>NW_012103254.1:2510506-2670689 GCF_000951045.1 Mandrillus leucophaeus | reverse complement strand
TTTTTTTTTTTTTTTGCTTAAATTATCTCATAATTTTATGTAAATAATGTATTTTTAATTCTTTGGCATTGAGTCTGTTTTACAGACAACACAACCAGCCGGTCTTTACAAATGGCTTTTTGAGATGATGGTAATTTATAAATGCTGAGCTCCGTGAATTTAGCACTCATGTCTTTGGTAAATTTATAGAAATTTCACACTCTAGAAGCAAACCTGTTCCCAAGTAACTGCTAAATAAATATTTTTGAATGAATAAAAAATAAGTCATATTTAGTTTGGGCTGAAGATATGACATGCAAATTAATAAAAATCTATCATTTCATTAATATCTCAGTTCTATCTGGATCCACTGAGTATTACATAATGTATATTCTGCAACCATGCTAATGCCTTTCTAGGTGGCATACTATTTGTCAATAAACAATGTGCTTGTTAATATACCATCATTAGTTAAAATCCTAGAGTGGTTCACTATATAACAATGATTGGGCTAGGTGCAGTGGCTCATGCCTGTAATCCCTATACTCTGGCAGGCCAAGTCAGATGAATCACAAGGTCAAGAGATCGAGACTATCCTGGCCAACATGGTGAAACCCTGTCTCTACTAAAAATACAAAAATTAGCTGGGCGTGGTGGTGCACACCTGTAGTCCCAGCTACTTGGGAGGCTGAGGCAGGAGAGTCGCTTGAACTCAGGAAGCGTAGGTTGCAGTGAGCCAAGATCACGCCGCTGCACTCCAGCCTGGTGACAAAGAGAGACTGTCTCAAAAATAAAATAAAATAAAATAAAAAATAAAATAAAAAAAAGTTGAAGTTCATATGCTAAAACCTAACATGGATAAAAATGTAGATAGCTTCAGGAAATATCCCAGATCAGACATTTATTTGATGAAGGATAATTCTTCCAAGACTATAATGCTGGCAACACTTTGAGCTATCAGCTATTTATTTAATAAAAGCAATCATATGCATTTTATTTTGTGTATTAACAACCTATACAATAAAATATTTTACAAGGAACCTAATTACTCATTAGAAAGATTATTTTATTATGAACATATCTAAAATATTAATTCTATTGCTCATGGTATCTGAATGTATTTGTTACCCAGTCAAGTCAATGCTGGCATCAAAATGAACCCAATGTCTCAGTTATCCAAAACTAAATCTCAAAACGATACTCTTGAAGTATAATAAACATCAATGACCTTAATTCTTGCATTGAGATTTAATTAAGAGTTAATGAAAATTCTTCCAAAGAATAAGGAGAGACAAATCTCACATTGAAGTTTTCTCCAAATCATGCTTTATCCCTTCATTTTTCATCTTGGATTGGAATATTTTTGTTCATTTATATTCATATTTCTTTGGAAAAACATTATTCTATGAAAAATTGCTTAAGTATATTTGGCGGCCAAATTCAGAAAACTTGCCCAAATCTGCAAACATTGACCAAAAAAAAAAAAAAAAAAAAAATCACCCCAAGAGGCATTTGAAGAGACTCACAACAAACATTTGGGTTCTGAGACAATCTTTACTAATTGTTTTCTCCAGCCACACTGAGATCACTGATTTTTAACTATCTTCTGAGGTCTGGAGACTAAATATTTGTCAGCTGCCCAATTTGTTCTGAAAATGTTAGCTCCCAGGAGAAATCTTCACCTTTCAGACCTGTCTCGTCTTAACATTAGTCTCTAGCTGTCAATGCCGCAGTATGTATATTCCTAAGAGATGACACAAAGATCTAAGAAATCTCCTAATTAGGATAGAAGGGAATATCCGAGAAAGATGTTGCTCCCTCTTTTTCTCTCTCCTCTGTCACAAACACAGCTTGTGGTCAGTAAAATGTGAATTCGTGTAATATTTACAACGTTGCTTATCTGATGTAGTCCTAAAATCTTTAACATTTATAGAGCATCATTCCTAGGCAAAGTTGTGAAGTGATAAAAGCTTGCTATTAGTGACATTGGCCTGACACCGAGTATTCTGCCTTTTTTGAAGGTACAGATTGTTCTAGCTATTTTGTTACTCCATGTCCTTCCTGTGCCTTTCTCCTTCCAATTACTCCTTCCTCTTGCATTGGTGCTTACATCTGTAAAATTAATTCAACTCAGGTGTGCACTATTGTGCTATCGAATTAACTATGTCCTATTTTATGTGTGTTCTGCACTTTAGCAGAAAAGAAAATTCAAAACCTTGATTAGGTTTTCATTTTCAGAAAAAAATTATACTATGTGTATACCATCATAGTATTCAAATCTATGACTGAGTTACCTACAAATAATTTTATAATGAAGTTATTAATAAATTAAAAGTTAAAGTGCTTTGATATAAAATAATAGGTAGTCTTTAACTTGGAGCTTTGTAGCATTTGACTAAGTCAATATTCAAATTGTTTTTGAATAACCCAATTAAAAATGATCTAAAAATTTGAATAGAAATTTCTCCAACAAATACATAGAAATGGCCAACAAGTATATGAAAAAAATATTCTGAATATCATTAATCATCAGGGAAAGGCAAATCAAATACTACAATGAGATATCACTTCATACCTGTTAGAGTGGCTATCATCAAAAAGATGAAGACAGCAAGTATTGGCAAGGATATGGAAATATTGGAACTCTTGTACACTATTAGTGGGAATGCAAAATAATGAAATATCTTTGAAATACAGTGTCAGATTCCTAAAAATATTAAAAATAGAACTACTGTATGATCAAACAATCCTACTTCTGAATGTTTAGTTAAAAGAATTGAAATCAGGAACTTGAAGAGATATTATCACTCCTATGTTGATTGCAACACTTTTCAGATTAGCCAAGATGTGGAATCAACCCAAATGTTCATTTACAGATGAATGGATTAACTTAGTATGTACATATAAGAATATTATTTAGCCTTGGGAGACTGAGGCGGGCAGATCACGAGGTCAGGAGATCGAGACCATCCTGGCTAACACGGTAAAACCCCGTATCTTCTAAAAATACAAAAAATTAGCCCGGCGTGGTGGCGGGAGCCTGTAGTCCCAGCTACTGGGGAGACCGAGACAGGAGAATGGCGTGAACCTGGGAGGCAGAGCTTGCAGTGAGCTGAGATGGCGCCACTGCACTCCAGCCTGGGGGACAGAATGAGACTCCGTCGCAAAAAAAAAAAAAAAAGGAAAGACAGAAAGAATATTATTTAGCCTTTAAAAATAAGGAAATTCTGCAATATGCAATAAATAACATGAACATATGGTGAAAACATTATGCTAAGGGAAAAAAAGCCAGACACAGAAAGACACTTACTGCATGATTCCACTTATAGGAAATATCTAACATAATCAAATTCATAGAATCAAACAGAGAGATGATGGTTGCCAGGGGCTAAGGAGGTATTAGACAATAGGCATAATATTTAAGTCAAGTGAGATGAATGAACTCTAGTGATCCGCTGTACAACATTGTACCTTTTGTCAACCATAATATATTGTACACTTAAAAATTTGTTAAGAGGGTGAATCCTATATTATATTCTTATCACAATAATTATTTTGAAAAACCTGAAAAAGTTTTAGATAAAAATTTTAAAATATACATTTGAAAAAAATGAATTATTCAAGTTATTTCAAATATTAGCACTGTAAATACATTTTACTGAATATTATTATTTTTCTTTTTTTAAGCAGTGACTTAAAACAACTTCAGGGTATAACATCTGAACTATGTCTTTTTTTCTGGAGTCAATTTTATTTACAAAAATATATTGTATTAAATTATCAGGATAACATTTGATATTTAAAGTATATGTGTTACTGTTTTATAATAGTTAAAAGGATATTTTCTTTTACCTGTACAAAACTGTTGAATGTTTTAATCAATTATTTATGTTTTAGGGAAGTGATTTTTTTCTTTTTCCTTTTTTTTAAAGGTAGAGTCTTGCTCTGTTGCCCAGGCTGAAGTGAAGTGACATGACCAAGCTCACTGCAACCTCTATCTCCCGGGCTCAAGCAATCCTACCACCTCAGCTTCCTACGCTGCTGGAGACTACAGGCATGCACTACAACACCTATCTATTTTTTTTTTTTTTTTTAAATTAGAGATGAAGTCTCACTATGTTGCCCAGGCTGGTCTTGAACTCCTGAGCTCAAGCAATCCTCCTGCCTCACCCTCCAAAAGTGCTGAGGTTACATGTTTGAGCCACCACTCCTGGCCGGGGAAGTTATTTTTAAAGTGTGATTTGATTTTTATTACCTCCTTAGAAATTGCGAGATAATATTTGCTTGCTTTCTTTTCCTTGTGTTCAATTTCTTTGTTTTATCCAATTTACTTTAGCTATATTTTGTTTTCAAATATCAAAATATATAATATTTATAATATTTTGTGAATTGTATCTTATTGTTGCATATAAAGAGTTCTTCTAAATTATAATGTTTAATAAATTAAAGCATCTCTCTTTGAAAAAGATGCATATATTTTTGCTTCTTTAATATAAACACATAATTTATAGTAAAGGTTACCAATAGTTTGAAGTTAATTTTTAACCACTTGAAATTAATTTTTAACACAATCCTCTTTTACATCCCTCGAGGAAATTTCATACACTCAAATAGAATCAATTTCTGAAATGCGGAAGTCATGTCTGTCAAGAATACAAGGAAATTACTATTGGAAAGTAAAGTGCTATAGCATAATCTTTTAACATTTTCCTGTCACATCCAAGATGACTACAGATCCTAATCAATTTTTTCCCTCAGAACTCTATTGAAAATCTATCCACATGATTTACTGGATTTTGGTTTTCATTTGTGTTTCTAGAGAAGATTCAATTCTTCACATGATATTTTATTTAATTTTTGAAATTATAAAATAAATTTAGAGTGTTATACAGAGTTTTATATTTAACGGATAATAAAACTAAAATGAATTTGTGACTTGAAGACCTTTTTTTAACTCTATCAAACTTTGCAGGAGTCATTATAAATAATGTAACTGAGTAAAGTTAATATGAACTCTCAAAAACTATTGATAAACTAAGACAGAACTCTGACTTACCTAATCTATATACAATACAATTTGAACATTTGACATATACCTTCATCTCCTTCACCAGACTGCAAGTGGCATTATAGTTTAGCAGTTAAAGGCCAAGATACTAATTTCAGCTCCTGACTTTGCCACTTCCTAGTTAAGTGGCCTTGAATAATTTACTTAAATACCCTGGGCCTCGATTTCTTCATCTGTAATACAAGAATAGGACTGAATGTGTGAATTCTTGTGAAACATTTAGTCTCTCAATGCAAGGCGTTAAAAAGTAAGGGAAATTGCTCTGTTTTGCTCACAAAGTGGACTTTTCATGATTTAAAAGATTCCTTTCTGTGTGAGTAATATGTGGACACACACATTACTGGAAAAATTCATATGTTACCACAAAACGGTCTGCATCCTGATGTGGCAAGAAAAGCCTGAGAATAGCATTGTAAGTCCCAGGCAGCACTTTCTGTTATATGTGTATCTAGAAGATCATTAATAAAGTTTGATATTGGTTGAGATTTTGGTTCATATTCATCTGATTTTACAATCAGTTCTTTGTTATATCATTGGCCCATAATTTATGATAAATAATTTTTGATTGACTACATGAATAAATGAAGAGAAATGTTTTGCTTTTTTAAAAGTGAACATAAAAAGAAATAAAATTGACTACATTTGCCAATTGCCAGAAAGAATTAGCAATTCATATGAATAGTTTCAATAATTTGTCTTTTGCACTTTTGCTATTTTAACTTTATAAATGAAAGGAAATCATATTTCCATGATTGCATGTTTTAAAACACTGTTTTTTACCATACTAATCAATTTTGGCTCATTTGAAAACATATGAGTGAATATTATTCTGGCCCTTATTTTGTTTTATTGATCTATTTGGTTGTCATCATGCTTAAGAATTCTTAGCCAGAAGGATAAATATCCTTACGTAAAGTATGTTCTCTATCTTTATTTTTCTCCTCCAAAATTGTTTTAGGTGAACCAGCTTGTTTATTCTTCCAAAAAAAAAAAAAAAAAAAAAAAAAAAAAAAAAAAAAAAAACCAAAAAAAAAGGCTGTTAAACCTATAGAAGAATTTAGGGATAATTTCATAATATTGAGTTTGTCTATTGCTTCTCGGCTTTTTGGCTAAGATCAAGCGTGGGGTCTCTCGATCAATCATCATGATCAGAAAATAAAAGAACTTTTATCTGAGGAATGCAAATTATTTAAAATTATAAGGCCCAGGGAGAAAGTAAAATGATACAGCAATCATGTCCTGCTCCTCACTCTAAGCTATGTTTCCATCTCTTAAAACTGCTGACTATTGCCACAAGTAGCTGTAAATTAACCTAATAATGGTATACCTGACGCTATAACCTATACCCTATAGCTTAACAATGTATAGCAAATCACTAATCAAAGTTATTTCTGTAAAACAATGAGAATTACTCACGAACAACTTTGTATCAGGCCATTCCATGTTCCCAGACTCCAGCCTTTTTTTTTTTTCTTTTAAAACCTGCTCAAGTAAACTCTTTATATTTTGTGCCTCAGCCTTTTACTTTTAGATTGACAATGGTATATTTTTCCACTTAAGTTTTCTCTAATTTTTCTCAGCAATGTTTTAAAATTTCGAGTCCCCACAACTTACCTTTATTTTGTCAACTTTGTCATAAAGTATTTTCTGTTTGTTGACGCTACCACAAGTGGTACTTTAAATTATTCAATTTTCAATTTTTTATTGCTAGTATACAGAGTTTTGTGTATTGACATTGTATCTTGTCTCTTTGATAAACTCACTTGGTAATTCTAGAAGCTTTTTAAAATAGATTCCTCAATATTTTCTATGTGCATAAACATCAACTGTGAGTGAAGACAGATTTATTTATTCCAATCTAATATATATGACTTTTATTTCTTTCCCTTGCTTAATTCTACCAATTGATACTTTGAGTTCGTTTTTGAATAGATACAGTTGAGAAATCAAACTAAAATCTGGTCTGATAAATATACTTACTTGCATATTTGAGTTTTTAGTGCGCACTGCAGCCTAACCCATTAGGTGAACAAACTGAAAACCTAGCTCAGGAATTTGCTTCTGTAACAGCAGCTGACTCTTAGCCAATCACAGCACAATACTCCATCCACTCACAGGTGGCCAACTGTTCAAACTGTGTTCAAATAAGGCAAATTCGAGCTGTAGCCAATCCTGCATTTCTGTACCTCACTCTTCTTTTCTTTCTATAAATATTCAACCATGAGGCAGCAACACCCTGGAATCTCTCTGAATCTGCTCTGATTCTGAGGGTTACCGAACTTGCAAAATATTTCTTCTGGCTCAATTAAACTCTGTTAATTTTAATTTGTCTAAAGTTGTAATTTTAACAAATTAAAAACGGAAAAATTCTGTTGTACCCTATAATAGAAGAAAAGTTTTAGAATTTCACCATTAAAGAAAATTTTGACTGTAGCTTTTCTGGTTTAGAAGGTGTTTTTTGTTTGTTTGTTTTTCAAGAACAAATGTTTCTAATTTTTACTATTTAGGTCGATGATCCATCCATTTTGAGCTAATTTTACATTTGGTTAAGGTAAGGGTTGAGGTTACTATTTTTTTTAAGGGATATCCACCTGTTCCCACAGCATTCATTTAAAATTTTACTTTTCTTTTGTATAACCATGATACATTTTTAGAGAATCAATTAAGAATGTATAGCAATTTCTCAATCTCATGTTCCACTGTTCTATATTTCTATGTATGTATCAATACTATACCACATTGATTAAGGTGTATTTATAGTAAGGTTTGAAATCAGGTAGTGGAAGTCTCCCAACATTGTTTATTTATTTCAGAATTATTTGGACTCTACTAGGTCTTTTGCATTTCCACTTGTTAATGTCTAAAAAAAAATAATAATCTTTCACAGCATTGATTGAAATTACATTGCATCTGTAAATTGATTCACAAATGATGACATTTTCAAAAGTCCATTTAATAACAAAGTTCTCATTTCTTATAATTGTCATCATATTCCACACAACATACATAAAAATACAATTAGATATAAAAAGCAACCTATAATTCGTGGTATCAAAATGTTATAATCTATCAAATGACAAAGTGCTATTTCTAGAAATTGTATCAGATGACGATTCAAGGTTTGTTTGTTTTCCTTAGAAACCATGAGGATAATTGACACTACATACACACAGTTTTGAAAAGTTAACATCAACTATTTTTTAAAAAGCAACCGGCCGCGCACGGTGGCTCACGCCTGTAATCCCAGCACTTTGGGAGGCCGAATTGGGCGGATCACGAGGTCAGGAGATCGAGATCATCCTGGCTAACACGGTGAAACACTGTCTCTACTAAAAATACAAAAAAATTAGCCGGGCGTGGTAGTGGGTGCCCGTAGTCCCAGCTACTCGGGAGGCTGAGGCAGGAGAATGGCGTGAACCCGAGAGGCGGAGCTTGCAGTGAGCCGAGATCGCGCCACTGCACTCCAGCCTGGGCGACAGAGTGAGACTCCGTCTCAAAAAACAAAACAAAAAAACCAAAAAGAGAAAAATATCCAAAACTAAACAAAATAAAAGGTTAGATCAACAGAAGTCCTGAATTCTTTAGGAAGAAAAATGAATTTAGAGAGAAAATGCAGTCTTTCAAAAGAATATTGCAGTTTTAGTTTGCAGTGTAACAATAGGGTAGAGTTGACAAGAAATATTTCATGTAAGCAATGGGCTTTCTGGGCCACATACTTTCCCTTACACCTTAGCCCAGTAGTCTAAAAATTCTGACTCAATTTAAATATTGTTGAACATTTATTTAGTAGGAACATGGATAAATTGATTTTCAATAAATACAATTACTACAGTACTTTATGAATATTATAAAATATTTAAATATATTGTCACATTTTTTCTTATTTTATACTGCCTGTCATTTTTGACGTATCCAGTATTGATGAATGGAAAACATGAGTCAGAAGGTACTCATACTCTTTAAGTTTAGAGGGAACATAGTTAGACATAGTTCCAAGTCTTGTCCTGGGCTAGGTTTGAAATTTTGTTTCTATTGTTTTTTTAATTAGGTCCACATTAAGAAAATGTTTTCAACTTAACTGATAATTTTTCTGTTCAGTTGATTTGATGTATTTTCCTAAGAAAACATAGTAGGAGATTAAATGTAAACATTTAAATATACCCTTCATTCTTGTTAGGAAATTAAAGATGGCTATGCTCATTGGCTCCTCTTTTTTTTTTTTTTTTTTTAATCAGGAATTGGTATAAGAATCAAGTTCAGTTTGACTTTGCAGCTTGAAACTAGGAAATGTGTATGACAGGATAAGAGATAGGAGCTAGCACAGAGGGTTAATTGTTTTAATGACATATTCTATTTAGATGACATTTGGTATATATTACATCTTGTCATATTTCAAAGGAATAAAAAAGGTAGTTGGCAACACATTCAATTATTTTAATTATGTGATAAGGATCCTTAATAGATGGTAACCCTTGAAAGTTGTCTGGCTCACCTATTTCCTTATCTGGCTGACTCTAATGTTGCCTAGAGTTAAAATTCAGTCGTCTCTGCCTGTCTTTCCATTTAGACAGGGCTCAACGCCATATATCTCATTGACTCCATGTCTTTTATCCCAAGTTTCAAAGGCCTCTTCTTAAAATACCCCTGACTGTTTGGTAAAAAGGTTTATTAAAAATGTCAAAGAGGCTAGAAGCAGGTATTTGTGGGAAGGAGCATGACTTTTCATTCTGAAGTTTAAGGAACTGGGAGCAAGAGGTTATAAGCACCTTTCATATTGCTGTACAATTCCTCTACCTTCCAGAAATAACGGGCTACTTGATCAAGAACTGAGAGTCCTGGACCTGGTGCCACATAAAGGAGGTTCAGTAGCTCAAACATGTGGCTTTGGAGTCTCTGTCCCTGTTAAAAGATGTGAGAGAAAAATCTGTAGCCTCATAATTATGGAGGTGTCAAATTGGAATAGCTGATAATGCATAATAGGAGCCTTCTCTTGAAGGAGAGATCATTGTGGGTGATGCTATGATAAAGCATTAAGAAAAAGGAATCTATAATATACATCTCTAATTTAGCATAAAAGAGTCTCTTTTATTGCCCTTTCATTGGTATTGCTAAACAAGCTTTTATGTAATGTAAGGCTGCCTTTAAATAGGCGGAGACTTTTCATTGTTTTGTATGTTTCTCATTATCACACTATCCTTCTCTTCAAACTCATTTTAATACTAGGTAAAAATTGAGTTTGTTGTTGCTGAACATGGTGTAAAAACCTAGTTATACATCCCAGAATAGCAAGATTTTCACATATACACATTTTCTTTATAGATGCGAAGAATAAATAATTGTCCATAAACACTCTTCAGCTCCCTATATGTGACTGCGCTGAAACACTCGGTTTTTCTGTTCCTGATTCTTGCCTTATATCCATCCTTGTGGAGGAGTTCTAAAATACAGTTTATGTGCAGCTACACTTTATTGCATTTCTACCATTATGAGATTAAAAGGCCAATATCATTTTAAAGGTCAAAACTGACAGGTTATTTGCAATATTTTTAGAGTTCTGCATGGGGAAAAATTAATTTGTTGCACCTGTTCACACTGGAAAAACAACTGTCTTTGGAAAACATAGTTGTGAAAGACTTTCTTAGAGTGAGGATTCACAGTTCTGCTTCTTGGAGTACTGCCTATAGTTTCAATAATATGAGAGCTACAACATAAGTGTTAGTAACTAAACGGTACAAAGTTTGTGCCTAATAGTAGGATTATAAAATGCTTAAATTGTCTTTTATCCTGCTGTCAATTTTATCTTTTCTGTTTGTCCCATAAACATTATATTTTAGCATTTGTTTCCTAGAAAGTAGAGCACGGGGTAATTCTTACATGCTAAATTTTTATTGGTGGCATGAAGTTCAGACAAAAGCAAGAATATTAAAAAAGAAAGGCAGAAAATAAAAGATAGGGTTTTATTACACTGAGCATTGTTTCAAAGAAAACAAATAGGATTTCTCTGTCATGTGATATGTCCATGAGTTTACTCAGAACCACAGATAGCAGATCGGTTCCTTGAGGGAAGAAGAGAAAGATACATCTCTGTAGTACCTTCCTATCTCCTGTCTCTTATTAATCAAAATATTTGTAGAAAAATAATTCACCAGATCTGGGCCACTAGGGACACAGAAGTTCCCAGCTGGACCTGAGTTTAGCCCAGGTGGACTGGATGCTTATGTTGCTGCAGCTCATGCTTAGGAGGGCACAATAGTGGCCTTGCCTAAGACCCATCCCTGGTTCCATGACCACTCTGAGACCGCTCGTCGTGTTCAGAGATGAGAGTCAGTCACTGCAGTCAAGGCTGCCTCTCTGGAGGCAAGGAAAATGAGTGAGACCCACATTATTCTGAGTGGTACATTAACTGAATCTTTGTTAGTTTACCTGTCATACCAATTCAACAGCACTTATGCCTTTATATGGTACACAAAGCTGTTATTAGAAAAAGAAGCCCTTGCTTCTTTCTCAGAAAAGAAGGAACAAGTTCAGTTCTTCAGAGTAGTTGTCAATTTCAGTCTCCTCCAGAGACGTAAAAAATGTTGGCAAATGAGATGGAGTCCTTGTTACTGCAGGTGTTCGCATAACCAAAACTGATATTTATCACCTTCTTCCTTTATCAGTCATTCTAGATTTGACTCACCTTTGGCCAGCACCTGGCTAGTTCTCACTTGTTTGTCAGATGGAATGATGAGAAGTTCATCCTCTTGGTGAGTTAGACTTAAAGTATCTTGCCCTCGTTAGACTCTGATTGATGATACTGAAAGGAGGGGCCAACTGGACTTCCCAGGCCGAGTAGGGACTCAGAAAGCTGTGAAACTCACTCATTTCCTGCATCACGACTTACTTCGGTCCTGGATGAATAATATTGAAGATACATGCTTAAAATATTCCTAACACCAGGACTTGTACATGTGTTTCCTTCTCCAAGAAAGCTATTAACAGCCAGAAGTTTGCTGTAAGCTTCCCTGTGTCCTCTCTCCCTCTCTCCTTTCCCTCTCCCCCTCTCTCCTAAAACTAAGAGGAATGTTAAATGCCCGTTTTTTGGTTTTTGTTTTTGTTTTGTGACCAGCAGACTTTATTTATGCTCCCAATTCCAATTCCTTGTAAACATACTTTGTAAAGTCCTGTGGGATCCTGCCTCCTTTGCTATGTGGCTGGAAGGTCTTAAAGTAGATAAAACCTAAGTTGCAATTCCGGTTTTCCTCAAAATCTAAGACATGTCACAAAATAATTTACTGCCTTTGTTTCTCAGTCTAGTAACGTCTTCCCGCTGTACGTATTTCCCGCCTTAAAGAGTTTAAAAGGCAATCACCCAAAACCAACAGTGGCTACTCCTTCGGGACTCTTTCCACGCTGTGGAAGCTTTGTACTTTCACTCTGCTCAATAAAGCCTACAGCTTTTTCTCTCTATCGGTTCACGTCTCTATCACTCACTGAAGGCAGCCGTAACACCAATTCTTTGGCGTGGGTAGGCAAGAAACCTAGAAGTTACAATATGACACATTTAGGGTTATCTCCTTTCTTTTCCTGCTGGCCTAGTGGCTGGAGGAACTTAAATTGTCAAGGTGATAGACCAAGAGTTTCATAAGTGCCCCTTGTGAAATTTGTTTTCTCTATGAACAGAATTTCGGATCCTACTGACTCTAAGTGTATGGTGACAGAAACATGTATTTCTCTGAAGGTCAGAGATGTGACTAAGGACTATCCTACTTTCACCAGTCAGTTCTTAAATTTTTAATTGTTTTTGTCACAGGTCTGTTAACTCTCCTGCTCTCTGTTATAATATAGTTCACAAGAACCTTGACCATCTTGATATTCTACAAACGTCATGTTGACCCACTATGTTAAGGATAGGTCCTGCTAATTCAACCAGGGAAGTAGTAAGTTACATGTATTCTATCTATGCACTCTTAGACACAGGCAAACCAGAGGGTAAGATATAAACCTTTCAAATATTTGTTGACCTGCCACACTTGTGATGTTTATGTGGGTCTAGTGGTCCATCCCCAGGTAATTCTCCTAATTTATGAAATTTGATTTGTAATTTGAACCTGCAGCCGCTAAAATAAAAAGATATAACTTTTAGTGGGTCTCTTGGATGTTGGAGGTTTCATGGATATTACTCTGACGCTTTACACAGTGTTTTAGAAGGTTGCTAGTTTTAAGTGGAGCACAGAGCAAGAGAGTGCTCTGCAGCGAGCTGCAGCCTACAAATTGGGCATATAATCTGGCAGGTCTGATGGTGCTAGGTGTGCCTCAGGCAGATAATAATGCTTGGTGAAATCACGAAAGGTTCCCTACAACTAGTTGGTAGAAGTTAAAAAAAACTCAGGCCTGGTTAACAGTTTGGTGTGCTCTGTTGTTGCTATGGAAAATAGACTGCTATCCCTTAACAGTGACTCCCCTCTCCTCTTAAACTGACCCTAAAGGGCATTGGTGACAAGATACACATCCAGTAGGCAGAGCAGTAAGTGATGCACTTAACCATCCAATATGTATGGAAAGAAAGTTGGCTTAAAGTATAGAAATACTCTAATTATTTTCTGTGGTATGGTTGAAGATTCGACCATAAGGTCAGGGTCCTGAAATAAATAATTTAAAAGATCAGGGCTAGGGAGTTCCATGAAAAATGAATACGGCTTATGCGGACTCTTTAATAATGGCTGAATTGGAGACTATGGAAAGAGTATCAAAGTGCTTTATTTGCAGAAAGAAATAATATTTATTCTATTTTCCATGGGAAAAAGGAAGCCATAGAGGTAGGTGGCTCTTTTTACTGGTTTAGGCAGCCAGTGTCACAGTTGAGAAATACTTTTCTAAGAAAATTCTCAGCAATTCTAAATATCTATTTTTTTTTGGAATATTGATTTGAGAATTTTTCTGTTCTCCATCTACACTTATTTTTTCAAAGGCAGCCACCCACATCCACAAGTTAAATGTCATCTATACACTGAAGACACCTATATTCAATATTTAGATCACTGGAGAGAAGGCAAGTCTGCTCAGAAGATAAAGATGGAGCAGCCAAGGATATAGAAAGACTGTGAGGGAAGAGTACAAGCTCAAAAGCTAGTCAAGAGATGGTAACACTTGTAAAACGAAGGGGAAATTTCAATTGCATCGAATGGTGTTGCTAGGTCAAATAACATTAGGAATCAGAAAAAGCTTTTTTTGAATTTCATAGTGTGAAGTTGTTATAAGATGTTGCTAATATCAAAACAATGCATTGGAGTTGTGAGGGCAAAATGTAGATAAAGATTAACTGAGGAGTGAATAAGAAATGTGAAGGTGAAAACATTCTAAATCTGCTAAGAATCCCCAAAATAATTTTAAATGTTATGAAAAATATGTATTCCATTTTACACCTTGACACCAGGCATAATTTTGTCATATATTAATAATAATGCTAATCTTCAGTATTGCTTTACCAGAATGACTTGTCCTTCCAGTCCTTTCACACCAACTTTTGACTACCTATATCAAATGCACGTTAACCCATCGCTATTTTTCTATTTTAACAATCTCTTCAGTCTCCTATCCTGTCATTGTGAATCTTCTGACTAATCAAAAACTAATAAGCATTTATTAAGACATAGTGTCTATTTTACCTGAAATATTTCATTGTATTCTCATAGCAATCTAATGGTAAATGAATTATTTTTACTATCATTTTATAGATGAATAATCTAAAACTCAAAGTCATGAAATGTGTAAGTAGGAGAAGTATGTTTCAAAACCATTTTTTCTGACTCATTATCTGTTTTTTTGGACCACGGGTCTCTATTAAATCTTCACTAATCATTTCAACTACCTTCCCATTCAAATTCCTCATCCCATGAGCATCTCATGAATTAGCACTTCTAAGACGTCATGACCATGGAGTACCCTCTATGTCACTGCTGTCTTCCTTGCTCAGCCATCAACCTTGTCTTACATGTCACTAGAATCATCTAGACCAAAAAGACATAAGATTCATAGGCATTCGATTTGCCAATTGCATTGTAATTTTCTACTTAAAAACTCAACTATTTGCCTCCTTGCCCTCAGTTTCAAAGGATAGGCATACTTTTTTGTTATGTTTTGTTTTGTTTCATTTTTTGGAAACATATATTCATGGCTTCTGCATTGGGTTCTATCCTCTCCTGTCTTAGTACTGAAATGTTTCTCTAGGTTTAAGACATTCTCTCTTCTACCATTTTACTTCTCTTACCAGTCACTCTTCTCTCTCTACATAAAAAAAAGTACTTCTGCAGTAAGTAAAATGTAACAACAACAAAATTTCCAAACCTGTGCACTCCTACAACTATCGCACTATGTATTTATTCATGTTTGTCTCTATATTCTGCCTCCTTTTATTCAAATTTTCCTCACCCAGTCTCTTCAATCATGTCCAAACAAGTATCTTTCTCTCTTGGGCAGCTTTAACCAATGGTGCCAATTGCCAAATGTAATGGAAACTTTCTATTTCTTACTTTATTTGATGTTTGTTATATCAGGTATTAAGAACTTTCACCTTTCTTAAACTCTTTCTTCTACTGAAATTTTGTCATGGTTCACCTTATATCACTAGAAAATATTCCTCTCTATATGTTTTATGGGTTCTATAGTTTCGTTCAAACTTAAGCATTCAATTAAACAGAAAGCTCTTAACTGTTAGCAATTGTGTTATTCCAACATATAATAGATATCCAATAAATGCTTGTTATCCAAGGAATATATGATTATTTTCTTTGTCATCTCTTCCCTAGGCTTACATCATTCTTTCCTTATTTTCATCTTACTTATTTTGTCTGCTTTGTATCTCAATTACAGACTCCATGTTACATGTTCTCCCATTCATTTTTTATAGGTTTCTCTTCACTCTACATATATGGAAACCTATGAGAGTTGGAACTGTTTTTTCTGTTTTGGTCTTTGCTGTGTACCTAGATCCTAGCCTGACACATAGTAGGCATTCAACATATATTAATTAATTAATTAATTAATTAATGTAAAACCACTTTCACAATATGACTTTAGCCACCATAAAGAAACTATTATGATATTCTCCCTAGGACTCTCCAGCTCAGTTTGCCATGTTTCTAATTCCAAAGCATTTTTTCATTTGTATCTGATATTGTGGGTTCTTGATACATTCATATTAGTCACTTACTTTATCTATCTTCATCTATATCCCACTATCATCAACATATTCACATTAAATATTCTATCTCCTATAAAAAATCCCTTCACTCTGACACAACAGATCTTAAAATGCAAATCTTATGTTCTCTCTTACTTCAGATTCTATGAATTCCCCCTTGGCTGCAATGAAGTTCATTGCATTAATGACGATAAGTTTTTAATATTCGTCTCTACTGACTTAATAGTCTCATCAATCACCCCCCTCTCAAATAAATATGAAGACACATTTTAAAAAATAGTATCAATGACCTAACAAGAAGGCAAGCAGATGAAAACAAAACATTCGAAAATATATCACTGCAGTGTAAAACAAAAAAGGAAAAGGAATACGGAGCAGAGGTGTTTCTTCAAGCCTGAGGTGTGAGGAAAACACTGTGAAAACGTCCCTAAGCCCCGCTACCCCAGCTGACTTTCTTAATCCTCCCATATAAAAGTTATCAGCAAATAGCTAGCTTAGAAAGAATATCACTCTGACAATAATTATGACATGTTTATGGATATTTTATCATATAATTTTTTAAAAACTAAAAATAATGAATAGATTACAAGACATAAAAATGTACACCCTAATTATTGAATCAGAAATGAGAATAGCTGGGCATGGTGGCTCACACCTGTAATCCTAGCACTTTAGGAGGCTGAGGCGGACAGATCACTTGAGGTCAGGAGTTCGAGACCAACCTGGGCAACATGGTGCAACCCCATGTCTACTAAAAATACAAAATTAGTGAGCATGGTGGCACACATCGGTAATCCCAGCTACTCTGGAGGCTGAAGCAGGGGAATCACTTGAACCCATGAGGCAGAGGTTGCAGAGCCGAGATGGTGCCGCTGCACTCCAGCTTGGGTGATAAAGTGAGACTCCGCCTTAAAAAAAAAAAAAAAGAAAAGAAACGGGACAGAATAAAGAAATGAGAATAATCTGATACTTATTTGTTTGCTACGCTATGGCAGAGATTAAAGAAAATAGTTTTATTTGACAAAGGTGTTCAAATAGGAGGTACAAGGACTCATATAAAAATAATGAGATAACAAAAGTCATTAAAAAGCATCCTGTCAGAACTCAGGAATGAAAGGAATACGAAAGGAAAAGAAAAACAAATCTATTGAATGCTACAAACTGAAAAATAAAAGAAGGAAAGACTAAAACCATAGTTAAATAGAGGAATGGTTTGAGAAAATAACAATAGGGAAAATAAGGATTTATGTATTATTTGGGAGGAAATAGTAGATATATATAGAACCAAAAAAACCTGAACTTATTCATGATGTTTGTTGTTGAGGAAGAGAGGATAATAAAGAAAAAATCAAAAACACTTCAAAATATAAGACCCATTTATTGAAATAAAGAAAGACCTGAATCTGCAGTGATGCATTAATAAATAATCAATGTCAAGATATATCTGAAGTAAAACTATTGTGCTTGTAGGAAAAAGAAAAAGTCTTAGAGCTATAAAGACAATAATAATAATCAATTTACTGGTAAAAAGGAAAAAAAAATCTTCGTACTTTGAACTTCTGTATGTAGACACAGTTCATTCCATTGCATCATTCCATTGTATAAATATAGCACAATTCATGTATCCATTCTATTGTTGGTGTGCTTTTAAGTTGTTTCTAGTTTTGGGCTATTATATTTAGTGTTGATTCCAAACATTGTGTGTATATCTTTAGGTAAATACATATAGATGTTTTTATATATAGGTAGTGCTTCTATAACAGTCGACTTGCTTGGTCACATGGAATAAAAGTGTTCAGTTTTCGTTCAATGCAGACATTTTTCCAACATAGTTGGGCCCGTTTACACTAGGTGTTCAATTTCTCTATATACTTGCCAACACTCAGTACTGCTTGGCTTTTTATTTAAGCAATTCTAATGAGTGTAAAAGATTTTTAAAAGTCAGACAACTAACCTCGAGAAGGAAAGTACAATTTTACATAAAGGAAGGGCTTTTTGCTAATCAAAAGACACTATTAAGAGTTTAATTTAATTTACCATTCATACATTTATAAGGTACATGTAAAAACATATTTAAATATTTCAATAAATTTGTTAGTAAAAGACGTCCTGGACAAAATGAACACGTGACTTGAGCAGGTCTTGTACAAACAAAGATGTCTAATAACTAATAAATATATGAATACTTACCTTTGATGTTAAGGAAAACACACCTTAATACTTAAGTCCATCAGCATGATTAACATGAAACAGATTTTCTTTGTTTCTGCTTAGATCCTGGAGTCATACCAGCTAGACGTATCTTTAACTTTTGACTTTTTATGATTTTGACTCTATAGATAGTGTATTTTTTAAAATTTTTATGGATACATAGTAGGTGTATATATTTATGGGGTAGATGAAATGTTTTGATACAGGCATGCAATGCATAATAATCACATAATGGAGAATGGGGTACCATAACATCAAGCATTTATCCTTTGTATTGCAAGCAATATAATTACATTCTTTTAGTTATTTTAAACTGTACAATTAAATTTTTATTGACTGTAGTCACCCTGTTGTACTTTTTAATTTTTTAAATTTATTTATTATATTTTTTAGACATAGTCTAACTTTGTCACCAGGCTGGAGTGCAGTGACACGATCTTGGCTCACACCGATTACAGGCACGCACCATCATGCCCAGCTAATTTTTGTATTTTTAGTAGGGATGGGATTCAGCACGTTGGCCAGGATGGTCTCGATCTCCTGATCTCGTGATCAGCCTCCCAAAGTGCTGGTTGTACTATTAAATGGTAGGTCTTATTAATTATTTCTAGTTACTTTTGTACCTATTAACCCTACCCACCTTCCCTGTCAACACCCCACTACTCTTCCCAGCCTCTGGTAATCATCATTCTTCTACTTTCTGTGTCCATAAGTTCAATTGTTTTGATTTTTTTTATCTCACAAATAAATAAGAAAGGATACTAAAAATTTAAAATACAAATCCTAACCCCCCCAAAAAAGGCAGGATCGATGGTATAAATTTTCTCAAGAAGTTTTCTCCCCTTCTCTATCCAGGGCTCAAGCCACTTCAGAATATTTCTCTTGTGTTAAAAGCATGTACTTATTAATTTTTTTCTTGCTAACTTTTTCCATGCAAGTGTAATCTTTTTAGTGTCCCAGATTCATCGAATATATTCCAATGGACCGTCTTGTGCTGGTACAATAGATTATCTCCTATTCCTGAGAGGACAATTCCAACCGTGGGAACTGGGATTAACTTACCATCACATGCCCTCAGGACATTCATGAGTTTATCAGTCATTTACCTGTCAGATTTTCCGTTCATTTTCATGATTACTCCCCTCCTTCTTGGGTTAGAACTAAGTTTCAATAGTTGTATTTGAGTCTGGGCTGAAAGTGTCTGCGTATCACCATTCTAACTTAAAACATACATGAAGATAAAATTGTTGCACAGAACATGTAAAATGAGGAGAGAACATAAGCTAGAAAAAAATCTATAGGAATGCCCGTATTTACAAAGCAGGTGGAAAGAGAAAAACTCACAGAGGTAAAAAAAGGAAGCTTAGTACAATTTAATAATCATAAACTTCACAGCTGTTTGTTGATGAAAAAAGAGAAAAAATACTTCTATAATGGGTATAAAGTTTTCTATTACTCAGAATTTTGATTGATTTGATGGAGCTCGAATATGACCAAATGCTGATAAGAAGAAGTCTCTTTTGAAGGATAGGCAAAAAATACTCTAAACAGACAGTAAAAAGTAACCAATTGAGGTATCTGAAATACTGTGAAATTCATGTTAGGAAGCTACAGCTGGCTATATTTTGTGAGAACTTCATCTGTATGTGGAGAGAAGAACGTCACAAGAGTAAGCAATCGTAAAATGTTGCTATGACATCCTCTTCAAACTGGTCTCTGCAGCTACCCGGAGGGGGGAACATTCTACAAGTACTCTTCAACATACACTTTGAAGCTCTTTCTATACTATCTTTACAGGTCAGACCGTATCAGTAGACATTTGGGGAAATAAATATCTGCAATTCTGTCTTTTTTCACTTCCACTTTATATTAAAGATCATCCCAATAATAAGGGCTTTCTGGAAGGAGTAAACAAAAACTTGTTCTTTGAGCATTAAATTTGATATATTGATATGCATTTGAGAAGATAGTTTAAGTGACTCAAAATTTGCATATTTTTATGCATGACACCTACCCTCACCCCACCTTTGGCACTCAAAGTGACAAGTTAAGAATAGTAGAAGGGAGTAAGTGCTTGGAATGCAGTTAAATGCAGTGTAAATGGATCCTTTTAAAGGATTACAGTTTTAATGGTTACTTAACCTACACATGACTCCATTTTTTTTTTCTACAGAAGAATAGGAATAATATTTATTATTCATAAAACTCTTTAAATATGTCACTTCATTCATCTCCTATCACTACTTGTGACCTGAGAGAGAAAAGTTAGAAGAAATACAGAAGCTTTAAGCTGGCACTCAATTTTAGATGTAGAAACTGATACCCCCAAAGGCTTGAGATAGTGCTAATTCGATCTGTCATAGGAGTTGCAACTTCTCACAAACTAGAATTAAATAAGCTGGACATTTGTCTCACTGAGTTACTTAAAAATATAATGTTAGTATATTAGGACACACCAAAGCAATCAATATTTTACAAAACTGCTGGAGTGGAATATGGTTTCTGACTGGTATTAGTGTTAAATGCATTAACTTTAATGAAGAACTTAGTAGTGATCTCTTAACAACCTTATTGGGATGTGACTGCTTTTAAATGGCTTTTACTATGTCCTTGGAATTAGTATGATGTATGTGACAAAAGCTTGTTCAGTGTTAAGAGAGGATTAGATGAAGGAAATTAATTAAAGCTTTCTTACAACGTTTTCCCCTTGAGCTATTCAATATGCTGAAGTGGTCTGACAGTGTACCATCCTTTCGATAAATCTACTCATTAAATAACTCTATTGGGTTTAAATACACATTATATTAAAAAAAAAAAATTAGACCACCGCTTTTCTCCTTGTCTTTCTAATCTGACCCCTTCAAGCCGCTGCCATTTCTGTGATTCGTAATTATCTTTTAGCTTCAATAACAAGATAGACACA
The DNA here is from genome assembly GCF_000951045.1 of Mandrillus leucophaeus. Classification (NCBI taxonomy): domain Eukaryota; kingdom Metazoa; phylum Chordata; class Mammalia; order Primates; family Cercopithecidae; genus Mandrillus; species Mandrillus leucophaeus. Next base: position 2,649,326 of record NW_012103254.1, on the reverse strand, counting down.
AAGTGTGTTCATGCATTTCAGAGTCCACCAATTCACTTTTCTAAGACCTATCTTCAACTGAAATGCAAATTTAAATAGCTTAGGGACATTTGTTTAACTGATCTCCATGACAAGCATCTAGGATGATTTTCTAGACTGGTCATCACAGCCATCAGTTATGTGACATTAGATGGAGCACAATTCTATGAATCATGTTAAACCCTATTCCTACCATGCTTTAATAACTGCAATAATCATCACTTTTCAATGTTCTATTTTATAAATATTATGAACATTCATAAATAGAACATAAAGACAGATAAATAGCATTATCTGTCTTTAAATTTTCACTAACTGTGATTTACCTTGTTTTAGAAACATTATTGTTATATATTTATTATTTTTTATATATTTAAATAATTATAATAAGAAGTAAAAATGATATTCACAAAAGAAAAATTGCTTTCTTGGCAATAAAAGACAGCATTTTACTATGGCAATGCTCACAGTCTATGAACTATGAACTATGTCATAGTCTATGACTATGACAGTGTTAAAAATGAAATGGGATATAATACTTCTTTAAAAATTACATCAACTTTGATGTGTTCAGGTAAACAAACATAAAATTCAGAGTTTCTTACTAATCTCAATTAAATAAAAAGCCTAGGCTTTAAAATGTTATGATGGCTGCATTTTTTTCGGTCAGGTATGTGGAGGATGTAGATATAAAGTCTTCCCACTAAAACTAATGTTGGACTGTGCGGTATTTCTCTTTTCTTTCATCAAAATATTACTTTTTCTGCACACACTGTTGGTAAGCAAAATCAGCCGAGAAAAAGAGGACTATGACTTCTATTTAACATTTTTACTTGGTTAATCAGCAATAGATTATCATAGTTTAATTAACAGTACTCTGACCAAAACAGAAATCAAAACTTGTTTACACAATTTAACTACATGTAAATGTATAATTTTCTAATTAAAACTTGTATAGATATACTGCACCCCTGAATGTGAGCGTGTGCATGTGTGCACACACACGCTCACACATACACATGAGCACTGTTTAACCAAATTTCTAATATACTTGCTGACTGCATTGTAGTAATAACACTATGAGAAAGCTAGTAAGTTTTTCTTCATTAAATTGGACCATTTTTCCTGAAGTAAAAAATGAACTGATCATATTGACAAATTTTACCTAATTTATAAAACTGACACACCAATATAGAAAAAAAAAACAACCTTGTTTTTATGGTTACTAATTTGTTTATCCTTTGTTTTAATCAGTATAAGATTGGTAATTTTATTGTTCCATGTATCACTTTGAAATTTTAAAATAACCGTTATAATAAATCTGATGTCTAAGATTAAACATTTAAAATAAGAATACAAATTTGACCAAGTGAACTACATTAAGTGTATTTCAGGATCATGAAAATTAAGATAGATGACAGCTATGATTGTAAAATAAAATCTTGCAAATGCAATATTTAATGAGATTCAAAAATAATGCATTCATGGAAAATTTTACAGAAATCATTAGTGAGAAGCATAGTAATTCAAATGTGTTAAAACTTGGTGCAGAACATTTTACTTCAAAAAAGATCAGAAACATTAAAGCTCTCACATAAATCTAAATTCTCTATCTTGTTACGCATGGTAATGAATGTTGTATTTTACCTAACAAAATGTGAATTGTAAAATTTTAAGACTTTTGTAGGAAAGTGTAATCTGAGTTTCTTTATGGAGTTTCTAATACATAGGTTAACAACATAAGTACGATTGCAAACTTTATCATCTTTTGCTTGCACCTTAAAAACAGTTTACCTAAGTTAAAAAAAAATCTTTTTTTATTATTATTAAATAACTGTGTTCTGACTAAATAATCTGAAAGTTCTGTCTTTGAGTTTTTTTTAATAGGATGAATTTCAAAATAATTCTAATTAATAACGATAGTGCCCTGTGACATTAAAGTCCTTAAACTAAAATTTAGATAATAAATTGGCAACAGAAAGGAAGCCCAAATACAAAGATGATTTCCATAGAGTTTCCTAGATTTAGGTGGACATTCTAGTATGATGTGTTTCCCAGAAGTTGCTGTGATTTCAATGTATCTATTTTTTTGCAGCAGGACTTTGTAGTATGTAGTCTTACAGCACTTTCATTAGAATCAGGAAGAGTACTTACTTCAAATATGGATTCCTGGATACCACCAGAGAGCAACTGAATCACAATCTATTTAGTAGAGCATGAATTTGCATGTTAACGACTTGTCCTGTCCAAGACCTTTATGCACATTAAGTTGAATATTCTGTCAATTAGTTTACATAGCTGTCAGTCACAAATAGGACCCGGTGATCAAGTGTGGATAAAATTTTGTATGTAACAAATTTTCTGCTTCACAAACTTTAAGTATAAATAAAGAATAATAGAAGACTCAAGTATGCCAGGGACATGGATCAGCGCAGTGATTTTCAAGCTTGCTACAAGTCAAAAGTAAATCATAGATAGCTAGATCTCCAGACAACCTACTGAATGAGAACCTCGTGGGACACAAGTTTGGTAATCAATATGTTTAACTATCTTGACTGGTGACATTTATCATTAAGGAATTTTGGATTATACTTCCTAGCGTATTCCCAGGTTGGCACTACAAAATAATCATAATTTTGATATTAATTGTAACAATTTCTAAATTGGGAATGTGACATTTTATCCTTAGTTATACAAGCACTTTAATCTTTTAAATTATGTTTTTGATATCTTTTGATACCTTATATGCCCTTACTTTTTACTTATGATACACTTAACACTGATTTGCTGTTGTTATTCCTATTTCCCCAAGGTTGTTTTTAATGAAGAATCACTAATGTACTCAATATTCGTACAACCTAGTCTATGAGCTATTTGAGTCCAGTCATAATATAGTCCTACGTACATTTGCAAGATATGAAGGTTTTTTTGCACATACAAACACACTAAAAGCACTTAAAAGGAGATAGATATATTTCCCACAAATTCAGTAACTTGAAAGATATGCACAATTTATGTCATGAGATAGAAAGAAGAGAAACAATTATTCTTGTTAACACACACACAAAGATGATTGATTCCTGGCTTATAATTTAGAAAACAATTTAAGAAACACAAATGAAAACAGGAAAACTACAATTAGGCATTGCTCACTAAAGCAAACAATTGTGCAACCATGTAAAAATAATTATAAAGTTTAGTTCTTTACAGGGTTCATTATAATCCATGTAAAACCAAAAAAAGCAGATCTTTAAAAGAGGTTTCATTAAGAATAAACCATTATTTAGAGTGGGCCGGGCGCAGTGGCTCAAGCCTGTAATCCCAGCACTTTGGGAGGCCGAGACGGGCGAATTACGAGGTCAGGAGATCGAGACTATCCTGGCTAATACGGTGAAACCCCGTCTCCACTAAAAAATACAAAAAAACTAGCTGGGCGAGGTGGCGGGCGCCTGTAGTCCCAGCTACTCGGGAGGCTGAGGCAGGAGAATGGCGTAAACCCAGGAGGCGGAGCTTGCAGTGAGCTGAGATCCGGCCACTGCACTCCAGCCTGGGTAACAGAGCGAGACTCCGTCCAAAAAAAAAAATAAATAAAATAAAATAAAATAAAATGAAATAAAATAAAATAAAAAACCATTATTTAGAGTATAAAAATGTGGCCACCTCGCCTGTGTTTTGTCAATATGTTTTGGGTGCTGAGAAGCAGAGAACACAAAAGGCTGCACCATTTACTGATATTGCAAGAAAAATAGAATGGAAAGATTTGGGAGGTACATGCTATAATAATTGTGTCAATAATATAAAAAATACCACCATATACACTGTGAGAAAAAGTAATTTTTTTTTTTTTTTTTTTTTTTTTATTTAAGACGGAGTCTCATTCTGTTGCCCAGCTTGGAGGGCAATGGCAGGATCGCGGCTCATTGCAAGCTCCGCCTCCGCTCCGCCTTCCACGTTCACACCATTCTCCGACCGCAGCCTCCTGAGTACCTGGGACTACAGGCGCCCGTCATCAAACCTGGCTAATTTTTTTTTTTTTCTTTTATATTTTTAGTAGAGACAGGGTTTCACCGGATTAGCCAAGATGGTCTCAAACTCTTGACGTCGTGATACTCCCGCCTCGGCCTCTCAAAGTGCTGGGATTACAGGTGTGAGCTACCATGCCTGGCCAAAAATGAAGGTTTTAAATTAGGACACATCCTCTTGGAGATCTTGAAATGTAGTGATTGTTTTTCATTATTTTTCAATTAAGTAATTTAGACAATAAATAGCATTAAATTTTCAAAAAAAAAAAATTTACTTTAGCAGGATAAATTTGAGAACAGTTCTAATATTTTATACCCCAAACATGCACATTAGGGAAATAGAGTCTCTGCAGCCTAAAATTACTAATTGTCTTTATCAGTGTAACAGGTCAAATTCAGCACAAAGGCATGGGAATAGAAAGAAAGGTAATGTAGACAGTAACTAGGCCAACAGAAAAAATATTCATACAAAAGCATTCACAGACTTTTTACCCAGGCTGATTTCACATATAGATTCTCTGAGTCTGATCAGCATCAGCCTTAGGCAATGAAGAAATGGAATAGGGCATTTAAATCAAATTTAGAATACGTAAGATAACTAACTCAAATTATAATGGAGTTACAGATAACTAAACTACAAAGTTCCTAAAACATTGAAAGAAAGAACAAAAAGTAGGAATACGCACAAATATGCCTTCCAGATTGGGTTGTGGAGCTCACTTTCAGGAACTGGGGATAGAGACTTTGGAGCAAGTGTCCCATGTGATAGATCTGATAGATATTACAAATGAGAAAAGATGATGTTAAGTATGTGTGCTTTATATTGTAAACACATTTCTTCTTTGCTGTTACTGAAAGCCTACTGTCAAGATTTAAGTTAATATTTAATTAATTTTCTCTCTGTTGATCTGTTGCTTTCCATGATACCATTCCCTTTTCCAGATAGGTCATCACGCAACTGTACATTTTTTATGTTCATTGATGATAAGCATAATGCTAATGGTAATCAGAACAATGACACAGCCTTTGCAGAAATTATGACAGTGAGAGATGTCTAGCATGGCTGACTCCATCTTGTTTCTAGCCTCCCAGGCTGACTGGCCTCTCTCATCCAGGGCATAGACCAAGCTAACAATGGGAGGAATTTAGTTTATAGTTTAATTTTGAAGCAAGAATGATAATAACCCCTCCTTAAAACTAATCCACTCATTGCTCAGGGACTTAAATCACCTTCGTAAAACTAATGAAAGGCTATGAGATTAGGATTATGGGAAGGGCCTGAATTCTGCTAAATGCATAGGAGTTAAAGGATAACCAGCCATTTTTCCTTAGCTTGCTTTTCCATAATCCCTTCCTGCTCCAAATCATGCCGGCAGAGGTCACAAAATTTGTGACTTCCCCAAGTGCTTGTAGACATACCGTGATGACTGTAGAACCTAAGATTGGTCTTTTGAAATGGCTTTCAGATTTTTGCATTCTGATGACAGACTGATTCCATCTGGACCTGTAACTCATAACTCAACCAGTCCTGTGGCCCCCATCCAGAGGCTGACTCAGTTCCTAAGTTTTGTTTTGTTTTGTTTTTCCACACTCTCATGATGTTATCCTCAACCAATCAGCAGCACCCATTCCCTAGCCTCTGCGTGCCAGATTATCCATTAAAAACCCTAGGTTCTGTGTTATTGGGGAGACAAATTTGAGCATTCTTCCCCTTAACTGCCTTGCAATAATTAAACTCTTTCTCTACTGCAATAATGCTGTCTCAGAGAACAGGGTTTATCTGTGAAGCAGGTAAGAAGAACACATCAGCAAATTACAATAATGATAGTAACTGGCTATTTCTATGTACTGTGAATTCCGTTACTAATAAGTATTTTACAAGCTGTATTACTTCACATAAGACCTGTACCGTTTACCACAAATAAAATAGATGAAGACAAATGTATTACTCAATAAGAGATTAATTTGTGAGTTTTTTAAACTCTACTAGCTCCAAATATTTTATTTCTTATGATTCTGAAATAGACTTTATTGGTCTTATATGTAGTGGAATAACCAAATCATGCCAACTCTAGTAGTCAGATAAACTTTGACACATCTAAATAAGAGTGAAGAAAATTCTGCCAGGCCATAAAGTCCTTTCTTCAGTGGAAAATTGAGGAGGGAGGATTACTCTGAATAAAGAGAAAGTGGAGCCTAGAAAGGTTTATTGGAACAGTAGTGAGAAAAGATTAGTCTGAAAACAAACATTTTTATTCCCAATCTTCTCCAGTTCAGACTGAAAGAATATACTTCTTAGAGCTCGGCTCTAAGAAAATGTATATGAAGAAATCTAATCTCTGATGTATAGTCTACAAGTGACATTGACAAAGTAAGACAATACCATTGACAATGCTGAAGTGCTGCCAATGAGAAGGGCTGCTGTAGAAGTTATGATAACATCTTCGGTAACAAAAATATCAATTTTCTGTTGGTGAGGGAGGCTTAAAACTTAGATGGTGAATCAAGCCTCTCTGCATATATGTACCCATGAGGAAAACCTGTTTTTCTTGAAGGCACCTATATTATAGCACTGTAGAGGTCAAAGATATTTTTCTCCTTGTTAGATTGTCTACGACTAACACATTTTTCACTGGAACATCTCAAGTTGTTTCTGTTTTTAAGTGGAAAGATCCCAGGTGCAGTAAGAGAGAATCTTCAAAAATCTACGGAAAATATTTTAGTCAGAATTATTTCTTCCATGAGAGAAAAAGATTATAAACCACATCAAGTCACTGGGTAACTTGTAGAATGGATGTCACTAGAGCATCTCAATAAGAGTTGATGAGTAAGAAAGGCAACCTTCACCAAAGTCTTTTCCTGGAATATGTATACTAAGAGTCTATGAAGCTTTTAACTTTATTTTATCTGAGAATATAATAGTGATTGATTGATTGACTGATTGATTGATTTGAGAGAGAGTCTTGCTCTATCGCCCAGTCTGGAGTTCAGCGGTGCGATCTCAGATCACTGGAAGCACTGCCTCCCAGGTTCAGGCCATTCTGCTGCCTCAGCCACCCCAGTAGCTGGAACTATAGGCTCCCACCACTACGCCTGGCTAATTTTTTGTATTTTTAGTAAACACAAAGTTTCACTGTGTTAGCCAGGATAGTCTCAATCTCCTGACCTCGTGATCCGCCTACCTTGGCCTCCCAAAGTGCTGGAATTACAGGCGTGAGCCACTGCACTTGGCCAATCGTTCTATATTTAAAATTTATGTAATTCATATTAAAATTTTTATGTGAAACATGTTTTACATAGTATTCTTACAACTCCTAAAGTATTATAGTTTCTGTTTAGCTGCTGTGCTATCACTCTACCCTTCATTAATAAAACACACACAAATACTTTCTTTTATTTTTATAGCCTTTACATTTTTAGAAAAATCTAAAAATTAGTACTTAATTACTACACCTATAAAAATAAATTTTTCATTTAATGAGATGCAATTTAAGGTATATTCGTTATTCATTTTGTTTTCTCATTTGTTCTGTTTTATTTCCTCTTCTCTTTTAACACTGCTTCATAATTCTGTCACCCTTTTGCTCACAGGGAAAAAATGTGACATTTTGAAATATCAAGTATTATGTGTTATAGCTTTGCTAAACATCTCATCATCAGTTTGTTGCAAGAGGTTTATAATTCAGATTTTCATTAAAAAAGAGAAAGAATCAACACCATATGTTGTGCTAAATCCTATGCAGCTGCTGCTACAGCAGCTTAATAACATGTAAACTGGAAGGCATTCAGTACTTTGTATAATATACAGGACTGTAACTTCTCTCAAATGTTGTGATATTTTTAAATATTAAGATTAAAGTCTAAGAAAGCATAGTAAAATAAAATAACTTAAAAGTGTTCACATTTATTTTTACGGAAAAGAGAGTTATTTGAATCAGAAGCTAAATGAGTATCTATAACTGAAATTAAAATACCCAACTACTCTTGAAATTGAAGTCGAAAAGCAGACTCAAAGAGGAATGTTCTATATTAATGCATCTCCTCTAGTAATCTTAACTTTATTGCAATGTGCTGTTTGCCTAAATATCAATCTATTTGGCATTTTTATTACAGTTCCGCAAATGGAAAGAGAGCAAATGAACCATTTACAGCCTTTATTTTCTGGGTATAATCATGTTTCTGTTTTCCATTCAATGATAGTCAACTTTTTTATTTTCTTTAACATAAAACATTCTTCAGCATTAATGATCAGTTATGGTAAGAGCTTGATATTGTACCCTATGCTCATTTATATTATAATGTACACAATGCCAGAATCAGTTCTTTATAAACTTTAGTCAAGAGGTTAGAAAATAATATCCTAATGGAAAACATTATATATTTTAAATAATGTTTATGGGCCAGCCAAATATAAGACAAACACCACTGTGCATATATATTTTAAATTTACTGTATTTAAAATAGCAACACTGAAGAAGGAAGATCTTTCTTTAAAGCACTATAATGTAGACTTAGTAACTTTTTTAAATGTGCATCTTTCTGTAGAAATTGCATGCATTTTCTTCATTAAAAAACCTTGCCTTGTAATTATGATTATTAATTTTCCTATATCAATGCAAGTTTTCATAGTCTCTGTATCATGATAAAAACAAAATGAGCTTATAAGTGAATGTGAAAAAAAGTGTTTCCTTTTCATAGATTTAAGATAGTGGGCTATTTTTCTTTCAATGTAATATTACAAGCACAACATATAGATCAATATTCTTTCTGAATATAGATACAGAATCCTGAAAAAAATTTGCATAGTGAATCCAATAACATATAAAAACATTTTTATATGACTAAGTGGATTTTATCCAAAGAATGCGTCTTTGATTTAATTTATGAAAACTATCAATATAACACAGTATATTAATAGATCAAATTACCCAAAACATGTGATCCTCTCAATAGACACAGAAAAAGCATCTGCAAAACTTTAACACTCAATAGTAATAACAACACTCAATAAAATAGAAATAGAAGGAAAATTCTTCAGTTTGCACAATGATACCTGTAAAAAATCTCACAGCTAATATCAAAGTTAATGATGAAAGACTGAATGCTTTATACCACAGAAGAACAAACAATTTTACAATAGAATAAAAATAATAAAATTATTCAAAAGAAACTAAAGAAGATAAAACAGAAAACTGCAAAATATTATTTAAAGAAACTAAAGAAGATAAAATATATACAAACATCTCATATTCATGAATATCCCATGTTTATTATTGGGTGGCAATACCGTGATAGACCTACATAGGCAATGTAGTCACTATAAAATCTCAGCTTTTTTTTTTTTCAAGTATTGACAAGATGATCCTAAAATTTATATGAAACGCAAAGGACACAGAACAGCCAAACAATCTTTAAGAAGAAAATCAATACTGAAGGACTCACACTTTCTGAATTTAATCCCAAATTATAATAACCTAGACTATATGGTACTGGCATAAGGGTATTCATGTAGAACAATGGAGTAGAACTGACATTCCAGAAATAAATCTTTACACTTATTATCAATTTATTTCTGCTAAGATTGCCAGGACAGATTTGGGAGATAGTAGTCTTTTCAGTAAGTTACTGAGACTATTGGATAACCATATGCAATAGACAGAGTGGACCCCTTTCTCTTCACATCATGACTAAACGTAACTCAAAATTGATCATTGTTCTAAATGAAAAGAAAAAATATAACAATTTTAGAAAAAATGTAGGAATACATTTTCATGGCTTTGGATTAGGCAATGTTTTCTTAAAGATGATGCCAAAAGCACTAGCAACCACAAAAATAATAGATAAATTATACCTCAGAAAAATTCAACATTTTGCTTCAAAGGACACCATCAAGAAATTGAATATGCAATGTACAATGTTTGCAAATCTTATGTCGGATAAAATATATATACTAGGATATAAAAAGAGCCCTTAGAACTTAATAAAAGTTTACTCAATTAAAAAATATGTAAAGGATCTTAACAGGCGTTTCTCCAATGAAGATAGATGAAGAGCCAATAAACACAAGCAAATATGCTCAATGTCATTAGCCATCATGGAAATGCAAATCAAAATCACAGTGATACACAACTACATACCCACTAAAATGACTATAATGAAAAAAAAAAAGGTCATAGTGGTGAGTGGCGAGATTGTAGTAAACTGGTGATAGGAATGTAAAATGGCACAGATCTTATGAAAAACATTTTGAGTTTTTCTTAAAATATTAAACATGGAATTACCATATGTTATGGTGTGAATGTTTATATTCCTTCAAAATTCATATGTTGAAATGCTCATCCGCAAGGTGATGGTAATAGAGATAAGGTTTGGGGAGGTTATTGGTTCATGGGGTGCAACCCTCATGAATAGGATTAGTGCCCTTATTAAAGAGGCCCCAAAGAAACTACTGCCCCAGCGTACGAGGTTAGAGTGAAAAGACGGCTCTCTATGATGAAGGAGTCCCTCACCAGATACCAAATCTGCTAGCATCTTGGTCTTGCCCAGGCAAGCTAATGCATGCTGGGCTCAACACCTAGGTGATGGGTTGATAGGTGCAGCAAACCACCATGGCCCACGTTTACCTATGTAACAAACCTGCACATCCTGCACATGTATCCCGGAATTTAAAATTGAATTAAATTTTTAAAAACGGTTCAAAGATGAAAATGCTGCTTCCTCAAGGAAGGCTTTTCTGATTCCCATCTGGGTCAGTATCTCTGGGTAACAACGCTCAGCCCTCCTCTGTAGTGCTTGTAGACTTTTAAATAAATCCGTGTGTTTATCTGAAAAAAAGAAAAAGAAAAAAAAATTCATGCTCATGGGTTGGAAGAATCAATATGGTTGAAATAGCCATACTGCCCAAAGCAAATTACAGATTCAACACTATTCCCATCAAATAACCAATGTCATTTTCACAGAATTAGGAAAAAAAAAAAAAAAAAACTATTTTAAAACTCATACAACCCCCCTCCCCCTACCCAACGCGCAAAAAAAAAAAAAAAAAAAAAAAAAGCCCAAATAGGCAAAGCAATCATAAGCAAACAGAACAAAGCTGGAGGCACCACATTACTTTTGCCAGTAAAAAGTAGGCAAAGGACATGAACAGACACTTCTCTAAGAAAAAGAAAGAAAAAAGAAAAAAAGGAAAAAACATACAAGGAGGCAAAATGATGAGAAAATGCTCAACATCACTAACTATCTGAAAAATGCAAATTAAAAACACAATTAGAAGCCCTCTCACAGCAGTCAGAATGGCTACTATTAAAAAGAAAAAACATAGTAATAGATGCTGGTGAGACTGTAGAGAAAAGGGATCGCTTATAAACTGTCGATGGGAATGCAAATTAGTTCAGCTACTCTGGGTAGCAGTTTAGAGATTTGTCAAATAACTTAAAACTATCATTCAACTAAGCAATAATATTACTGGTACTGGCTATATACTCAAAAGAAAATAAATATTTCTTTTTATAAGACACATGCACTCATATAGTCATTGCAGCACTATTCACAATAGCAAAGACATGGAATCAAGCTAGTTGCTCATCAACAGTGAATTCAATTAAAACCATGTGGTACATATATTCCATGGAACATTACACAGACATAAAAAAGAATAAAATTATTTGAAGCAACATGGATGATACTGGAGATCATCATCCTAAGTAAATTAATGTAGAAACAGAAAACCAAATACTGCATGTTTGCATAAGTGGGAGCTAAATATTGGGTATTTAAAGATGTAAAGATAAGAAAAATAGATGATGTGGAGTAATAGAGTAGAAGAAGTAGGATGGAAGCAAGGGCTGAAAAAATTACTAGTGGGTACTGTGCTCACTATCTGAGTGATAGGGTCCCTCATACACCAAACTTCAGCATGACATAATACACTCCTATAACAAACCTGCAAAGATATATGTTATTATATAATATATAAATATGATAATTAAATATTTAATATATATACTCTAGATATAATAGGTGTGATATATCTACTCTCTGTATGCTACATATTATTATATATAGTATTGTTGGCATATAGTTATATTTCATATATTATACATATTTCATATATGACAAATAGATATAATATATACATATATCACATGCATACGTATGTGTGTAATGTATGTGTGTAAAGAGATATATATCTATTATACCTATATATTGAATATGTGTGTAATAATGTGTAATGTGTACATACTTAATATATGTGATATATGTATATATTATATATTTTCCCACAATATATATGAAATGTAATATTATATGTACTATATATATGAACTAAATATACATATTATATGTACTATATATAAAGTATATGTACTAAATATATGTAAAATATATAAAATAAAAATGTAATATATGTATTATTTATAATTATATTACATAACTATAAATAAATGTTATTATAATTATACATTATATATTATATATGCATATAATATATACACAAATAATTATGATATAATTATAATTATATAAAATAATTATAAGTGTATAAATCATGTGTGCACATACAATATATACATATAATTCATATAATTATATAAAATGTGATTATATACACACATATTTATAATAGTTACATTTTATATATAATTATGTATATATAACATATGCACACATATAATTACAATTAAATTATACAATTATATAGTTACTTAGATAATTATGTAAATAATGATCATATAATTATACATAATATATGCACATACCTAATGTATATAACTGTAGTTGTAGTTATATAATTTTCCAATTATAACTATATAATTATAAGTGTATATATAATATATTTACTATATATTACACATGTCATGTATAATGTATGAAACTATACTATATATCATTTATTAGACACATCTATTACATGTGTGTACACAGTACACATTATTATATATTTAAGTAATAACACATTATTATGTAAATAAATAATTACATGTGTACATATAATACATGTACTCTAATACACTTGTAAAATTATATTATTGTATTATATGTAAAATAAGATACATATGACATTTACATATAATTATTATATTTAATTATTTTACAATTACATATAATAGATTTGTGTATATATTATATGCACACACATAATTTTAACTTTTATTTTATGTATATGCTATGTATGAATATACCCTTATGTATATAGTATATACATGTTATACACTTATGTATATGTATATTATGTGTTCAAATATGTGTGTAATATATGTATTTTTCTTATAGAATATGTATATACACATATATATTATAAATGTATTATGTACTTCTCATAGTTATAATATGTAGATACATACACGAATACTAGCAGAAACTACAAATTAAATCCAAAGAAAATGGAAGAAAATAAAAGGAAGCATAGAAACTATAAAGTTAGATAATAAATTATTTTATTCATAATAATTACATTAAATAAAATTTAGAAAATTCAGTAGAAACAGAGGGAAAATATCCATAAACTCAAAATAGATGTCACTACATTGGTAATTTTAATAAACTGACCATTCAAGGAATTTCCAATATGGCTATTTGTGTGATTTCATGCTTTGTTGTTTTACTTTCTTTTGAAAACTTACCTGGTTAGGGTAACTCCCCTCAGGATAATATAAGTTATGATTAACTCACAGCCATTTTATTAATAATTTGATGACAACAGGTCCTTCCCACTATATGCACATATTCTGTGCACACTCAAGAGAAGATTAGGCAGGTCAGTTATGACTGGAGGCAGAAATTTGGGGAATACCTTAGAATCTTCCCTGCCAGGGCAATGAAATATAGATTTTACTTAGCATAATCAGTTTTTGTAGCTAATTTGTATCTAATTTCCAGAACACACACTGATTTTTTAGAAAAAATTTCAAGTATGCTTGATGAACTAAAAGAAATGTGCTAGTATTTTAAGTGTATCCCAATTTTGTTAACCCTTTCAGCCCAGAAGCCCCATTCACCCTCTCTTCTAGTAATAACCACTAGAGAAATCACTCTCTTCATTTCTGACAACAGAGATTATTTTTCTCAGGTGATTTGAAAGTTCTAGATTTAATATTTTCTAATTTTACTTTTGCATCATCTTTCCTTCTTTTAAACTGTTCCAAAATTGACTCCTCAAAATATGTATTCCTGAGAACAACAGACTGATTCTTAGAATTACAAGTAAAGCAATTTTATTTACAAGTAAAAGTACTACTATCTTCTTTATCACCATCCATTACCTCAGCAAATCTGAAGGTAAATTCATTGTGTAATGCACGTTATTTGTTTTTCAGTTTCCATCTGCATATCACTTAACATGATTGGCCTTAATTTTATATTTTCACATTTTGTCTTAGGCCACACATAAAATATACTAACATGAATGTTAGCTCTTGGACTGAAAAACAAAATTTGCAAAAAAATCTCATAATGTTTTAAGAAAGTTTATGAATTTGTGTTGAACCACATTCAAAGTTGCTCTAGGCCGTCTGTGGTCCGTGGGCCGTGGACTGGACAAATCTGTGATGGTGGCCTCGGCCCATCTGGAGCCACCACTGTGGGGATGCAAGCTGCAGTGGGGGAAGCATTGCTGGGGCTGCATGCTCCGTGGACCGCCAGAGGCCAGTAACAAGTTATCCCGGGGGGTGCCGCACTCTCAGGCACAGCTGCAGCTGTCCAGCCATGGCTCTGGACCTGGGCATCCCTGCATTCTCAGGGACTTGGGATGACCCCTGCCTCCACAGGTTGAGAAGTGCCCACTCCCTGGCCTGTCCCTGCTCCCAGCACCCACTCCTGTGTGGAGCAAAGTCAGAGCTCAGGCGATGTCACGACCCAGTAAGGTGTGCATGCACTTGGGGCGGTGCTGACATGCCAGCTCCTGCCCCCTCCCCCCACCCACCACCACCACCTTGGCCTTCTCTATCACTTTGGGTAATGATGAGCCCAGGGATGGAGGTTGGGGTGCTGATCGGTATGGGCCTGCAGGTGCCCCTCACCATGGACTGCCTGGGCACCCACAGCCTGCATGTTGATGACACTGGAAGGCAACAGGTTCCTAGGCGGGGAGGGGCAGGACCCCGGTGAAACCACACCTTTAAGCCAGAGAGGGCTTGAAGCCTGGGGCCTACACTTCCATTGGAAGGCATAATTGGATGGTGCTTTTTCCAGGCCTGCCCAAGGCCACCCATGGACCAATTAGCATGCGCTTCCTCCATTCTGAGTGCATGAAAACCACAGACCGCGTCAGACTCAGACATTGGTCAGGATGACCTATCTACGGAAAGGAGTTACCCACTCTGGATCTTCTGAGAGCTGTTCTGTTAGTCAACAAGGCTCTTCTGTGCCTTGCTCTTTCTCCAGTTGTCCACGTAACCTCGTTCTTCCTGTGAGCGGGACAAGACCTCAGGACCCATCGAACAGTGGGAACTAAAGGAGCTGTAGCAGATTCCTGACCAGCTTGCCGAGATGAAAGCACTGACACACTCCTGGACTGTGAGAGTGAAGAGTGGTGACCCTTCTCGGGGCCCAAACCTCAGGATTCCCCAAGCCAGAGCTGCTGTTAACACAGTTACAGCTCTCCTTCTGCCCTCTGCCGGCGCCAGGCGGACACCCGTCAAGACAGGAAGCAGCAGCGGGGCTGGACCAGTCCCAGGGTCTGTGGGCCAGAGAGGGGTGGTGGGACTAAAAGAGCTATAACAGGCCGGGCGCGGTGGCTCACGACTGTAATCCCAGCACTTGGAGAGGCCGAGGTGGGCGGATCACAAGGTCAGGAGATCGAGACCACCCTGGCGAACACGGTGAAACCCCGTCTCTACTAAAAAAAATACAAAAAAAAAAAAAAAAAAAAAAAAAAAAAAAAACTAGCTGGGTGTGGTGGTGGGAGCCTGTAGTCCCAGCTTCTAGGGAGGCTGAGGCAGGAGAATCGCGTTAATCCGGGAGGCGGTGGAGCTTGCAGTGAGAGGAGATCGCGCCACTGCGCTCCAGCCTGGGCTACAGAGCGAGACTCCGTCTCAAAAAGAAAAAAAAAAAAAAAAAAAGCTATAACAAAAAATGAACTGAAACACACCCTCGTCCTCCACCTAGCCAGATTGCCATGACAAGAAAAAGAGAATAGCTGTGGCCGTTTTGGGAGTCCAGACCTCGGGTGTCCCTGAGTCAGAGCTGTGACATGCTGGAACTCCGTCTTTGGGGCTTTGTAGTTTCTGGCATCTCTAAATTTTCAGGCACCACCATGTTCCCCTCTTCCAGACACTAGTGCCCGCAGCAGAAATACATCTGGTCCAGTTGCAGTCTCACATGGAGCTGGTGACTCTGATGGCAACTAGAACAGCTGCCCTGCTGCAGCAGTCGGAATACCTTGCTGTGTGCAGTGGGCAGACCCCATCCTTGCTCGCTACACACCCTTCACTGTTCCTCACCTGGCTTGCTCTTGGCAGGCGTGGGATCCAGGCTGGTAGTGAGAGCTGAGCACAGGCTGCCAAAGCTAGTGGGTGGAACGAACACAGCAAGTGTGAGCTAAACTCAAGACAAGGTGCATGCCACCAGCCACAGAGGTTTCTAACTGGAGAAACGACAGCCTAAGGATCCTGTGACCCTTGTTTCTAGATTGACTGAGACCTCTATTTCAGCAACATCAAGACTCAACCTCTCACTGTTTTCTTTACTTCTTCACAGAAATTATTACTAAGAGCACTGCCCAATAAACTTTATGTGAATAAATCTCTATCTCAGACTTTTCCAGGGGACTTCAGTCTGGCACAAACCCTAATCCATCAGCTCCTTTTCCTTATTATTGCACCTGCATTCCACAGATTGGTGTTATTCCTGACAACCAGCATTTCACTCTCTACTTTTCACTGCACCAATTGTCATTGGCAGTCACTAATAAATTGGAAAGGGATACAAGAAGTTTTTGTTTGTGTGACAAGAAATCGCTCACTTTCAACAGATGATCCCCTTCAAGGAAATAGAAGAGTCACTGTGAAACAACCTTTTTTATTTTATTTTTAACTTAATTATGTAGTGGGCATCCAACTGTTAAATCTAGTTGCATGAAGCCAAACTTGTCCAAGAAATGATGTCTGCATCCTGCCTGTGTCTTTAAACCAAATGAGACCTAGAGATTGGTTAATTAAATACAAATTAGAGTGATTTTTTAAAACATCAAAAAATATGAAAAGATCTATCTCATACTTATGTAATTTTCAAGCAGAGTGAGAACATACTAAATCATATTTAAGATCAAATAATTTATATAGAATTTCCCCCCTTTCCTCTTCTGATTTATATCTTTCATCTGATACCCACAGAAATCCTGAAATTTAAATCATCTTATCAAAATTGGTTATGAGTTCCACTATTACATATAACTGATTTATAAATATGGAAAATATTTTTAAAAGTCATAAGATTAAAATAATATCGATATATTTAATAAAGACTAGTACAATGGAGATAGTTTACTATACTAAGGATGTTCCTTCTGGAAGTTTCTCTGAAACTTAAGGTCACCACACATATCACAAGTGGTAAAGGTTGTACAAAGGGAACTATCAAAATGTTGATAAAATTAAGCACAAAAGTTGTACAAATTGTAAGACGATTCTGAGATAATCTTTAAAGAAAAATACGGAATTTGAATTAGTTGAGCATATCAGAAAGGGTTGCCAATCCATAAGGCATAAAATGGAAGGCCCAGTTGCCAATATGAGTTTTGTCTGTGTGTGTGTGTGTGTGTGTGTGTGTGTGTGTGTGTGTGTGTGTGTGTCCCTACAGGAAGGCATGAAAGACAGAAATAATAAAAATGAGTTAACTAGAATAGTTTGTTGGTTTGCATAGTTAAGAAACAAACATGATTCTGAATTAAAGAAAATTCTTAGATGCCATACAAAGGGGTTTAATAGATCACAGAGGGCTCTATAAAATAACAGTATTTTATAAAATCAGTTAAAGCAGGAACACAAGCTCAAAATAGAGCCAATCAAAGATACCTGGGGTAACTGGAGCTTAAGATAAGGAATTGAAGCCTTTATATCTGGGGAGTGAGTATCCAGGACATGACACAGAGATGAAAGAGGATAGGACAAGGTGGCTCATGCCTGTAATCCCAGCACTGTGGGAGGCAAAGTTGGGTGTATCACTTAAGGTCAGGGGTTCGAGACCAGCCTGACCAACACGGTGAAACCCCATCTCTACTAAAAATACAAAATTAGCTGGGTGTGGAGGCTTATCCTTTTAATCCCAGCTACTTGGACGGTTGAGGCAGGAGAATTGCTTGAACCTGGGAGGAAGAGGTTGCCGTGAACCGAGATCACACCATTCATTGCACTCCTGTCTGGGCAACAAGAGCAAAACTCCATCCCAAAAACAAAATAAAACAAAACAACAACAACAAAATAAAATAAAACAAACAAAATAAAACAAAACAACAACAATAACAAAAGATGAAAGAGAAAAGTTTAGGAAAAGAGGAGGTGTGAGAGCAATAGAAAACTGGCTTTTCTTTCATGACTATTAAATATGTGTGGTTGAGAGAAAAATAAAGCACAATTTTTTTGAGGGTAGCTTTGAATACGTAACTAGAAAAGCAAAAAGTTAGATCTCTGCTTGTCAAAGTGAGAGTTGTCACCACAAAGGTGATATTTGAAGTCACAAATGTAAATGAGCAATTTGGGAGAAGAACTATTCAATGAAAAGAATGGAGCCTTGAGCTTATTCCGTGGGCAACATTCTCAGAGAAAAAAGTCACACACTACTCAACAGAAACTTGCTTAGTACTGAGAAAACTGTGCCATAGCGAACTGCCCCAAGAGTCTGCACTAAAGAAAATAAATGGTTTGAACACTTTTACTACTTGCCTGGCATTTATTATTAATTGCAGTGACTGAGTGAGTGACTATTTGTGCAGCTGCTATAAAGTGAACTAAATTTCAGAAATAAAAAATATATAGCATTCATTGAGTCAAAAGTAAGGTTGATGATTAAATGAAATACATAGAAAGGCATCAGTTTTAAATTGCACTTTAACTTCTTCTGGGGTTGAAAATATTTTTTATACTTGCAGCAAAATCCATTCAACTATATTTATAACACAAGAGAACAGAACTAGACAGACATAATTCAAACTAGCAGAGTCTGGAAACTTTCTATAATATTTGATAAATTCCTAGAAGTTGATTAAGGACATCTATCAGAATACAGAAATGGTTAAATTTTCTTTTTGGTTTGTTTTAATAAATAATATTGGTGCCTTTTTAAATGAAAAAAATCAGTCCAACTATTAAAACTATAATCATAAATAGTTCAAGTTACATAATAAATATATAAACAGACTCTTTTTTAGATTAAATCATGCACATGACAAAAAAAATTAGACAAATGTGATCAATTTGTTATTTTTGAAGGAAACATACCAGCAACCTAGCTTAATATTAATGAAAAATTGAATATTATTATATCATTATATAAAGATTTTGAAAAATTCTCATAAGTGCATGTGGAAATTCACCCTGCCACAATTTCAAATAGGCAAATAGAAAAACAGTGAAGAATCATTTACATAATGGACAAATGTAAATTCATTCTAGTTGTAGAGAGAAGCTCCCTGCTGCCTTGATTATATTATGCTTTCCTGCTGCTACATGAGCTCACAAAAAACTGAAAAAAAAAAAAAAAATTAACATTGTGCCATTATGAGTTCAAAGCAAAGAAACAGCAGTGCAATGTTCCATTGATTTCTTCACTCTAAAAATCTCAGCTCATGAATTACCCTTGCTACAGATATTTGACACATAAAATCATCTGCTTGAAAGATAAACTATGTCAAATGGCATATATGAGAATCCAGCTTTAACTGCTAACTTTAAAGAATTTAAGATAAAGGAAATTACATTTTATTGTGGTTGCTCCTGATTGTTTGTTCAATGAGTTGTCACAGAATCCAATTTCCACATTAGCCATTTTCTGTGTAAAGAATTGATTCTCTTGTTTCATTTATAGTGAAGTGATAGTTCTACAGCCTTCTTGATGTATTATGAAAAGTATTTCCTAAATCACCAGTCTTATGGCAGATAAAACTTGTCTGTTTACACAACAGTCCTTGTTCAATTTTAATCAGTCTTAAGTGCATAATTTTGCAATGAATCAATAATGTGAAAGTATATTTCTAGTGATGTTTATTTCATAACACAATTATGTTTCACATAAATAAAATGGAAAATAATTCTACTTAATAAAAGATAAAAAATAAATATAAAATAAATGCAAATGTAACATTCATAACCCAAAGAAACTCAATGTTCTAGAATTACCCTGCCAGCTAATATATAAATCAAATAAGAATTTTCATCTCAACATTCTATGAATGGAGGGGGGTATGAGCAAATTGTCTAGTGATATTCTCCACTGATAACCTTCCTGGTATCCTGCAGCTTTTTTTGTAAGAAGTTTGACCTTTGTCAAGTTACTTAATCTTTTAATGACTCAAGTTCTTCACTGAGAAATAGAGGAAATAAGTGTTCTTGCCTCATATTATCTAGTAGCAATAAAATAATAATGCAGATAAAATATTATTACAACTACAATTATGGTTGTTTTTATTATTACAAATATACTTTTTAGACCAAAAATTCAAGGCAGATTGATTCTTGCCCAGAATATTTCCAGCTCAATCCGAAATCATCAACTTTGAGACTTATTGTTTGCAACTGCTAACATCGTACCACAAACGTGGAAAAGGTGTTTTGTATTACTTCCCAAATTGTCAATACCAACTTTGATTGCATGTAGTAAATAATTATTTAAGATAAGGCACTTATCTTAAATAAGTTTGGGCTGCTGGAACAGAATATTATACACTGAGTGTCTTATAAACAACAGACATTTATTTGTCACAGTGCTATAGACACTGGAAGTTAGAGATGAGGGTGCCAGCCAGTTGGGTTCCGGTTATAACCAACTGGTTATAGCCTGAAACTGCACTTTAAAACTTTATTTTACCCTTTTTCCTCTTTCCTCCTTAGAATCAAGGTAAAGATGTAACCTTGAAGCTTACTGCAGAAATTCCCTTTTTTTCCCCTTAGTCTTAGAATATAGCTTTGAAACTTACTTTCTTTGAAAGACCATGTCCCTCCCTTTTGAATGATATACTCCCTACACTGTACACATCTATACTGTATGCTTATATCTAATTATGTGGTTACTTGGAAGTTCCAGGGGCTAATCTTAGTACAGACCATGCGGAAGACCAAAATGCAGAATTCCAGAGATTACCTCAAGGCCTTTAGTCTACAACCCGGCCATTTTTAGGATGATGCCATCCCCTTCTGATAGCCACCGGAACAAGACACGCAGACCTTGTACTCAGCACCACTCCTGCATCCTCCATTCCAAGTTCCCCTATTTAACCCGTTTTCTCAGCCTAAAGTTTGAAGCTGTTTCTAAAGGTGCAAGCCAGCCAGTTCCCCACTGCTAGCTTTGGAAAATAAAATCACTTTTCTTTGACTGCACTTCACCCTTGTCATTGGCTCTGCAAGCGGTGAGCAGCCAAGCCTGAGCTCTGTTACATGGTGAGGGCCCCTTCTGGGTTGTGGAAGGCAGATTTCTCACTGTGTCCTTACATGGTAAAATGAGGCTGAGAGTGGTCTCTAGTCTCTTCTTCCAAGGGCCTTACTAAACTCATTCATGAAGTTTCCACCCTCATGACCTAATTGTCTCCCAAAGGCCTCATGTTGGGCATCAGCACTTCAGAATTTTGACATATGAATTTAGTTAGAGAACAAACATTTAGTTTAGAACACAAACATTTTGTCCATTGCAGGCATAAAGGAGTAAAATGATAACCAAAAATATCTTGGCAAATGACTTCACCAGGGGCTCTCTGACCTCCATAGAGCATAGTTCTACATGTACAGTAGTATAAGTAGTGGTAGTAAGTATGAGTAGTATAAGCAGTGTATCATAGCCTTTAAAGCCTTTTTTCTCCCACATCTTTTTTTCTCTTCCATGTTACCTGAAGTTTTACGCTTCTCACGGTCTAGAGGGAAAACAAAAATCCTTTTAGAGGAAAATCAATATAATATTTATTATTCCAATTCTCCTATCTATTGGTTTACTAAAAACAAACAAACAAACAAAAAAAAGCACATTTTTATGCCTATGAAGAATTCTATAAGTCACCAAGAAACTGAAATGGTTCTTTTGTATGCATTTTAATGTAAAAACTTATTTTCTATCAAATACATTTAAAATGTTCTTTGCTTAATTCAAGCTTCATTGTGTATACAATTTTGAATATTTGAATTTTTGTACTTATTTACTTTACTTCAGATAAATCCCAGTTTATGGAGGGCATCACAGGTCTTCTGATAACTGTTTTTGCAGTGTTAAAGCACTTAATCTCTACCAAGGCTCAGTAGCAAAACAGATGTAATTTCTCACAAGGGGAATTATTAGTGTCTGTAGAAACTGTCTTAGCTTTGCTCTAAAATTCCTAAGCTCCAGTCTTTGAATCATTTTTACCATCTTGCTAACTGCTCCGTATGCCATTTCTTTCCACCACAGACAGTTGAAGCAAAATTAGTTCTGTTGGGTCATATGCTCCAGGAAGCATAGGAGCTTTCAGAAATAGTAGATGGACTTTTCGTAGAGACTTATTCTAGGTCTCATTCAAAACCGGCAGTTTTCCAGGATACCCAGTAAATAAGCAAGAATAATACAACCAAACAGAGATATGTATGGCATCCCAAATCTAGAGAGGCCCACAGATTGTTACTTTTCTTAATAGTGGGAGGGGCCAGACATAGCAACTTGGTCTTCAGCTTGGAAGGCATATTTCAACATGTTCCATGAGGTAGACCCCTAAAGATTCCACCAAGGTGGCAGGCCCCCGAGTTTCTACGGGATGCATTCCCTAACCTCTGACCTGCATATGTCTTCCCAAAATCTCTGGAGTACCTGGTACATCTTGTTCACTAGATTCAAAATCATTACATCATAAACATATAGAAGAAACATGACATCTTTGTAAACTAAGAGGTGTTTTGGGTCATTATGAACTGGATTATGATAGAAAGTTTAACAGCTGATATAACCCTGTTTTAGAACTATACAGATGTATTTCTGGCTATGTCTGCAAGCAGACTACTTCTAATATTCTTTACTGAGATATACAGAGAAAAAGATTGTTTTCCAGATATACTGCTGCCTATCAGTTGCCAGGGGATGTGATGATTTGCCCTAGCAATGAAACAACATCAGGATTAGCAGCTACAACTGGAATCAGGACATGATATTATCATTTTATTTATTTATTTATTTGTTTATTTCATTTTATTATACTTTAAGTTCTGGGATGCACGCCCAGAACATGCAGGTTTGTTACACAGGTATACATGTGTCATGGTGGTTTGCTGCACCCATCAAACCATCATCTATATTAGATATTTCTCCTAAAATTATCCCTCCCCTAGTCCCCCACCCCCTGACAGGTCCTGGTGTGTGATGTTTCCCTCCCTGTATTCATGTGTTCTCATTGTTCAACTCCCACTTATGAGAGAGAACGTGTGGTATTTGGTTTTCTGTTCCTGTGTTAGTTTGCTGAGAATGATGGTTTCCAGCTTCATCCATGTCCCTGCAAAGGACGTAAACTCTTCCTTTTTTATAGCTGTATAGTATTTCATGGTGTATATGAGCCACATTTACTTTATCCAGTCTACCATTGATGGGTATTTGAGTTGGTTCCAAGTCTTTGCTATCGTGAATAGTGTTGCAATAAACATATGTGTGCATGCCCCATTACTGGGTATATACCTAAGGGATTATAAATCATTCTTCTATAAAGACACATAAAGACACATGGTATTATTTTTATTAATCCAATTTCATAATTGTCATTTCCATCCATCTGCTGAACAGGAAAAACAGGTGAACTGAATGATCTGTGATAGTAATTACAACTTCAGCATATTTTAAATCCTTAATGGCAACATTAATCTGTGTAATTTCTCTGGGGATGCAGTGTTGGTTTTGTTTTCATATTTTGTATGTAAAGGAAGGGCTAGTGGTTTCCACTTGACTTTCCCTATCATAATAGCCTCCTTTTCACGGAGTTAGAAAATCATGTGGGAATTCAAGTCAGTTGCTGATATGTGTAACACAAATACACATTTTAAAACTCAGAAGGTTGCAATAGATTGGGTTTAGGTACCCACTGGGCCCGGGATGGGATGGGCGCACTCTGTTGATCATCTGAGCTTTCTAAGTCTCTATTCTGACTATTGCACCATTGTATTATTTCAGTCTACAGAAATTTGTGAGGAGTCAGAGCCAAGATCTAGTGTCCTTGAGAAGTCTGATTAACTTCCATTTGTTAATTAATGGTAAGCCTAGTAAATATTTGCAGATCTCTTGGGGAAAGGTATAAGGAATATTTACAATATCCATGTTTGGCTATGTAGCTAGGTCTTTCCTCAAGGGGACTCAGACTTCTCTCCATTAAAATGGTTCTGGTACCATAAGTGGATTGAAGGACAGTTGTAACTCTATTATAATCTAAGGCAGATCCCACTAAACAGACTATTATAATCTAAGGCAGATCCCACTTAACAGACTTGGAGGTTCCTACTTATACAAATTTACTAGACTGCCCATTTATTGTAGTTCTGTGGATATGGTGATCAACTACTCAACACAAAAGATCTTTGAAGCATAGACTAGTCTGCTTGGGCCCTGATCTACAATAAATTTACATTACTGTTTTTTCTTAAGGATTAAGTGCCATTATTTGTAATCTGCCATGACAGTAGTTGTTACTTGTACAATATTTCTAGCCTATAAAAAGTAATTACCAAGAAGCTTGTTAAGATGTCAGAGATTCCACATAACTCTTTTTCTTCTACACATAGTAAAGGCAAAGTATCCTGGACCTACCTGAGAGGTATTTCAGGAGATAACTGAACAGGCATGATATGATAAATCCACTTAACTTTCAATCTCTCTGATTTTGGGTACATTCCTCTAAAATATGACAGGGAAGTTCTGGTGTTTTAATTTCACTTAACATAAGCCATTTTTGAACCCAGGTTTTGGTCAACAACAAAGCGAAATGTTAAATCTATTCCAGTCTCCTTGATTTCACGTATTGAACCCAGTTTCTCTGCTTAGTGAGTCCATGTTAGTCTATTATTCTGGAATCAAATCAGTATTTTTTTTCTACCTTGACTAGACACATTTAGGATTATCTCACACTTGTTACTTAGGTTTCTACAAATTTAGAATATCAAAATCCTAAGTAATTTTATGGTATGTATAACCCATTTTGTGCAATGCTTTTTGTACCACAATTTATGTATTACCCTTTGTTTTCTTTTCTTGTTACGAATAATTACAAAGTATTTAACAAGATTTCTCTTCTCAGCAAAAGGAAAAAAGAGTTATTAACTATAAACTCCTACTAGAAAATATATAGGAAAATTACATTTTACCATTCTCCTTACCTTTCTCACCTTCTTATTTTCAACTGGTCATCATTAATGTTCAAATAAGAACGGCATTGTCATTATGCCAAATCGAGAGATTCACAGACTGTTGAAAGTTAAGTTTGGTTACAGATATAGAAAGACTAAGAGTCACTGGGGATAGGACATGAGGATGATGGGAAGTTCCTTTCAAGGGCAATTAGCTTTTTCTGGAATCTTTCTGTTTTTATCCATCCTAACTTTTAGGGCCTCAATTCTTCCCAACTAATTTCCTGAGTTTATTATGAAAGGCCTTGGAAGTTTGAAAATTCAGTTTGCATTGTGAATCAGCCACCTGCAACCTTACAACTTGGGTCTGGTTTTCAAAACTGTCAGCTAGGAAGGAGATGATCATTCATTATCTCAAATGGGAGATGAGGTTGTCTTTAGTGGTAGTAATAAAAACTTCCTTAGAGGAAATTTAGGCTGAAAATGAATGTCCTGATTTCACTATTTTTTTTTTTTTTTTACTTTAAGTAATTATTTTTCAGTCGACTTAGAAACAATAAAAAAACTTCAAAGTATAAAAATAATTTTTCTGCTGCATAATTCTGCCTTCTGAGTCTTGCAAAAATGTTTTATTTGGACCATGCTAACCTACAATTATATAGGAAAGAGAATTTTGGGAAAAATCGTTTCGGCCTAGCTGAGTTGGCAAAGTAGAATTCCACTACATGATGGACTATCTAGAAATAGTGTCTTCTTGGTAAGACTTTTTTTTTTTTTTTTTAAATAAAAGAGTGGTAGTCACAGGACTATTTGATTTGTTACTATGGGGAAATGGTTTTGTAAGCTTTTAGTTTCTTCTTAGGTTCGTTTTTGTAGGCTACCTATTTCTAAAAAGCTTTTAATTTTCATCTCATTCAAATTTTATTTATTGACATAGAGCAGTGGTTCTTCATGGGGGCTACTTTACTCCCTCCCAAGAGGAGGATTGGCAATTTCTGGAACATTTTGCTTATCATAATAGTGGTTTATTAGTGGCATTTAGTGGGTAGAAACAAGAGATGCTGATAACATGCTAGAATGTAGAAGACAGCTTGCCTTACCAAGGAAAATCGTATCTGACCCAAAATGTTAATAGCGCAAAGTTTGCTTGGTCTAAAGTGTTTCATAACTGTTAATATAATTTTAAAAATCTACTGCAAAGTTCATGTTTCCTCTTTGTATTTTACATAGGTAGCTTCCTCATTTCCCTTAAACTCTGATCTGATAAATTTTTATTCTTTTGACAACTTTTCAAATATGTATACCATTTTTGTTGTTCATAACAGAGTTCATCTGAAACATATCCGGACATACTATTGGAATGCTTTTCATCCCTTTGTTAAGTAGATAATACCTTCATAATATGTCATATGTGAATGGGAGAGGAGGCGAAAGATGAATTAATGAGAACTTGAAGGGGAATATCATCAAGAGAACAGAAATCTTTTAATATATAAGATTCATAGGTAACATCTTGATTTTGTATAATGATAATATTCTTCTTACTTGGATAATAGCAGTGGACACTTGAAAATAAAAAGGAGAAATGTGAATTTCTTCTTATAAAATCAAATTTTTCTTACTCTTTTAGGAGGAATTTACAATTAATCATTTATTTTTCTCTCTGTAATGAAAAGTCTTGTTAAATACTCTGTAAGTGTTAATAACAAAAAAAAGAAAATGACCTCAAGTTCAAAATGGGATTTGGAACAGAAACTTCTGACTATCTGCTCTATAAAATTCAAAGGATAGATATATTAATCTGAAGGATTCTAGGATTTTCTTATATATTTGAAAATTTTGCATGTATATAAATTTTATGGATTTTAAAGTGTATAATATAAATTTAAAATGATATGTAATTTATATTTTTATAACTTCACTAAATTTGTACATATTACATATAAATTTTACTAAAATAAAATTATTATTGTATATAAATTTAATTTTTCTTCTTTGTTATATAAAAAACTTTTAATAATAATCAAAATTATTTTTGACACTATTGCATCTTTATTTTAATGAATTGAAAAAAGATTTAGATGTTACTTTATTTAACAATAGAGCTAGAACTTTGGTGTACATTATGCTTGTTTGGGTAAGGCTGATAAAAATGCAAATTTCTGATTCCTCATTTAAAGATTGTGACTAAATTTCAAAATGGAGCTACTCTCTCTTCTTTTCTATCTATCTATACACATCTTAGAAATTTCAGAAGCTTGAAATGTAAGAAAAATTATATTTTAACCTAAATACCAAAAGATAAAAAATTAGTATATATAAATATTCTATGATAGGTTTGTACTCAATACATGACAAGAAAATTCAGTCATAAGAAAAAACATCTATCAAGCATCTCAAATTTGAAAAAGGCTTTTTTTAGACAATATCGGCGCAAAAAACAACAACTAAATTACAACATGCATTTGTTGGCTTTTGCTAAATTATGTTTTGGTTACAGACCACAAAATTTCGTGGGACACATGTACAAAAAGTTCTATTTCCTACTATTGAGACAAGTTCATAGTGGGTTGACTGTGGGTTTCTTTACCATACTAATTTAAGGACTTAAGCCATAAGAGTAATCCCAATCAAAGGAACGTCTGCCTTCATGGAAGAGGGAAAACCTTGAAAAGACTTTTAAAGATTTTCCTTGGAAGTGCCCATCCCACTTCTGTTTATATTTTTTTGGTCAAACTGAATGTGTGCCTGACGGCAAAGCCTGGAGTTCACGGAATATGAATGTACCTCCCTTACAGGGAGATACAATACATATTTTGAAAAATTAGTACAATCTTAAAATCTACAACACTGCCTTGCAGAAATTTTAAACATGACGTTGGAGAAAAGTATTGTCTAAAATGTATTTTTAAATATTTTAGCAAAGACACAACTAAAACTGTAGATAGATGTGTTAGTTAAGTTTAACAAACCTCCTAGAGTATATTCATTTTAAGTGCCATATTCACATATTCATGAAGTAATGTTGAATGTTTTGGCAGGGAGGGAAGAAGGGAGCCAGTTAGTATTATAAACTTTATTAATATTGGATCCGTATACTAAAAGTTCTAGGTTTCCTGGATTAATGTTAGAATTTTATTAATAAGAATAAAGTTACCCTAGAAATAAGCTCTATTTATTTAAGTAAGTGATGGTCAAGATATGTTGATTTTTTTGGTAATCTTATAGGTATAATTTTGAATATATAGATGGATGCATGGCAAGACATACTTCTAAGTGATATTATTGACCTAGGGTTTAGATTCACAAGATTTTTGTCACTTGAGTCTCTCCAGAAAGTTAGCAATAAAATTTAATTTATGCCTTAAAATAATATTATTTCTGTCAGAAACTAAATTCTACATGATTGTGTGAAGGCGATTAAAAGATAAAAAGCTAGAAATGTGTTGAAGCTTAAAGAACAGATAGTATGAGATTTTTTATCTCCTTATTGATAAATACATGTATATGTGGTGGAATTTTTTTTTTCATTACTTGCTTTTATTTTTAACATCCACCCAGTAATGGGTTTATGAAAGAGGAAACCTGTAACTATTATCTACCACAAAGTACCTTGTGATTTGACCTGGCTCAGGTCAGTGTGCAGCAGAAAGAAAGGTCGGACCTGGGAAAATCATGCTAAAAGACGATTATAATATATAATAAAATGTCATAAGTGTACTTTTAAGAAGAAGATACATTTATTTAAATGCATCTACTATAAAAACAGTGGAAATAACTGATTAGTACAAACTGGATACTTTTTGAATAATTCACAGGGGACGTGACTTCTAAATGGGGCCTTGAAAATTGTTTCATAGCTGGATACAGGCAGAATAAACAGGCAAGAGTGACAAAGCAGAAAAGAAAAAATTATGAAAGCATCAAAGTATGCTCTCTGTTACTAATTTCACCAAGCCAAGGTTCCTGTTCTTTTTCAGTCAGGACTTAAACCAGTTAAAAGTACACATATGCAAAAACAAAACTGTTCAGGCTGTGATAGCATAGATAGACATTTATAGTCTCATTCATGTACTCACATAATTTAAATTTTAAAAATTATGAAGAAACGCACTTTTAATGTTATAAATTAATATTTATTAATGTGATTAATTAATATTTATGAATATATAATTATATATTCATATATCAACTGTTTTTCTTTTCAATTAGTGGGAATTGTTAAATCATTAATGTATAAATAGAATTGAGATAAAAATCTTTCAAGGGCCTATAAAAGACTAAATATTTCATATATTTCCTCCAAAACTTTATACCTTCAAATGGTTGTACCATTCTTATGATATACATCATAAATGACTACAGGCTTAAATATTTAATTTAATCAGGAAAGACTAATTCCTGAAAAAAAAAGTCTTTCATTTGCACTTGCATTTTTTCTTCTTCTATTTTTAAATTTTAGCCAATCAACTATAAACACAAAACATGGCATAACGAATGTAGTCTCTATCTTGGAAGCCATTTTCAATCTCTTTAAGCTTGGCATTGAGGCTACTTTTCATTATTACCTATCTCCAGCTCTGGGATTACTTCCCGTTGTGTTATTTCACTGTATGTCCCTTGGCTCATCTGATATGGGTTTTCAAATTCTTCCTTCTATTTTTCTAATTAGGTTTATGTCATTTGGAATTATTTACTATATGTCATCTCTCTCTGAGGAAATCCTAGATAAAAAATTATTATATTTCATGGTAGTTCTTTAATTGTCTGGAAAGCAGCTCTGAACTTAGACATTTTCATTTTATCTAGAGATGTTAGTGGGGTATGGAGTTAGATGTGTGAGTTTTTTCACAACTGTTATGAGTATAATAATTAAATGCCTTTAGTAGAATGAGATTTTGTGTGGCAATTCAAGGTCACTATATTATGATATTCCCACAATGCTGTAAGACGTACCTGAGAGACTGAGTAACTTATGAAGAAAAGAGGTTTAATTGACTCACAGTTCCACAGGCTGTACAGGAAGCATGGCTGGGGAGGCCTCAGGAAACTTACAATCATGGCAGAAAGTGAATGGGAAGCAGGCACTGTCTTTACTTGGCCAGAGCAGGGGAAAGGGAGTAAAAGGGGAAGTGCTACATACTTTGAGACAACCAGATCTTGTGAGAACTCACCAGCTATCACAGAAAGAACAAGGGAGAAATCTCCCTCCATGATCCATCACCTCTCACCCCAACAATGGAGATTACAATTCAACCTGAAATTTGGATTGGAACATAGACCCAAACCATATCAGTCACCATCCAGAAATTGGACAACCTTCTAAGAACAGCATCCAAGACATAAAAATCATAACTAATGAAACACCATACGTAGAGCATGCATGAAGAAAGAAAATCTACACTTTCAATTTTCTTCAAGCTGCTATAACCTATAATGATCATAAAGCAATCTGCCACGTATCCATGTGCAACTTTTATTCCTCTAACAGTTTTTAAATTTTTTTACTGAGGATAACTTTGTGTTTTAAATACATGTATAACATATCATTCTGCTTACATGCTGCAATAAATTCCCATTAAAATTAGAATCCCATTAGAATCCCTATACAGAATAATTTTTTAACATTGCTTACAAGACAGAATTCAATCTGGTTTACTTCTGTGTCTTCACTTTCATTTTGCCTTTTGCTATGGCTATGGTTTTTTGTTTGTTTGTTTTTGTTTGACGGAGTTTCACACCTGTTGCCCAGGCTGGAGTGCGATGGTGCGATCTCGGCTCACTGCAACCTCTGCCTCCCGGGTTCAAGCGATTCTCCTGCCTCAGCCTCCTCAGTAGCCAGGATTACAGGCATGTGCCACCATGCCCAGCTAATTTTTGTATTATTTTTAGTAGAGATGGGGTTTCTCCATGTTGGTCAGGCTGGTTCATGATTTTATTTTTCTACTTTAAACCTGTGTTTTTCCCTGCGACCAGGTGTCCCTGAGGCTGACTCATTTTTTTCATATATCTGTTCAATTACACCTTTTCAAAGATCATTTTTAACCATAGAATTCTCTGGAATATTTTTCAGTTTATTTTTTCTTAATATTTATGCCAATCAAATATTATTCTGCTCATTTTATTTTAAACGTGTTTATCGTAGCTTATATCTATAAGCCATAGTCTTCTGAATTCCAGATATTTGAGGATTGGCATCTTACATGATTTGTATTTGATATAAAATATGCACTTGCTTTTTGAAATCATATGGCAGAAGTTAAGGTGTAACTAAAACAATGATTTTCTACTTCACTATTTCTCACAAATTGCATAATTTCCTAGCAGCAAATGCTTTTGATAGTTCTATTTTTGTTTTTCTTGTGGGTACTTAGTTTTTACTCTGCATATTGAAGAGTGAAAACAAGAACCAAAGTGAATCATGTGATTTTCAGTAACTTAATGGAGAGGTTAACTACATTTTTATAATATGAAAGGAAACAAAATATTATATTAGGCACTATATTATGTATCCTTTTCTTACCAACTCAACGTAAAATTTATTTATAATGCTTTTTTCCAAACTAATAAAAGAAAATTTAATTTCATATAGCAAATATTTAAGCGGGAGGTAAAATATTACCAGGCATTATGTCTACTATGCAGGTAAATTATGTTATGTTTCAAGAAAAGTAGCTCTTAGGTGGAGACAAACTGAATTTAAAGAGATGAACCCAATTAACAAAGGATTCTTGTAACAGGTTGAAATGTCCAAACCTAAAATGATGCATTAAAGAGCATAGTTTTGAACCATAACAAAATTATCTTTTTTTAAAGTGTTAGCTTTTCTGAAATTTTACTCTAGCCGTTACTTTCTGATAAAGACTAAATAAATGAAGAAATGATGCTATGTATATATATTTAAAATGTAAAACAAACAGTGTCTTACTATAAATATGGCTTATTGATGGCAAATAGTTTGTGCTAGGGTATTAATAAAATATATTTTAAGAGAATGTATATTTTTGGTAATTATTGTATTTGTCTATTATTTATTTTATTTTCAAAGACCATTTGAAATCTATTTTTGTCACAAATTTCTGAATAAATTATAAAATTTTATGGCTGGAATTAAGATATTCCAATCAATAGCATTTACAATCCAATAACTTCAATTGACATTAAAAAGTGCCTAAATAATTTAAAGTTCAGAAATCCAATTTTAATCCTTATTTTTAAATTCAGTTCAGTTATTTTTCAAGCTTTTACTTACAATTAGTGTTAACCATCATAAGCAGTGACACAACAGAGACTTTTTAACTAAATTTATTTTAATAAAGATTATTGGTCATTTTCAATAACAACAGTTATATTTTAAATTAGAGTAAAACACACCGAACTCTTAAATTTTGTAAGTTTAAGAATATTTAAATAATATGGATTTTCACATCATCTGAATTCAGATTTGCAATGGAAAAACATACAATATAGGCTTTTCAATACGCAAGTTGTGAATGCTAATCATAATTGTCAAAGAGGATGCCTTAGATCCTAAAAGTTATGTTTGAATTAAAGTTCCACTATTAATTTTTAAATTCATTTGTTTATTGACTTATTTCTTCATTCCACAAATAATTATTAACTATACTTTATTATCTGGTCAATGATTTACTAAATGCCTACAATTTCTGAGTCACCATTATACATAATAGAGTTAAGATGGTTAAAAATTCAGACAGGGCTGGTTGCGGTGGCTCAAGCTTATAATCCCAGCACTTTGGGAGGCCAAGGCAGTTGGATCACCTGAGGTTAGGAGTTCAAGGCCAGCCGGGCCAACATGGCGAAACCCCTTCTCTACTAAAAATACAAAAATAGCCAGGCACTGTGGTGGACGCCTGTAATCCCTGCTGCTCAGGAGGCTGAAGCAGAAGAATCGCTTGAGCCCAGGAAGTGGAAGTTGCAGTGAGCTGAGATTGTGCCATTGCACTGCAGCCTGAGTGACAGTGTAAGACTCTGTCTCAAAAAAAAAAAAAAAGGAGTCAGACAGGATTCCTGCTTTTATTGAGCTCACACATCTATAGCTAATAGTATAAAGACGAGCTAGGTAGCTACAAACTCAACAAATTCATTTGGGCTAATTCTAATATATTTTTAAAATTTTTGATGTCTTAATTCTTTTTATGTTTTAAGATTTGCTTTATAAAAATGAAAATTAATGAAAATTAAACCTATGAAAGAGCAATGAGATGGCAACATAATGTTCATATTAAGATTTCTTTATGTAAGATGTCACAGCTGGGTTTACTGGTAAAAATTTTGTTTATATGTGTTTTGGTTATATTTGCGGAAGGGAAAGCTAAGAGTTTATGTAATATCTGTGTGCAAAGGAAAGAGGGGAAGAAAGAAAGATCTAGAAGAGCTTGGATATAAAAGCTCCCATCAGTAGTACTGGAATGGTATCTATCCCCAAGTAAGTTGGTACATGTTTGGACCTGGCCAGGTCACTTCAATAGACTTGATCACATAAAATTAATAAATAATAGATAAGGGAAATGCAAGTGTTCAACAAAAGTAGAGTATTTTCAGTCTTGACTTGTTCCTAGTATTTCTCAAAATAAATGAGATAGATGTAAAATAACCGGAGGCAAACTACAAACAATGTGAAAAAATAATTTTTAAAAACATAACTCTTCTAAAGAAAATAATTCTACTAAATCCAGGAAGCAGTGTAGAAACCCTTTTGTTTAAGTAGGTATCATTTGTCAATTTTTCATTTTGTTGCAATTGCTGTTGAAAACTTAGTCATAAATTGTTTCCCAAGGCTGATGTCCAGAATGGTGTTTCCTAGGTCTTCTTCTAGGATTCTGACCGTTTGAAGTCTTTTTTTTATTTTTATTTTTATTTTTTGAGACGAAGTCTCTCTCTGTCGCCCAGGCTGGAGTGCAGTGGCGCGATCTCCACTCATTGCAAGCTCCGCCTCCCAGGTTCACACCATTCTCCTGCCTCAGCCTCCGGTGTAGCTGGGACTACAGGCACCTGCCACTGCGCCCTGCTAATTTTTGTATTTTTAGTAGAGACGGGGTTTCACCAGGTTAGCCAGGATGGTCTCGATCTCCTGACCTCGTGATCCACCCGCCTCAGCCTCCCAAAGTGCTGGGATTACAGGCTTGAGCCACCACGCCCGGCCAGTTTGAAGTCTTACATTTAAATGTTTAGACATCTGGAGTTAACTTTTGTATATGGTAAAAGGTAGGAACCCAGTTTCATTCTTTGGCATGTAGTCAGCCAGTAATCACAGCAACATTTATTGAATACACAGTCCTTTCTTCAGTGCTTATTTTTGTCAACTTTATAGAAGATCAGATGGCTGAAGGTTTGTGGTTTTGCTTCTGGGTTCTCTATTCTGTTCCATTGGAGTATGTGTATTTTTGTACCACTACCATGATGTTTGGTTACTGTAGCTTTATAATATAGTTTGAAGTCACTTAATTTGATGCCTCTGGCTTTGTTATTTTTGCTTAGAACTGTTTTGACTATTTGGGCTCTTTTGCTTTCACATGAATTTTTGAGTATTTTTTCTAATTCTGTGAAGAATGACTTTGGCAATTTGATAGCAGTAACATTGAATTTGTAGATTGCTTTCGGAAGTATGAACATTTTAATGATATTGATTCTTCTGATGCATGAGCATGGGTATTTTTCTATTCATTTGTGTCATGTTATTCTTTCCACAAGTTGTACTTTCCTTGTAGAGATTTTTCACCTCCTTGTATAGATATATTTCTAGTTATTTTATTATTTTTGTGATTATTAAAAATAGAATTGTGTTCTTGATTTGACTCTCAGTTTGAACATTATCAGTGTATAGAAATGCTACTGATTTTTTAAAATTTATTTTGTGTACTGAAACTTAACTGAAGTTGTTTACAGGTATGGAAGCCTTTTCATGGAGTTTTTAGGGTTTCCTAGGTAAAGAACAATATTATCAGTAATAAGAAATAATTTGACTTTCTCTTTTCCTATTTGAATGCCTTTTATTTTTTCCCAGGCTGATTACTTTGGCTAGGACTCCCACTACTATGTTGAGTAAGAGGGGTGAGAGTGGGCCTCCCTAGCTGGTTCCATTTCTCAAGGGAAATGATTCTAGCTTATGCCCATTCATTATTATGTTGGCTTTGGGTTTGTTATAGATGGCTCTTACTATTTTGAGGTGTATTCCTTCTAGGTGTGTTGTATTTTATAGAATGCTTTTATTGCATTTGTTGAGATTATCATGTAGTTTTTCTTTTCAATTCTGCTTATGTGGTGAATCACATTTATTAATTTGCATATGATGAAGCAACTTGAATCCCAGGAATGAAAGCTACTTGACTGTGGTGAATTAACTTTTTGATGTGCTGCTAGATTCAGTTTACTAGTATTTTTTTTTTTTTTTTTTTGAGTTTTGCATCTGTGTTCAACAGGAATATTGGTCTGTAAATATTATTTTTTCTTTCTGATTTTTCAGATTTTGGTGTCAGGATGATACTAGTATTGTAGAATGAGTTAAGAAGTAGTGTCTCCTTCTCAATATTTTAGATCAGTTTCAGCAGTTGGTACCAGCTCTTATTTGCACATCTGGTAGAATTTGTCTATGAATTCATCTGGTCCAATTCTTTCTTTTTTTTTCCTTTTGGATTGGTAGCTTGGTCGGTTTTCTTCTATTACTGAATCAATAGCAGAACTCATTATTGGTCTGTTTCTTGTTTCAATTTCCTGATTCAATCTCGGGAAGATGTGTGTTTTCAGGAATTTATCTACTTCCTCTGGATTTACTAGTTTGTGTACATAAAGGTGTTCATAATAGTTTCTGAGGATCTTTTGTATTTCTGTGGAATTGGTTATAATATGACCTTTGTCATTTCTGATTTTGGTTATTTAGATCTTTTCTCTCTTTTTCTTTCTTTATCTAGCTAGTGATCTATTAATCTTGTTTATCTTTTCAATGAAACAACTTTTTTTTTTTGTTTTAGAATGGATTTTGGGTCTCAGTTTCTTACAGTTCTTCTCCCATTTTGTTATTTATTTCCTTCTGCTAACTTTGGGGTTTGTTTGTTCCTGTTTTTCTAGCTCCTCTAGATGTGATGTTAGATAGTTAATTTGAGATATTTATAACTTGTTCAGGTAGCTGTTTAGCGATATAAACTTTCCACTTAACATAACATTTACTATATGCAGTCCAGAGATTTTGGTGTATTGTGTCTCTGTTTTCATTTAATTTAAATATTTTTAAATATATGCCTTAATTTTGTTGTTCACTCAAATGTCATTCAGGAGCAAGTTCTTTAATTTCCATGTAATTTTGTGGTTTTGAGAAATCTTCCAGGTATCGATGTGTATTTTTATTCCACTGTGGTCTGAGAGTATGGTTGGTATAACTTCAGTTTTTCTGAATGTATTGAGACTTGCTTTATGTCTGAACATGTGGTCGATCCTGAAGTATGTTCTGTGTACAAATGAGAAGTATGTATATTCTGTGATTGATGAGTGGAATGTTCTGTAGATGTCTATTAGGTCTAATAGGTCAAGTGTCAAATTTAAATCTAGAATTTCTTTGCTAGTTTTCCACTTTGATGATCTAACATTGCAAGTGGAGTGTTGCTATCCCCTACTATTAATGTATGGCTGTATAAGCCTTTTTGTATGTCTAAAGGTAGTTGTTTCATGAATATGGGTGCTTCTATGTTGGTCACACATATATTTAGGATAGTTAAGATTTCTTGTTGAATTGAATTATCAGTATGTGATGCCTTTCTTTGTTCTTTTTTACTGTTGTTGGCTTAAAGTTGGTTTTATCTGATGTAAGAATAGCTACCCATACTCTTTTTTCTTTTTCATTTGTGTGCTAGATCTTTGTCCAACCCTTTACTTTCAGCTTATAAGTGTTATTTAGTGTGAGATGGTCTCTTGAAGACAGCCAATGGACGGGTCTTGTTTTATTAATCCAATTTGCAAGTCTGTGCTTTTAAAAGTGGAGCATTTTGGCTGTGTACATTTAAGTTGAATATTGATATATAAGGCTTTGATTTTATCATGAAGTTGTTAACTAGTTGTCTTGTAGTTTCTGTGGTTGCATTATAGGGTCTGTGAGCTATGTATTTTTGTTTGTTTTTGTGGGTAGCATTTTTCTTTCATTTTCATGTTTAGAACTCTCTTAAGAATCTCTTGTAAGACTCGTCTATTGGTAATTAATTTCCTTAG
This sequence comes from Mandrillus leucophaeus, assembly GCF_000951045.1. Classification (NCBI taxonomy): domain Eukaryota; kingdom Metazoa; phylum Chordata; class Mammalia; order Primates; family Cercopithecidae; genus Mandrillus; species Mandrillus leucophaeus. The sequence goes on along the minus strand of NW_012103254.1, from coordinate 2,611,582 downwards.
TGCTTGATTGTCTGGAAGAGTTTTTGTTTCCCCTTTGCTTAAGAAGTTTAGTTTGGAGTAATATGAAATTCTTAGTTGGAATGTCTTTTCTTTATGGATACTAAAAATAGGTCCCTAATCTCGACTGGTTTTAAATTTTCTGTGAGAAGTCCACATTAGCCTGATAGGATTCCCTATGTACATGATCTGACCATTTTCTCTAGTTGCCTGTAAAATTTTTTATTTGGTGTTAACCTTGGACAGTTTGGTGACTATATGTCTTTGTGATGATAGTTTTGCATAGCATCATGTATATGTACTCTGGATTTATTGTAACTGATGTCTACCTCTCTACCAAGATAAGGGGAATTTTCTTGAATTATTTATTCAAAGATATTTCCATGTCAATTACTTTTTCTCTTTTTCTTTCAAGAATGCCAATAATTCAAAAGTTTGTTTACAGAATCCCACACTTCTTGAAGAATTTTACATTTTTCTTAATTTTTTTCTTTTTAATCTTTGGCTGACTGGGTTTGTTTGAAAGACAGACCTTCAGGCTTTTAAATTATTTCTTCATTATCGTCTAGTCTATTGATAAAGTTTCAATAGTACTTTGAAATTCCTTAAGTGAGTTTTTCAATTCCAGAATCTCTGACTAATATTTTTAAAGATGTTTATCTCTTCTTTTCATTTCCTGAATTGATTTAGAAGTTTGTGTTGATTTTCAACCTTATCTTGGATCTCATTGAGTTTTCTTGCAATCCATGCTTTGAATTATTTACCTGTCATTTCTGAGTTTTCATTTTGGTTAAGGATCATTGCTGGAGAGCTAGTGTAATCCTTTGGTAGTATCACTACCTTCAAATGTTTTATGGTGCTGGAATGTTTGCACTGGTTCCATTTCATATAGAGATAATAGCATTCCTAATGTTTGTAATTATTTTCCTGTTGGTAAGATTTTTTCCTTTTTCTTTCTTTCCTTGTAATATGATTGTTATTTTTTTCTTGTTTCTTTTTGCTCTCCCCCTAGGGGTTGGGACTGTAGGGAATGTTGAGTAGGGGCTTTTGATTTTGCTTGTATTGTCCTATGCACTTTCAGCAAATTTTATATTGGGCTGTGCAGTTGGATCTATAAGCCAGTAGATGACTTTCATAGGTAAGAGCCAGCTGAAATTAACATGGTAGGAGAAGCTTGTTTATTGGGAGAAGATCTCTGTTACCTCGGGCAATAGGCTGATCCATGGAGTGGTCTGAGCTCCCTGCTCAGCCTAGTATGGGTGGGGGACAAAATGAGAGGGGCCAGCTTGGACAAGCCCACCTACAGGTCTCCTGAGGGCAGGTACAAGCACTGGTGCTGAGGGACAGTCCAGTGGTGGTCACTGAGGGACCAAAATTGTGTGTAGCCATGGAGCTAGGAAACTTCCAGGGCCTCAGGTTCTCTGTCTGGTCAGAGTGGGGTGGCCCAGGCTTCAAATCCAGGACCATAGGTATTTCAGGTACACGGAAATCTGCCTGGGCAGAGAGCCCTGCTATACCGCTGTCTCTGCACAGGAACAGTGGGACAGCTCAGGATGCTGATTCAGGCAAGTGGGTGCTCAGAATGCCTACATAGCTGCCTGAGTGTGAAGTGAAGAGGGCACTGTTTCACCATAATCTCTTCACAGGAAAGGCTGTACAGCTTAGGTGCTGATCCAGGTGCATGGGTGCTCTGGCTGCTATGTTTAATTAAAAACATGTTTTTCTTAATGTTTTAGCTTTCTGGGATAAAATTATAACAATAAAGTAAAATTAACAAATGTTATCTCACTAAGACCTCAGTGCTTTCAATGCCCATCTGTCTTAGATATTTTTCTTAAGTCTCAAAAACCTATGTTGTTTTTCATTATATGTAAAATGGTTATTTCATCATGAGATAATAAAACATAAAAACATGGAAAGTAGTACATATGTTAATAATTAACTATAATTTTAAATGGGGAATATAATTTTTTATTTGATTTAGACATAAATCAAACATTATTGTTATTTATTATTTTATTGGTATCAATAACTTTTTAAAAGAAGATTTTGTAAAGTCACACTTAAGTACTTACCACAATTTCATGATTATGGAATGGTAAAAGATCTATAATTCTTTTCATTTGTGCTATTTTTTCTTAACTATGTCACTGTACTCAAAATAACACTGTATTTATCCTTTTTATGTTTCTTATTTATTTGTCATCATTAGACTATGCTTTTTAATTAATTGATACACTAGATATTAAATTCTCCGAATCTTGGAATCACTCTTAATGTGGTTAAGTCAAGTGCACAAAAAGAATATGGATTGGTAAGTTTCATTAGCCTTTCTCTGTGTAATTTATAGTCTTGTCTCTTGAATAATGCAGTTTGAGACAATATGTAAGGTCCTTCACAGTGAAGGTGCCTTTCCTCTCTTGCTACATATAAAGTATCACTTATTCCACTTATGAATATTAAAACACTGCTTAAATTATAACAGCATCTTTCAGGGGTTATCATTAGTACTTCAAGAACAAATTGAATATCTTTCATGGTAGATGATCACAATAGATGAGACAGTAACTTAAAAATTCAAGTGAAAAATCTCGGTCTTACCCCATCTGTGACTTTTGACCCTAAATCAATTATTTTACTCTAAAGGGTGAAAGCCAATACACAGATTGATGTTAAAAATTTATATTTAAGGTCATATTTTAAAATTGTGTAAGGATTGTGGAGAAAATTTAACAAAAATATTTTCTAATTCTCATAAATTGTAGTTTCTGAATATATAATCTAAACCTCTTAATGTCTTGCCAGCAACATGGATGGAACTGGAGGCCATCATCTTAAGTGAAAAAACTCAGAAACAGAAAGTCAAAACGGGCATGTTGTCACTTATAAGTAGAAACTAAATAATGTGTACACATTGGCATAGAGTGTGGAATAATAGACACTGGAGGCTCAGAAAGATGGGAAAGTGGGAGGGGGCAGAGAGATAAAAAATGACTTCATAGATACATTGTACATTATTCAGGTGATGGCTACACTAAAGGCCCAGATTTCACCACTACCCAACATATCCATGTGACAAAATTGTACTTGTACTCCTTAAATGTATACAAAAAGTCTTGCCTCTACTTCCTATTAACTGTATAATCCTGACATAACTTTCATTTCTGTGAGCTTCAGTTTCCTTATTTTAAAAAGTTTATAAGTAAATAATTATACTTTTGGTTCCTTTGAGATTGGATGAGACCATAAGAAAAAAAAGAAATGTGGAGACAAATATATGTCGATTTTGGAATTTTAGAAGGATACGGTAGTTACCAGTAGCACCCTGGAAGTTTTGCATCATGGGGAAGGGTTTATTCGATGAAGCCTGCAAACCTGGAGAAATTTGGATCCTTTAATTGAGAAGTATTAGCCAAAACATGCCCAATGACTAAATAGAAAACATATTTTACAGCCAAGTCCACCCTGTGCTATTTTAATTTCCATATTAAAGTTTGTTTATTTGTTTTCAATTACAATACAGTACTCACTGTATAAGAAATAGGAATCTCACATGGAACAAAAACTCTCTGAGAAGCCTCTATATTAATGATTGATTATCTCAAAACCTGAAACAGAAATGTTTAAAGCTACTGTTGTCTCCTCAGTAGGTTATTTTCTGATAATGAATTAGACTTTCTTAAACTCTGTATTTTTCTTCGAACATAGCTTTCAAATTGCATAATTACTTAAGGTTCTAGATCATCTGGCTGCTTGTTAGTGTTTAAATGTGTTTGTAGACATATTATTTTGTTTACTTGGTAATTATTGTTGACCTACTTGTCTGCCTTTTGGCCAGCATTTGCATAGTAACATTCTCTAGGAGACTACAAATAATACCTTTTCTATTGTATAAGATCACTTTTAAATAAATAATTAACAACACGCCAAATCTGTCTTTTTTATATCTAGTGGTTAGGGACAAGAATAATTACATTTTTTTCTGATATTGGTGATGGTGAACTATGTTCTCTTGTGAATATTGCATTTTTTAGAAAGAAATGAGTGTCAATTAATAGCAGTTGCCTGACATATATTTGCCACATGTGTGAGTATTTACTTACATTTTAGAATCAAGGGTAAAGATACATGTAGTAAAGTGACTGAAAATAACTAAATATACTTGTATAACATAATAATGTTTGCATGTTGTATGACCCATGTATACCCAAATCATGATGTAGAACAATCCCAGCACCCAATAAGATACTTTCTTGCCACCTAGAGCTAACTACTATCCTGGATTATCTCATCATCTATCAGTCTTGACTATTCTCAAATTTCCTATACCTGGAATGATATAGAACAAATGTTTTTCCTGTCTTGGGCTTATCTCATTCAGTAATTATGTCTGTGACGTTCATTTATGTAAATATCCAGGAGTTTATTATTTTGTATTGTTCTGTAGTATTCCCTCATAATATTTATTCCAATTTATTCATCCTCTATTTGCTAGACAATTGGTTTTTTCAAGATTTTAACTATTATAAATAAATCTGTTGTGAATATTCTTGGTTTTGTGTGTACTCATTTCTCTTACGTATACAGGAGAAATGGCCAGTTGTCCAAAAGGGTTTTATACCTCTACTAGCAGTGTATGAGGGCTTGAGTTGCTCCTATATTACCCACATTTGGTATTTGCAGTCTTAATTATAGTTACTCTGGTGGCTGTATAATAATACATTTTTTGTATTTTTAATGTATAATTTCCCCACAAATAGTGAAGTTGGCTTCCTTTTATTATACTTATTAAATAATAAAATAGCCCTTTTCCTGAGAGCTCTTTGCAAAAGTTCTTTCCCACTGTTATTATTATCATTTTTCTTTTTTATTTGTAGATGTCCTTTTTATGTTTGGATATGAGTCCTTCAAAAAATGTATATACAGCAAATAATTTTTCTATTTCTTGGTGTTTTCACTTTCTATATGATGTCTCTGGATGGACAGGAAATCCTAGTTAGAATAAAAGCCAATTTGTTATTTTTCTTTTTTGGAATGCTTTAGTGTTTTTGACTCCTATATTAAAGATCTTTGCCTATTGTAACTTCATGTAGATAACTTTCTGTGTTTTCCTCAAGACTTTAGATTGTTTTTTCTTTTCACAGTTGTGTCAATTTCATTGAATGTTGTAAAATAGGTGTCAGGTTTCCTTTTTTTCACTATGGATATCAAACTGCTTGATTCAATATCTCTTACTGACTGCTTGTTTCAACATCATTTACACAGTTTAATTCCATTGACACCTTTTATACAAATCAGGTGAACAAATAAATAAAGCAAGCAATATATATTTTATATAAAATGTTTCTGATAACAGCACAAGAAAGTGATTCAGTAAATTAAATAAAGTAGTATTGATCATAAATATAAAATTAAGAATTGTAAAATGAAAACATGAATAAATACTAATTTTATCTTCTTAAGTAAAATAATAGGTTAATTTAATTCCTGGATAATAGATGATTAAATTTGTACCCACCACTAATAAGAAATTAGCAGTCTAAAAGCAAACTTGATGCTACATAAACTGAGAAGAATCTATGGAGAAACATTCAACTTCCACTTCTGATTTAAAAAGGATGCAAAGCACACAAATGTGCACACACACAGGGCTTGTTCTAACAAAAAGTAACTAAAGTGTGTAAAATAATACTATTCCTGCATTCCTCTTCATCTTCCTCCTTCCACATGCTTTTATACTGCCTAACTTTCCCAGTTTATGACTATCTTTTTCTGGTCCATATCTTTAAAATATGTTATTATGCACTAAATTATGTTCTCCCAAAATTTGTATGTTGAATCCCTAACCCCCGATATGACCAATTTGTAGATAAGGCCGTTAAAGAGGGAATTAAGGTAAAGAGACATCATAAGAGCGTAATGCAATAATACTGGTGTTTCCATAAGAAGAGAAAGAGATATTAGGGCTATACATGCAGAGAAAAGGCCACAGGAAGGTGCACTGAGCAGGTGGCCACCTGCAAGTCAAGGAGACGGGCCTCGAGAGAAATCAACACTGCTGGGTCCTTGATCTTAGATTTCCATCATCCTGAACTGTAAGAAAATAAATTACTGTTTTTAAGTCACCCTCTATGTGGTATTTTCTTACAGCAGCCCAAGCATCTAACAAGTGTCAATCTTGTTTTTCTGTGTTATTTACGTACAATATTTTATTATTTTACTTGAGAGTATTATAATTGGACACTAACATGTCTATGGCTCAGTTCCCCTGCCTCCAAACATACAGTCAAATCTCAATTATCTTCTTGAAGGGAAGTGTTGATTCTTATCACATTTAAAGTAAGTTAAAACGTGATAATTTGGCTTTTGATTAATTCTTATGAAATAATTTGAGTAACAAATACTGTTTTAACGTCAGGATTATATGCAAATTAAAATCTATTAGTGATTACAGTGTATGTATAGCACTGCATTTGAAATAAATGTAGAATCTATCTCATTTCATAAATTGAAAACTTCTTGTAAATAGAAAACTATCAGCCACTTAAAATCACTGTCAAAATACTACAGATAGAACAATAAGTATGCTCTATGTCTTTTAAAACAATTTTTAAACAAATTTTCTTTGACAACTCATACTCAAGAGATTTACTCTGGGGTCAAACTCAAAACTTTTAAAATCATTTTTTAGGCTCTGTAAGCACGAGCACCTGTTTTACTTCACTTTCTGTTATACTGGTGGGATATGTAATGAAAGATTATTAGTGAATAGGAGCAATGTTAAGTGAACATAAAGTTGATGTTTCATTTCACAAGAATGGCATGGAAAATCTGAAATATTTGTCCATCAAAGCTTGCCAGGTACTCTATTTCAAAATGACAAAGTCATCTGGGTTTTGATGTATATTTTACCAACATTGAAAAACGTATAGTTTAGTTAAACATTCCCCTCTATGCCAATTCTATTCATTTCTTACTAAATAAGAAATGATCTAATCTAAATGTGAGAACAAAAAGAGCAAAATATTACTATGACTTCATAAAGTATCATAGGGTAAGTGCTACATACTATCCTATTTTTAATGTTTAAGAATAAATTAATTGACTTATCCTCAATAAAGTTAAACAGTTATGAGAGAGCAATAGACAGACAGAGCATGAAGCTTCTGTCCTTCGCAATGAGTGGATTCTATCTCACCAGAAAGGACATGAGAAGAATTTACTGTGCAGTGCAAGCTTGTTTATGGATCTGTTAGGTATCACGGCTGAACCTGGTAAAGATGCAGATTGATGTGCCTGTGTTGAAGCTAGTCTATCCTCAGGAGCTAGACATGCCAGAAGTAATTTGTCGACATGATCAAAATGAATTGTAGTTGAGATGGAAGGTCTGAGGTCAGAGCAAATGAAGTATGCCCTACGGGAGAACAAGGAATGATCGAGGAGTTCATGTGGATTTCACAACCAAATCTCTCTGTTGACATGCTCCCTTCTTTTTCTCTCTCTTACACACACATGCACAATATACATCAGAACCTATTAAAGAGGAGGAGATTTAGAGCAAGGCAAATTTTGGGGAGAACTGTTTTATTTAGGGAAATTACCATATAATTTAAGGACTAGCATGGAGTAAACAATTATACACAACTAAACCTCATGGCCATTTAAAACATATCTCCACACTCTGCTCCCTCATCAGTAACTTATTAAGAGAGGAAAGTAATTTAAGCGTGTTTGCATACATCACACACTTAAACACAAATATAATAAAAATGATACTTAAAATTGCCAAATAGGAAGAACAGCTGAAAAGAGCTATACTATGCTAATACAGCAAACAGGTCCCCAAATCTCAGCAGTTTTTATGAAAATGTATTTGTTACTAGTCTTACATGTACATATTGCAATAACAAACGGTGCTTCATTTCAATGTGTTCTTCTATATTTTAAGATACAAGAAAAAGAGAATGTGATAAAACACTCTCTACTTTTTAAATCTTTAGTCTGAAAATAACATATGCTAGTTCCACTCTCATCACATTAGATAAAGTAAGTCACATATCCATGTCTAAATTTAACCGGGAAATACGTATAATGCTTTTGCATGAACTGATACCACAGATAGAGTAACGAAGATAGTTGAACACGAATATATCTGCCATCTAAGTAGAGCAAAATGATAAGCTCATGAGCCATTGGGTTTGGACAGTTAGAGGGCAAAATCAGTTTTAAAAATGGGAAATAATATTACTATTATGTAGTATAAATAAAGACAATTTATCAGTATTTTATAAATAATAAATTTTTATGAACTATAATTTTTGTCAGTCACTGCTACTTTACTGAGAGAGAAAAGAAAACTTTCATTTTCACACTAACAAAAACAACAAAAATTCCTACCCCGAGCCACAATCCATAACATTTATTGGCCACATATTAAAGATTACTGGATTAAAGGAGAATATATGTTCCTGAGGTATGACACCTGCGACTTGGAGTAGAATAAAGAGTCGCCTGAACTTGAGGTCACAGCTTAAGTAAAGTTTCTAGTAGACAATAGGCAGAGTGGTAATATGGGCTGGCCAGGATCACCACCCCTTCCTGTGTGTATGCCTTTTATAATCTCCTTAAATCTGGGTGGAGTGTGTGAATATTATGGATGTAACTTCCATGATTGGATTATGTTATAGAGCAAAAATGAAGGGATTTTTGCAAATGTAAATGAAGTTGTAATCTCTTGATTGTGATTAATCAGAAGGAAAATTATTCTGTGGGGTTTACTTTACCAGATGGGTTCTTTAGAAGATACTTAAAGCAAGGAAGACAATGGAGCAATAGAACACTAATATACAACATTAATTTGGCCATAATAATAAAATGCAGAAATGAAATTGATTAATGAAGGCATAGAATGGCTTTGTTGGGACTTATTTCAACACTTGTATCACTAGGAGAGGTGACTGTACTGAAAAGGATATTTCAGTACATAATAAGATTGCGTGAAATACTTCAAGATAAAGGAGACATGTACCTTGGGTTAAACACTAAAAGCACATAATTATATAGCACATACAGTATGTGGGACACAGCTCTAAACTTTTACATATGTTAATTCATTGAGGGGGGCACACGTTAAATGAAATATAGAAAGCAATAGATTTATAGAAAGTATATTTGAACAATGAACTAATTTAAAGTGGTAAGGTTTACTTAGGTGTCTTTATCAGATTGCAATAGGTGCATTTTAATTTTTAGGGAAAAAATTTTCTCATGAATGGGTGTTGAAATTCTGCAAAATGCATTGTTTCCTGCATCTTTTGATGTAATCTCACATTATGTCTTTGTTATATTCTTAATGCAGAGAGTTGTGTCAATTCATTTTGAATGTTGAACTAACTTTGCATTCCTGAGATGAATCGTTCCTGTTTCAGGCATGCATTATTATTTTTTATATATTTTTGAATTCACTTAGCTAATACTGTGTTAAAACTCTACCCAAGTTTATGAGAGATATTACATCCTAATTTACTTTGATTATAATGTCATGGTCACATATTGGTACTAGGCATACGCAGGTCTCATAAAACAAGTTAGGGAAGGTTCTCTCTTCCTCTTTTCCAAAAGCTATTTAGTAATATGTTTGTTTTTCTGTCTTTTAGGTTTTATAGAAGTGGAGAAATTCAGTTTAAGTGACAAATATCCTAAGAGCTAAATGAACAAATTAATTTATAACTGAAGTTTAGTAACTACCATTGGTAACTAAAGCTTGCTCAAAATGTTTATCTCTTAAAAAGTTTACAAAATGAAATACGTTTTAATTATTCAGTGCTTCTTTTTTAAATAAAGAACATTGGACCTTGACAAAAAATAATTTTTATTAGACATTTTCAATTTTCTACCAAGAAAGTTAAAAGCAACTATGTGTATCTATACACACAAACAACACAGGTTTCATATATATATATAGCAGGTGCTGTTCAAGGGTCAACTATACACACATACACACACAAAATTGGCTCAACTATATATATACTTGACCCTTGAACAACATGGGTTTAAACTATGTGGGTCCATGTATATTTAAAAAATAATTATATTTAAAAATGTTTTGTAGATTTGCAAGAATTTGAAAAAAGTCACAGATGAACCACATAGCCTGCAAATATTTAAAAAAAAAAAAACAGGAAAAAATAAAGATGCAGTATTACATCATAACTGCATAAAACTAACTGTAGTACATACTGTACTATTGTAATAATTTTATAGTCACCTCCAGGTGGCATTGCGGTGAGCTCAGGTGTTGCAAATATCCACTTAAAACACCCTATGATGGTCTTTCTTCCCAGCTGAGCAGTTCGTCTCTCCAGTAAATCGTGTAACACAGTAAAAAGTGATCTCTTGCAGTTCTTAAGGTTTATATATATATACACACACATATATATATAATGTTTAGTGAAATGTTATAAACCTTGAATACACCTTGGGACTCATTGAAGCTGCCACTACTGATGCTGGAAGTGCTCCCAAGAAGCAAAAAAAAAAAGGTCATGACATTAGAAGAAAAAGTGTAATTGCTTGATATGTACCATAGATTGAGGTCTTCAGCTATGGTTGCTGCCATTTCAAGATAAATGTTTCCAGCGCAAGGACCATTGTAAAAAAAAAAACTGAAAATTAGTGATGCTATTGCTGCAACTACACTAGCAGGTGTAAAAAACTCGTAATTTTTGTGAAATAACTTTTTATCTTGTATTAAAAATGAGTTTTTTATGGGAGTACAATATTGTTATAAAAAAGCATACCTATAGACTCGACGATGAATTGAGAAAAGGTAAAATCATTATATGACAACTTAAAGCAAAAAGAAGGTGAAAGATCTAAAAGTGAAGAATTTTTTGCAAGCAAAAAGATGATTTGATAAATTTCTTTTTTTTTTTTTTTTTTTTGAGATGGAGTTTTGCTCTTGTCACCCAGGCTGGAGTGCAATTACGTCATCTCGGCCAACTGCAACCTCCGTCTCCTGCCTCAGCCTCCCAAGTAGCTGGGATTACAGGTATGTGCCACCACACCCAGCTAATTTTGTAGTTTTAGTAGAGGTGGAGTTTCTCCACGTTGGTCCAGCTGTTCTTGAACTCCCAACCACAGGTGATCTGCCCCCCTCAGTCTCCCAAAGTGCTGGAATTGCAGGAGTGAGCCACCGTGCCTGGCTTGATCTGATGATTTTTGAAAGAGCTAACAGACACTGCACCATAGAAATTAATAGAAGACATAATGGAAATGAATGCGTCTCAAGCAATGCCAGATGATGTGAAAGAAGACATAGAAGGAAACAAATTGACACTAGTCAATCTAGTAGAAGGGTCCTAATTATTCAAGACTGGTTTTAAATTTTTTTATGATATAGAACATTCTATGTCATGGGCATTGAAAGTAAAACAAAGAGTGAAGGATTGGTACAGAATGGAGACATTTTCAGAGAAATTAAAAAGCAAAAAATTAGATAAAATTTATGATGTATTTCCATAGAGTTATGCCAAGTGTACCTACCTCTCCTGCCTTCCTTCTACGTCTTTATTCTCTGCCACCCTTTAGCCTACTTAACATGAAGATGAGGATGAAGTCCTTTATGCGATCCACTTTCATTTGATAAATAGAAATTATATTTGCCCTTCCTTATGAATTTCTTAATAATATTTTTCTGTAGCTTACTTTATTGTAAGAATACAGTATACAGTACATATAACATACAAAATATGTTAATTGAGTATTTTATTTGTAAGACTTCTGATCAACACTAAGGTATTAATACTAAGTTTTGGGGGAGTAAAAAGTTATACATGAATTTTGAATTTTCAACTTTACAGAGTGTTAGCACCCCTAAGCCCCACATTGTTCAAGGGTCAGTTATATATATGTATATGTGTGTGTGTGTGTATACATATATGTGTATATATAGTGTATATATAGGGTGTATATATAGTGTATATATAGAGAGTGTGTGTATATATTGGGTATATATATAGTGTGTATATACACACACACATATACACATACACACAGACATATATATGTATGTATATGTCTACATTTTTATATACTTTTATATATATATATATACACTTCAAATTGTCTCATATTATTATGAAGGCTGAGACATTTCAAAATTCACACTCCTAGGGCTTGAGAATCAGGAGAGTTAATGATAGAGAAGTTCTAGCTTGAGTCCATGGAAGGAGAAGACAGAGGTCCCAGCTTGAAGGCCATCAGGCAGAAAAATGAATTCTCTCTTGCTCAGCCAATTGTTCTATTCATGCCTTCAGTGGATTGGATGAGGCCCACCCACATTGGGGAAGGCAATTTGCTTTATTTAGTTTATCAATTCAAATGCTAATTTTGTGCAGAAACAGCCTTACAGACACACTACTAATTTTGGATACTAATTCAGAGCATATAGTGCTTTTTGAAAAACCTTACACCAACCTTGCAAGGTATTGTCAACTAGATGGTGCTAGAACTCAGTCTTCAAGTGAGCATTTCAGTATTCTATCAAGCCAGTTGTTTCAGGATGGTGGGAGAAAATCACTGTCTTAATTAGCTCAGGCTGCTATAAAAAACACCATAGACTGGGTGATCTAAACAACAGAAATTTATTTCTCATAGTTCTGGGGCTGAAAGTCCAAGATGATTTGGTTTGGTAAGGACTCTCTTCCTGTCTTACAGATGGCAGCCTTCTTACTCTGCTAGCACATAGTGGAGAGAGAAAACTGTTGTCTCTTCCTATTTTTTATATAAAGGCACTAATCTCACCATGGGGGATCCACTTTCATGACCTCATCTAAACCTAAGTACCTTTCAAAGACCCCACCTCCTAATACTATCATATTGAGGGTTGAGCCTATAACAAATGGATTTTAGGGGGACATACATGTTCAACCCATAACAGAAATTAATAGTAATAAAATATACAATACTGTTAAAAATAAGTTCGATATCTTTTCCTTTATTTTATTTATTTATTTATCTTTGAGACAAGGTCTCACTCTATCATCTAGGCTGGAGTGTAGTGGTGTGATGACAATTCACTGAAGCCTTGAACTCCTCAGGCTCAGGTGATTCTCCCACCCCAGCCTCCTGTGTAGCAGGAACACAGGTATACACCACCAAACCAGGCTAATTTTTGTATTTTTCTTAGAGACAAGGTCTCACTATGTTGCCTAGACTGATCTCAAACTCCTAGTCTCAACTGACCCACTCTCCTCAGCCTCCCAAAGTGCTGGGATTGTAGGTGTGAGCCACTGCGCCCGACCTAATTTAAATGAAATAATCTTAAATATTTTGAGATACATAATTTTCTTATTAATTATTATTTAATCAAGAAAACAGATACAAAAAAAATTTGAAGTGATTAGCCTTACTTGGAATATTTAAGTGATTATAATTACTGAACACTAACAGTTACATGAAAGAAAGTGGTATATATAATGCATGTCCTAATAAGAAAAATGATGTAATAAAACATAAGTTATTTTCTCATTATTTTTCTTTTCTGGTATAGTTTTGGCGAAGTACCAAGAATAAAATCTTTCTCACATGTTATATAAAACAGCTTGTATATAATTGCATGTATTTTTAAAGCAATAAGTCACGTATTGTGCTTATTCAAAATACAAAAACAGTAAATTTTTCTAAATCTCTAAAAGTTAATGTTATTTAAATTTAGTAAGTGAAATAATTTTCTGATTACTTTTTATTTTAAAATATTATAAATAATGGTTTTCTGGCAGTCTGCTTTCTCTCTCTGTCATGCAGTATCTTTTAAATAGCATAATAACAACAGATGTTGATAATCTAGAAAATACCACCTCAGTTCAAATATCAACTGAACAAAGAACACCCTGCTAAATAAAGGAAAGTCAACAATGGAAAAGTATTCTGACTCAACTTTTATAGCTTTTACAATAATAATTTTAACTTTATGTTTTTTTTTGTCTGTCATCTATATTAATTTTCTTCAAGTTTATCGTCTATATTTCCATGTAGTTAATGGTTAATATTTGCCTTAACTATAACCTACAACATTTTCAGGTTTTCAAATTATCAAGAACTACTAATGCTTTAAACTTTTAGTAATATTCATAGTTCTTGAGGCTAAAAGTCCTAGACGAATAAATTTTATTTATTAAATGGAATAAATATGTCTCAAATTCAATCCCCTCATAAAATGAAATGAGATTATATATCAAATTTGGTAAGTAGCACCATAGTGCTGTTGCTAGAAGAAGCTTATTCAATAACTCAGTTGTTCCGATTATTCCACATAAGTCTCAGCAAAGATGACTTCACTTTTACTCTGAACTTAAGGATTTTATTTTTATTTTTATTTATTTTTGTATTTATTTATTTGTTTATTTAATTTATTCATTTATTTTTGAGACAGAACCTCACTCTGTCGGCCAGGCTGGAGTGCAGTGGTGCGATCTCTACTCATTGCAACCTCCACCTCCCAGGTTCAAACGATTCTCCTGCCTCAGACCCCTGAGTAGCTGGGACTACCGGCATATGCCACCATGCCTGGCTAATTTTTGTGTTTTTTAGTAGAGACAAGATTTCACCATATTGGCCAGGCTGATCTTGAGCTCCTGACCTCATTATCTGCCCTCCTCAACCTCCCAAAGTGTTGGAATTACAGGCATGAGCCACTAGACCCATCCTTATTTTTATTTTTGAGATGGAGTCTCTCTCTGTCTCCCAGGCTGGAGTGCATTGGCCTGATCTCAGCTCACTGTAATCTCTGCCTCCCAGGTTCAAGCAATTCTCCTTCCTCAGCCTCCCGAGTAGCTGAGATTATAGGTGCCTGCCACCACATCTGGCTAATGTTGGTATTTTTAGTAGAGACAGGGTTTCCCCAGGTTAGCCAGGCTGACCTTGAACTCCTGACCTTCAGTGATCCACCATTTTCAGCCTCCCAAAGTGCTGGGATTACATGCATGAGCCACCGTGCCCAGCCTGAAGTTAAGGATTTTTGAGAGCCCTCCATATGATGTCATGTATAAAAACTCACATATGATACATCAAAACATTATGTCTTCTTGTATTAAACAATCTGATTTTATTTTGTAAGTGTTTGACTTCTGACAACTTTTAAATATCGCTTGCTTCCCAGTTTTTTCTCCCCAACCCTTCCTCACATTTGGGCAAGTGATAGCAAATCCTAGGTGCTCCTTTCTTTAGCTTCTGTCGTAGTTTCAAACCCCTACCCTGATATCAACGTTAGGGCAGGACATTACAAGAAAACTAAATTGGAGGACAATACCCCTGATACGGCTTGGCTTTCTGACCCCACCCAAATCTCCTCTCAAATTGTAATCCCCAGGTGCTTGAGGATCCTGGTGGGAGGTAATTGGTTCAGGAAGGTGGTTTCCTTCATGCTGTTCTCATTATAGTGACTAAGTTCTCATGAGATCTGATGGTTTTATAAGGAGCTCTTCCCCCCTTTGCTTCCTCTCTTTTGCCTGACACCATGTAAGACATGCCTGCTTCCCCTTCTGCCACGACTGTAAGTTTCCTGAGGCATTTCCAGCCATGCAGAACTGTGAGGTAAATACACCTCTTTTCTTTATAAATGACTCAGTCTCAGGTAGCATCTTTATAGCAGTGTGAAAACAAACTAATACAGTATCTGTTTTAACACTGCTGATAAAGACATATGCAAGACTGGGCAATTTATAAAATAAAAAGATTTATTGGACGTATAGATCCACATGGCTGGGGAGGTCTCACAATCATGGCAGAAGGTAAGAAGGAGCAAGTCACGTCTTACATAGATGGCGGCAGGCAAGAAAGAACTTGTGCAGAAAAACTACCATTTTAAAAATAATCAGATCTCACAAGACTTAGCCACTACCACGGGGACAGCACGGGAAAGACCTGCCCCCATGATCTGGCTACCTCCCACCAGGTACCTCCCACAATATGTGGGAATTCAAGATGAGATTTGGATGGGAACACAGTCAAAAACGTATCATTCCACCCCTAGTCCCTTCCAAATCTCATTTCTTCACATTTCAAAACCAATCATTATTTCCCTACAGTCCCCCAAAAAGTCTTAAATGATTTCTGCATTGCCTCAAAAGTCCACAGTCCAAAATCTCTCTTGAGACATGGCAAGTCCCTTCTGCCTATGAGCCTGTAAAATCTAAACCAAATTAGTTATTCCCCAGATACAATGAGGGTACAGGCATTGGGTAAATATAGCCATTCCAAATGGGAGAAATTGACCAAAACTAAGGGTCTACAGGCCCCGTGTAAGTCCAAAATCCAGCAGGGCAGTCAAACTGTAAAGCTCCAAAATGATCTTCTTTTACTCCATGTTTCACATCCAGGTCATGCTGATGTGAGAGGTGGGTTTCCATGGTCTCTGGCAGCTCTGCCCCTGTGGATTTGCATGGATGCTTTCACAGGCTGGCGTTGAGTATCTGTGGCTTTTCCAGGTGCATGGTAAGTTGTCAGTGGATCTACCATTCTGAGGTCTGGAGGATGGTGGACCTCTTCTCAAGCTCCACTAGATGGTGTCCCAGTAAGGACTCTACGTAGGGGCTCCAAACCCACATTTCCTTCTACACTGCCCTAGTAGAGGTTCTCCATGAGAGCTCCACCCCTGCAGCAAACTTCTCCCTGAACATCCAGGCATTTCCATATATCTGCTGAACTCTAGGCAGAGATTCCCAAACTCCAATTCTTGACTTCTGTACAGTGGCAGGCTCAATACCACGTGAAAGCTGCCAAGGCTTGAGGCTTGCATCCTCTGCAGCTATAGTCCAAGTTCTACACTGGCCCCTTTAATCCATGGCTGGAGTGGCTGGGACTCAGGGCACCAAGTCCCTAGGCACAGGGACTTTCGGTCTGGCCCATGGAAACACTTTTTCCTCCTAGGCCTCAGGGCCTGTAATGGGAGGGGTGGCCATGAAGACCCTTGACATGCCCTAGAGACATTTTCCCCATTGTTTTGGGTATTCACATTCTGCTCCTTGCTACTTATGCACATTTCTGCAGCTGCCTTTAATTTCTCCTGAAAAAAAAAAAAGGGATTTTGTTTTCTATCACATTGCCAGGCTGCAAATTTCCCAAACTTTTATGCTCTGTTTCCCTTATAAAACTGAATGTCTTTAACAGCACCCAAATCACACCCTGAATGTTTTGCTGCTTACAAATTTCTTCCACCAGATACCCTAAATCATCTCTCTCAAAGTCAAAGTTCTGCAGATCTCCAGGGAAGGGCAAAATACTGCCAGTCTTTTTGGTAAAACATAACAAGAGTCACCTTTCTTCCAGTTCCCAATAAGTTTCTCATTTCCATCTGAGAGCACCTCAACCTGGACTTTATTGTCTGTATCACTATCAGCATTTTTGACAAAGCCATTCAACAAGTCTGTAGGAAGTTCAAAATTTGCCCACCTTTTCCTCTCTTTTTCTGGGCCCTCCAAATTGTTCCAATCCCTGCCTATTACCCAATTCCAATGTTGCTTCTACATTTTCAGGTATATATTCAGCAGTGCCCCACTGTACTGGTACCAATTTACTATATTAGTCCATTTTCACACTTCTGATAAAGACATACTCAAAACTGGGCAATTTTCAAAAGAATGAGGTTTAATGGACTTAGAGTTTCACCTCGCTGGGGAGGGCACACAATCATGGTGGAAGGCAAGGGGGAACAAGTCACATCTTATGCAAATAGCAGCAGGCAAGAGAGAGAGTTGGTGCAGGAAAACTCCCATTTTTATAGCCGTCTTGTGAGATTTATTCACTATCACAAGTACAGCACATGAAAGACTCAACCCCATGATTCCCTTACCTCCCACCAGGTACCTCCTCACATCATGTGGGAATTCGTGATTAGATTTGGGTGGGGACATAGCAAAACCATGTAAAATACAACCCCCGGTAAACATAGATACAAAAATTATCAACAAAATACTAACAATTTGAAGTCAATAGCACATTAAAAAAATCATTCATCATGATGAAGTAGGATTTATTTCAGAGTTGCAAGGATAGTTCAGAATATGTAAATTTATAAACATGATATACACCATGTTAACAAAATGAAGGACAAAACCCATATGATCTTTTTATTAAATACAGAAAAGTGACAAAATTAAACATCTTTTCATAACAAAAACTCCCAACAAATTAGATATATAAGCAATCTACTTTATCATAATAAAGGCCATATAGGCCATATATTAGCTCATAGTTAACATTGTACTCAATGGTGAAAAGTTGAGTTTTTTCTCTACAATCAGGAACAAGACAAGGATTCTCACTCTCATCACTTCTGTTAAACATAGTACTGAAAGTTCTAGCCAGAGCAATTTGACCTACAAAAAAAATTAACTAAGTAAATGGAATCCTAATTGAAGAGGAAGGGGTAAAAATGTAGATGTTTGATTATTACTTGATCATACATATAGAAATTCCTAAAGACTTCCATTAAAAACTCTTAGAACTAATGACCAAATAAAGTATACTTGCAGGATACAAAATTAACACACACAACTCAGTAGTGTTTCTATACATTAACAATGAACTATCTAAAAAAGAAGTCAAGAATACAATTCTATTTACAGTTGGTACAAAAATAAAAAAAATACTAAGACATAAATTTAACTAAAGACAGAACTCTAAATGGTATTTATTGGTATATAAAAGGAACTGAAAAGGCAAAAATAAATGGAAAAATATCCTGTGTTGATGAACTGGAAGAATTGTTACTGCTAAAATTTCTATACTACTCAAGTCAATCCACAGATTCAAGGTAATCCATATTAAAATTACAATGTCATTTTTTACAGAAATAGAAAAAAAATTAAAAATTTGTGTGAAACAATCAAAAAACTTTGGATAGCCAAGGCAATGCTTAGCAAAACAAACAAACAAACAAACAAACAAAAAACTGAAGGTATCGTATTTCCTGATTTCAAGTGATATTACAAAGTTACTGTAATTAAAATGACATGGTACTGGCATAAAAACAGACAAACTGACCTATGAAAGAAAATAGGGTTTCTGGAAATAAACCCACACATATAGAACTACAAAAGACCTTAAATAGCCAAAGTAAAATTGAGGAAAAAGAAAATAGTTGAGGGCATCACATTTCCTGATTTCAAAATATATTACCAAGCTACAATAGTCAAAACAGCATGGCACTTACACAAAAACAGATAAATCCACCCATAGAACAGGATAATGAGCTCACATATAAATCCACCTACTGATTTTCAACATGGGTGTCAAGACCACACAATATAAAAAGGACAGTCTGTTCAACAAAGGATGTTAGGAAAACTGGACTTCCACAAGAAGAATAAAATTGGACTACTATCTCACACCGTAAATGAAAATTAAGTTAAAATAGATTAGTTACTTAAACGTAAGACATGACACTGTAAAACTGCTAGAAGAAAGATATAAAAAAACCTAAATGAAGGTGTTCTGAGCAATTATTTTTTTTTTTATTTGATTCCAGAAGCTCAGGAAACAAAGGCACAAATTGACAAGTAGGATTTCAACAAACTAAAATGCTCTGCACAGCAAAAAAATAAAAAACAAACAAAAAAACAAATAAAATAAAAACAAATAAAAAAGTAATCAACAGAGTACAAAGACAACCTACGGAATGAGATAAAGTATTTGCAAGTCATGCATGTCATAAGGAGTTAGTATCCAAAAATATAAGGAACTCAAACAACTCAATAGCGAGAAAGCAAGTAACTCAGTTAAAATTGGGTAAAGAATCTGAATAGATATTTCTTAGAAGAAGACATACAAAGGGCTGACAGATATATGAAAAAATATAAAACTGATCATCAGAGAATTGCAAATTCAAACAACAATGAACTCCCACCTCACTCCTGTTAGAGTGGCTATTATAAAAAAGATGAAAGAATAAAAGTGTCTCTGAGGATTCGGACACAAGAGAACCCTTGTACATTGTTGGTGGGAACGTAAATTTGTACAGGTATTATTGAAAACATTATGAAGGTTTCTCAAAAGGTTAGAAGTAGAACTACTATATGTACAGGTATCCCTCTACTGAGTACATATGTAGAGAAAATAAAATAATGTTAACGAAATATCTGAACTTCCATTTCCATTGCAACATCATTCACATTGTCGAGATATGGAATCAACCTAAGTATTCATCAGTGAATGAATGGATAAAAAAATATAGAACATATACAGTGGAATACTATTCAGCCTTAAGAAAAAAAACAATCTGTCATTTACAACATGAATGAACATGGAAGATATTACACTAAATGAGATAAGTGAGTCCCAGAAAGACAAACATTGCATATTCTGATTTATATGTGGAATCTAAAATAATCAAACTTACAGAAACAGAAGCTAAAGTAGTGGTTAGGGTGTGGGTAGGATGGAGAGCTGTTGCTCAAATGGCACACAGTTTTGGTTATACAAGAGGGGCAAAATGGAAGTATTTAAATAATGGATATACTGATTGATTGGTTTAATCATCCCACATTACATACACATATTATAACATCATTGTGTATGTCATAAGTGTACACAATTATAATATGTTAATATAAAGTAAAACAAACAAAATCATACACACAATTTTCTGCACATGGGAAGACTCAACTCTGCTTCACCCCAGAACGAAGTTGATCTTTCCCTGCCCTCTCAACTGTTTTGAAACCTAGTTGGGAGCCACACGACGGTCTCAGAAAGAATCCTCATGTTAGCAGTTATTTTTCATTCCTTCTTAATGGATTTGCATGGTATCGTCAGTCTCAATAGCTAAGCCAAAATTCAGGTAGGGGCTATCCTCTCTCCGCAAATGGCTACAACACTACTCTTTTATCTCATGTGCTGAGTTTATTCAGGATTTGTTAATTAATAAAGCAGATAAAGTCTTATTTTAATTGTTAAGGAGAAAAAGTAGTCAGATATTACATTTACAATGTTTAATGTAAAAATTTTGCTTAAGTTAATGCAATTTAGTTAGCTTTAATCGTTAGACCTCCTGAATCAAAGGCTTCTCAGTATCCAAGTAATATTTTGTCCAAGGTCAGGTCACATGGCTATTCTAAGTCCTACTGATAAAATGAGGAAACTGACTATAAATAACCTAAACACTTTACAAAGGTAAAATCCTACAGTTCTATAAAATGCATTTTTAAAATATTATATTGCACATTCTATCAAAGAAGAATTTGTAAAGTACCTTTGACATAACAATATATTACCTAAGCCCTAAAGAAGTGCTTTAGTAAATTGGAAAGCATTTTTTAAGGTATTAAGCATTTTTTAGGTAGTATACTGCTATGCAAAAATATCTTTTAAAGTATTTTAAAAGTTTAATTAAGAAATAAATACAATTTGTAAATTCTGGTATTTGGGTTAACTTGCATAATTGTCATAATAGAAAATACGGTTTCTGACTAGGCACTTAGGTCACATGTAGGTTTTACAGTATAGTGTTTGATTTAGTTGATTCCCAGCTGGTAGGCAGTGTTAACTGCCAGGTATATGAGTGTGGGAGACTTCCTCAGATTCTTTCATCCAGCCATTTTGTTGTTCTACCCTAGCTGATGCTAACTTGACCAGAAACAGTTGTTCCGCTGACACTTGCCCAAGTTGAAAATGTTTGAGCAAAATAAACTATTGCATTTTGCAAACAAATTGACTATGGTTCTTCTTGGATGTATGGTGGGTTTTAACTCTGCACTCAATATATATTCATTGAAGGGTAATATGACAAGGCTCTGAGGATACACTGGTGAACAAGTCAGGCCTTTGTATATTCACCAATATACCCTCACATCACGCATACCCTCACCAAACAGCACTTTTATAAATAAATGCACTGAACATGTACACACATTCAAGCATGTGTGGAATTAAACAGGCAAGCAAATGTTAACTGAATAATTGATATAAAAAGAGATTCTAAATAAGAATTTTTAAAAAGTAATCCAATTCAGACTACTATGTAAAAACTTCTCTTTACTTCCATTACTCTCTTTTAAAATGTTAGTTTCTTCATTCATTAGCATCTCTCCTCTTTTTCTATTTCTGAAAGACTCAACCAATTTCCTAATCCCTGTTTTTACCTTCATTTAGACTTATTTTCACATTGCTTTTCTCTGACTTTGTTTCCAAGTCACTGACTTGGTCATGGCAAGATGATCTGTCTTTAAGTCCTATTATTACTAGCTTCGAGTCCCAAGGTAATCTTAAAAATGCAACAGTGTGGCTGACTGAGTTTTCATAACATTTTTTGCCTTCCGCACAAAATCCAGCAGAAGTTTTGTGGGAACGCTTTCAATGAAATGACAAAAATATGATATATTTCCTTTAGAAAATCAGACACACATTTCTCAACCACACACAAATGTCATTGGTTTCTGTTGAAATAAAATTGCTGTTATTTTGACATCTGTACTGAATTGTTGATGTTATGTAAATTGTTTCATTTTTGTCTAAACTCTGTCTAATAGCAAATTAGATATGATATGACTTTAAAATTATTATATAAATATTAAAGCTTTTACCAAATTAATGTGGTAAAAGTAAGAGTTTTCACTTTGCATTTGTTCCTCAAGACCACTTTGAATAAACAAAATCAGTTTCTCATTTGCTATAAAAAAGAGAGTGTATACCAAATGATCTTCTTGTTTCAAAAAATAATAATTAAGGGGTTAGTATGTTAGGTTAAATGATAAGATTTCTGAGAAGCATTTATACAAGCATATCCCATTTGTTTAACAGATATTATGCATGTGAATTAAACTTGCAATTCTATGGGGCATTACATATATTATTTATTTTTTTTTTTGACAATAATAAAGGTAGGTTGTAAAAAGTACATAGCTCATTATTGGATAGAAAATAAAAGTCACTTAACAAAGAGCTAAGAAATTTAGATTATAATTTTAAAGCTATCACTTAGTAAATGCATACTCTTGGGTCAGATAGTTACCCTGGACAGTCATGCAAATTTAAATAATCAGTAAATAATATAGAAATAGTGTGTCTCCAGGGAACATGGCAGACTGATCAGTGAAAGTAGATGTTCTAAACGTTATAAAACATTTCATAAAGCATTTATACTTTTGACTGATATACTTTTGGCTCATATAAAAGCAAGAAAAAATATATTTCTGTGTTCCCAAAGCAAAGAGGAAATACAAGAATATGAATTTACACTAGAGAAATAAGAAGATTGGGCCGGGTGCGGTGGTTCACGCCTGTAATTCCAGCATTTTGGGTGGCCGAGGAAGTTGGATCACCTGAGGTCGGGAGTTCAAAACCAGCCTGGCCAACATGGTGAAACCCCATCTCTATTAAAAAAAAAAAAAAAAAATAGAATAGCCAGGCATGCTGGCTCATGCCTGTAAACCCAGCTACTTGGAAGACTGAGGCATGAGAATCACTGGAACCCAGGAAGCAGAGGTTACGTGAGCTGAGATCATGCCACTGTACTCCAGCCTGGGTAACAGAGCAAGACTCTGTCAAAAGAAAGACAGAAGGAAAGAAACAAAAGGGAAGGAAAGGGAAGGCAAGGGAAGGGAAGGGAGGGAAAAAAAAGAAAAATAAAAAAACCTAATAAAAATATTCTAGTTTAGAGGCATTAAACACATAAAGCCAGGTTATTTCAATCCAACTGAGAAAGATAACTTTTGCTACAAATGAGCACACAACAAAAATAATAGAATATAGGGTTAAAGACAGTGTGCATGTCCAGCAAGTAGAGAAACAACCTAAGAATTTATAAATCATGAAAGAAAGTTACAGTCTTTATAAACTGTTCTGAATTATAGAAGATGAAATAAGAAACCTTGAAAATGACTTCAACATTGTAAAATTAAAATCAGTGAATTTGAAAAATAACCAACGATTATTATGTTGATGAAAAGTACACACAATAAAATTATACTGAGAAGAAATATAAAACTTAAATAATAGGTTAAACTGAACTAACGAAGCTGAATAGAAAATTAATACATTGAAAGACATAACTAAAACAACTTTTAAAAATTCTTCAGAGATATTGAAACATAACACAAGGAAGTTAGTAAAGGGGCAAAAATAAGGTGCTTAGAAATATCTTCAATTAAAATACAAGAAGAGATAAGAGGTGGAGGGCTTAATGTTGTTATTAAAATACCAGAAAAATAAAATGCATATGTGATGGCTTAGGTTTTTTTCAGAATTAAGAAAAGGTATTTTTTTTTTTTTCATACTGAAACACACACTGAGTCACTAGCAGAGTAATTTTTAAAACAAAACTATTGTATCATTTTTCACTGTCACTTTTTGGACTTTGCTGCTTCATCCAAGTATTATTTATTTTCATGATAAATATCTAGAGTGAAGAATAATTAATAACAGCTCTCTCATTACATTCGAGGGGTATTCATTCTATTTTTACAAGAAATGACAGTGATTTGGATATGGAATTAGAGTTTCACAATTATTTTTTGTAGCACTTTAAATCGATTATTCCACTGTATTTTAGTTTCTATCATTTTGTGTAAAAGTTATCGTCAGCATGACCGCCTTTCAATTGTATGGAACCTGTCTATTCTCTTTCGTGTCTTTCAACAATTTTTTCTTTATTAACCCACGTGAGAAATTTAAAGACAAAATTTAATACAAAGGAAAATAATATAAGAAAGTAGAGGTGGGATGCGAGAAAAACTGACAAAAAAGGCATTGATAAAATTTGTATAAACTTTCATAATTATCAATAGAACATGCTCACAATTACTTATATATATTTAAAACAAATGTGGATTAAATATCTAAAACAATACTATGCAAGATATCAGGACACGGAGAAAGTTTCAGCTTCTTAAAATTAACCTTACTGAAAAGAAGATAAAGATGTGAATTAAAATTAAATACGATAAGGCCTAAATTAATGTAGACATTTACCATATTTGTGGTTTAAAAAGTCTAAATCAAAAAGACAGATTTGAAACATTGTGTTAATTGATATAACTCAGGAATTCTCAATAGGATTGAATTTTATAGTAAATATAATGTAATAGGTATATGTATACATCTTAATATATAATTCAATGCCATTTTGTACTCTTCAGTTTGTTAAAAAAAAAAAAGTACTAAGTATGATCAAATTTCTCAATCTTGGCACCATTAATATCTTGGGCTGGCTGATTTTTGGTTGTGGAAAACTGTACCGTGAATTGTAGATGTTAGCAGCATCCCTAAACCCTACCTAGTACATGCAAGTAGTACACCTCAGGTGGTGACAGTCAAACCTTTCCAGGCTGGGATGGTTATTATGAAGTAAAAAACAGAAGATAAGAAGTGTTAGTGAGGATATAGAGAAATCGGTACCCTTGTGCATTGCTGGTGGGATGTAAAGTGGTACAAACTATATAGAAAACGATATATCTATTCCTCCAAAAATTAGACATAGAATTACCATATGATCCAGCAATTACACATTTGAATATATATTCAAAAGAATTGAAATCAGTCTTGAACAGACATTTGAACAGCCATGTTTCTCACAGCATTATTTACAATAGCCAAAGATAGAAACAACTCAAGTGCTTATTGATGCATGAATGAATAAACAAACGTGGTACATACATACAAAGAAACATCATTTAGCTTTAAAAAGGAAGGAGGTTTCTGACACATGCTACAACATGAATGAATTTTGAGGGCATCATGCTAAGTAAAACAAGACAGTCACAAAAGGACAATTACTGTAGGATTCTACTTACATGGAGTATGTAGAATAGTTCTCCCCATTCATAGAGACAGAAAGTAATATAGCGATTGCCAGGGGATAGGGGAGGGAAGGGTAAGGATTTAGTGTTTATTGGGTTCAGAGACTCAGTTTAGGAAGATGAAAAATTCTGGAGAAGGAGAGTGGCGATGGCTGTACAACAATATGAATGTTCTTTTTTTTTTTTTCTTTTAAAATGGGAGAATGTCTACAGAATGGCTCTTAATACCACTGAGCTGTATACTCAAAAGTGTTTAAAAAGGTAAATTTTATATTTTGTACATTTTAGCACAATAAAAACTAAAACTTCTAGGAAATACCCCAGAGGAAAAAACAACAAAACCAAAACTTCTCTAGATGATGCCAAATACCCCAGGGGGCATTATCCTCCCTTAAGAATCACTGAAGTGTGACAATGTCAAGTACTTTCAAATACGTAGGAAAAGATAAAACGATGTTTTCGTTGCAATTGTTTCAACTTTTAGAGAGAGATTTGGCAATATCTCATATATTTAAAAATACATATACTGATTCTACAAAATAGCAGTTGTATTCCTAAGTGTAAATTTGAAGAAATGTTCACATCCATGCCCAAGGAGAGAGTCATAGAAACGCTCTTACCAGTGCAGCTTGTATGGCAATAGCAGTGGCAACAACTTAAAGGTTAATCAATAAAACAATTTTAAATATAACCTAGTATCCGTTTAACATGGAATACACCGTATTCCTACCTAAAAAGAGAATGCCACAGATAATAGATACAATAGGCACCAATAATTTAGCATTTAAAATATAATAATGCTATACTATCTAGTTATTTACAAATATATACACTTATATAGTAAAAACCTGTAGAAATGAAATTAGGTGAATGACAAATTATACATTCTAGAGTGTTTCTGTGTGTTTGGTGATTGAAGGGTGGAGAAAGGAGTTAAGAGAGTGATCAGAGAGTGTTACAAAGACAAATTTAAAATTATTTTGATTATTACTCAAAATCCACGGTGGATAAACAAATGCTTGCTATATCTTTATCATGCTCATGGATTTTGTTTTGTCTTGTTGAGACAGGGTCTCTCTGTAACCCAGCCTGGAGCTCAGTGGTGCAATCATAGCTCACGCTCCCCAGTAGCTGGGACTAAACACATGCCCCACTTGGCCTGGCTAAATTTTTTAACTTTTTGCAGAGACAGGGGTCTCACTTTTTTGCCCAGGCTGATCTCAAACTCCTGGCTTCAAGAGATACTCCTGATTTGGCCTCGCAAAATACTAATATCATAAGCATGAGCCACGACACTTGGCAGACTGTGATTCTAAAATACTGTAAAATGTGTTTTAGAATGAAATAAAATACTGTGTAAACCAAATCATGTCATGATTTCATACACTTAATGGACTATGGAACATTTTTAATTTTGGTATCCATTAACCCAAGAAATCATATGCAGTATTGTATTGATTTGGGCAAATGCCATTTTATAATGATCACGTGATTTGAAATACTATGAAAACAAATGTGTTTTTATGAAAAAACATTTAAATAAAAAGACAATTCTATGTTGTTAAGTGTTTCTCTTAAGTCGTATTTGCCTGTGTAGTTACTAATATATTCTACTGAAGTCTATTTGCCTAGAAAATAATATGCTGTTCTACACATGGTTATTAAATTAAAATTAATTTATACAAAAATTAAATAATTGTAGGGGTGAGGTTTTCAGACCTCATTTATAGCAATGTGAATACTGATATGCACTGTATTTAAAGAACAATTGATAGTAACACATGTATTATGAAAGTGTAGAAAATAAGGCTCAGAAGGCTGAATAGTTTATCGGAGAGAGGAGTGTTTTTGACTGGCAAACTATAGAAAATATTCTGAAGGTGTTTTTTCCTCTGTACTGTACGTTGTTAAAACTTATATCTAAAACTGCAACAAAATTTGATGGTGAGTGAGAATTGAAAATGAAAACAGTAAAAAGGATTTTTCTCCAGGTTCAAAGCTGTTAGAAATTCAGGCAGTGATTGATTTTGACATGCATGACAGGTCAATATGCTATAGGTTCATAGAATACAGTGAATTTAAACTTTGGCATTTTGCCATATTTTCCTCATATTGATAAATATCAATTTTAAATTTGTCAGATGAGAAGTTGTCCTGTGCACTTGGTTAGAAAAGATATCTATTTATTTTTAAATGTCTTTTGCTCTAATATTAGATCATAAATTACTTGACAGTTGAAGATAGCAATGCATTTTGCTGATAAAGTTTCTGGCTTGATGAAAAAAATTATGGTGTTTTGCAATTTAAAATAGTAAAAAAGAGGTCAAAGTGATTTAGATTCTGAAAAAATTGCCACTGTCAGAGTGAAGAATCTGTCATAAACTTCATATTAGCTGCCAAGAATATTTAACTTTCACTTCAATTTCAACTTTTTAAATGATTTTGATCAGTTAGATGTCTTATTAATACCAAATAGTACTGAATGATAAGACTGATTACTAGATCATACACTAGGTATTGAACCACTCCATAAACGCAGTGAAAAGGTAAAGTAACTTCTGTATGTGCTCTTCACATAAGCACATTTCCTCCTGTTACTTAATTTTTAATGAGTTGAATAGAAGATAAAAGTCTTCCTTTTTCTCCATCATTAGTGTAAAAATAACTGGATTGTACCCACAGGTGGAGAAAAAATAAGCAGAGAATTAAAAAATACAGGTTTAAAAATTCTATAGGCCAGGCGCGGTGGCTCACGCCTGTAATCCCAGCACTTTGGAAGGCCGAGGCGTGTGGATCACTAGGTCAGGAGATGGAGACCATCCTGGCTAACATGGTGAAACCCCGTCTCTACTAAAAATCCAAAACAAAATTAGTTGGGCGTGGTGTGGCGGGCGCCTGTAGTCCCAGCTACTCGGGAGGCTGAGGCAGGAGAATAGTGTGAACCTGGGAGGCGGAGCTTGCAGTGAGCCAAGATGGTGCCACTGCACTCCAGCCTGGGCGACAGAGCGAGACTCCTTCTAACAACAACAACATCAACAACAACAACAATAACAGCAACAACAACAAAATTCTATAGATAAAGTTTGTTACTGTGGAAGTGTGTAATGGCCTAATGACTCTTAAATTTGTATCTCAGAAACATTGAGACTAATACTACATGTTCTCATCTATGAGTGTAAGCTAAATAATGTGTATATATGAACAGAGAGTATGAAATGATAGACGACGGAGATTCAGAAGGGTAGGGGTGGGTGGTAGACAGGTGAATGATTAGAAATTACTTAATGGGTACACCAAAAATGCCTTGACTTCACTGCTATAAAATGTATCCATATAACAAAATAATTCTTCTACACTATAAACATTTTTTTAAATGATTTTGTATTCTATAAGAACCAATAAAATTGACGAGTTAGGTACTTCCCTTTTCAAACTCAATCAGATATTATCCGACCTAAATTTCAGCATGTTGTATCCTCATCTCATCCCATAGAATAATTTTCTAATCACTTATTTGTTCACATTTGTTAAAGAAAATTAAAGCATAAATGTCTCCCAATTACATATTTTTACTTTAAAAGAACTTCATAAAAGTTTAACCTTTATCATCATAAGGAATTGCTATTTAATGAACACATAATAACATAGATATGAACTATTTATTTAAATACCCAGTTTAGGAAGAATTATTCTTCTTCCTATGTAAATGGACAAGACACTATTCTGCAAATTGTTTAATAGGTTCCCTATTTATAGAGATATCATCTATTAGTATAAAACCGTATATTGAAATTCAAAGTCCGAAGGATATATTGAAATCTACTTGTCCATTTTTGTGTTTCCAAGTACTTACCAAAGATCATCTATGTAATAATAAAATAAGATCGTTTGATCTGATTTTATTATCCATTTACTCCTTCATCTCACTGATTAGTCTTCATAAAATTTCTCCTAAAGAGAGAAAATCATACATGAACAAAACAGATGAAAAACTGACAAGTGAAAGTCTTTCTGCCATTGTTGCATTTACATAATATTTTCTTTTTAAACATATGTATCCCTATATATCACTTCAATAACAGATTTTAAGCCATCACCAACAATGGACTTAGCATTGTCAAACTCAATGACTTTCTGTCATCAAGTTTTATCTGTTTGTTTCCATTTTTCCTCTCTTATCTGCTTTCTCATAAAATTCCTATTACTTCTCTGCCTATTTCATTTATTTTTGCTTAGTCAACATTCCTCTATTCATCTCTTAAATAAGAATGTACCAAGTGTGTCCCAGTACTTTATATTCTACTGTGATTATTATGAAAAAATAAATTATAAAATTCATTTGCATAGACACAGGTTCAGTAACTCCAAAGAATTGCAGAAAAGTGCATTTTTAAAATATCATAGGAGATTCTAATAGCTAATAATAGGACCCCACTTTGAGAAAAAAAATCTAAAAGTAGAAATAATTAAAAAGTTTTATTTCAAATATGATCCTTTGTTATTCTGTATATTTCAAATCACTTTTTTAAAACCCATAAAACTATATGTATTAGAAATCCATTAAATATCTGTCAAGTGCAAGCCAATCTTATTTAATTTCATGGCTTTAACTTTATTTGCATTGCTTTAAAATGTGGACAACACAAAGAATCTTTCATTGGGTACATAGTGAATATTTTTGAATAATTATATCAATAAATGCATGATTTTATCTTAAGCTAAAGTTTTCCACTGATCTTTAAAACTCAATATCTAGTATTTATCTTTCTCTATTTGGCATTTTCAATGCCATCTAAGATAGAAATCCATCCAAACGGCATAGAACAGAATAGGGGATTGTTTTTAAAAAAAAAAAAAAAAAAAAAATTTTCAATGAGAATTCTTAAAGTACTGGAAGGAAGATTTTATTCAGGACCATTGTGATAGATATAAAGACCATTGCGTAAGAGAGAGATTGGACTCAACTCCTAATATAGATAGCATGGGCAAATGGGAATTTACAGCCAAGAGGAAGGGTAAAGGTCAATGGATGGAAAATCACTAAGAGGAAATATCAAAGGTAACGAGAATTTTGGATAAGCTGACCTAATAAGATTGTAACTGAAGACAGGCCAGGGTGATCAGTCATCACCTGGGGGATAAAGGATGAGAAATCTAATGAGGTATGGTGATCTGACAATGATCAGATATTGTTTGGATTAGCTGGATTCTTTAGCTGGGTTCTTTGCTAAATTTGTTTTTACAAACAAAGTTGCCAGTGGGTCTAGAAGAGGCTTGGGAACCTGGCTAACGTTTAGCTATGCAAAGAATTTTTGTCAGGATAAATAGATACCCAAACAAAAATAGATAGATGGGAAAAATAAAAGTGGTATACATTTTTTTTAATTGTTAAATCAAATTTTTAAATTTGTTTTTAAAAGTCAGTATTTGTGCCCTTAAATTTTCAAATGATTCCTGCATCTCACAATTCATTTTTTCTTTGTGTTATTTTTTTACATAAAATTTTAATATCAAGGAAGGGATTTTGTAAAATTTTATGAACAGTGAAACAATGGCATGTTGGTAATTTGAAAAAAGAGCATTGACTTATTTATATAAGGCCTAATTGTTATACACAGATGGTAGCTGAGTCATGTGTTGATATACACTCATTGAAAATGCTGCATGAGAAAAATAATAATAAATAAGAATAAATAGAAATAAATTGGTAGTTATTATTTTCCTACAATTATTTGCAATTTATCAGAAACAAATCTGCAAAACAGAATCAGCAAAATGAGTTTTTCAATATGATTTGGGAAGAAAATTGCCAGCTAGAACTCTATTTAAAAATTACTAAGGGTTCTAAATTAAACCCAAACTGTGAAACAATTATTCTTCTGAATCTTGTTATTTTCAGCATTGTAATATTATTTCATTTTGAATATATCTCTTCTTTCTGAGTGTGACTTGATTTTAGATATCCTAATGGAATTTGTTAGAGTTGTTTCCTTGGAATTTTTGGAGTCTCAAGAATCTGAAGATGTGTCTATTTCATACCCAGATATGTTATAGCCCCATGCCAGGCTGCATAAAGCAATAACACAACTCTTGTGACTGCATTTTCCCCTAGTAAGCAGAAATTCCAGTAATAGCTCTCCATTCTGTCTTCTTAAATGATTTCACCTTGTCAGTAGTGACTATAGAGACCACATGCAATCCTTTAATTTTGCTTAGTAATTCACGATGGCCCCCAGAAGGGAGTGGGAGATGGGTGGCAGGAAATAAAAGACCATAAGATAGGTTGATTCTAAAGATTATGCTATTCAAGAAGCTTATAAAAGAGAAAATATGCAACACGTTTCCTCATGAAATGCAATTTTTTCATAGTAAGTGGATTTACACATACACTTACACACACTCACAGGCTGGGAATGAAAATGAGAAAACGATTGATAATTAAAATGAGAAAATGATTATACAGAAAAAGCATAATTTTTTAAAAAGTTTTCAATCTTATGGCATTGTTTCTAATACCTAAATTTGAAAAATGATTCAAGACTGCCTCTTTTATTGTTCTTTGCTGATCGAGCAAAAATAAAACATCCTAATTTATTCCACAAAGAAGAAATATATTTAAAATAATCTCAATTAGTCATAAATGGTAAATACTGATAGATTGAACAGATAAATTAGTAAAATAATCTAGATAATTGTATTACACTATCCTATTTGAGGGAAACTTCCTTGGGTTTATGATGCATCAAAAAATAAACAAGATTTGAGTGATAATTAAAATATATGATTCCATTCAAAAACACTGTTTGCTTAGTAAAATGAGGTTAAAAGTTTCCTTGCTAATTATGTAAGAAGCCATGTGAGAAAAGCTGAGTTAACTGGCACCGCATTTACAATTTAACACCTCATTATATTTTTATTTATCTTTCCTTCTTTCTCTTTTTTCTTCATTTGCTTTCTTCTTCCTTTTCTTGCTTCTGTTTTCCTTTCTTCCTTTCTTTCTTCATCCTTCCCTTCCTCTCTTTCTTCCTTCCCCCATCTTCACTTTTTCTTTATTCTTTCTCTTTCTTTCCTTCTTTTACATTTTAGTTCCTATTTCAAATTGAGACACAGCTATGATTTTTCTAAAACTTCTGTTTCTACTATTCAGATACTGTTACTAAGACCAGACATAGATTTTATTAATTGTGGTTCTTTTGTTTCAAATAATAAACACTAAAAATACTTACGCAAAATGATTCTACAAGCTCATCTATCATAACAAAAGTCTAGAAGGAATCTAGTCCTTACTCAGAAAAAAACCAAAGCCAAAAACAATTAAATGGTGTCAGGATCCCAGCCTGTACTGTATTTACATAAAATCTTTATTTTTGTCTTATCCTTAAAGTTACTTGTTTTTTTCCCCAGGAGTCAGGAATTTTTTGCCCTTTGATTCACATGGTGGATTTTGATTTGTCCTAGATCTCATATGGACATGGTGAGTCACATAGAAATTATTCATCTCTCACTTCCTCTTACAATTTCAAATCCTGTAAAAAGAACCCTAGTTATCCCAGCATTAGTAGTTCACACTTCATTGAACATGGAATTCAAGGTTGGTGGAGATATGAAAGAAAAAGATACTAGAAAGTAGTGATTCACATTTTTAGATCTTCAGAACCACTGAAAGGAAATGTGAGACTCCCTATAATTTAAACTTAAAACCCAGCATCTACTCATAACTAAGCATTGCAGAAAAGATGAAAAAATGTTCTCAATTTTCAATAATATTGCAACCTTGTATTAATAAAGAAGTATATTTATAAGTAACATTACTATTATGTGTGATTTAAATTTCATGAGAAGGGTCAACATTGGAGGCCTTGCTTGGACGCTTGCGTGCTCAGAATCCTGACCATGCTCACTGAAAACCAGAGATAAGTCAGTCTGCCAAAAATAAATAAATAAATAAGAAAAAAAGAAGATGTTATTCTGGAGATTAGCAGAGACTTGAGGTCTCTAGAGTTTGAACTAGTTATTCTCTTGGCAGTTTTCTAGTTTCCACTATTGTGTTTTTCTCAAGCTGGCTAAATTTTATTTTTCTTAATCCCAACCAAAAAAATTTTTGACTAGCACAAAAACAAGATAAATAGGTCATTTGGCAAAGGCCCTGAAGAACAGAATTATCTGATATCTTTTTTGGTGTCATATCTTATTGATGAAATGTTTTTAAATATTAATGTTTGACTGTACTAGTGCAATGTAATAGTGGTAAATAAAGAAAATGAAATAGATTTCATAGTAAAAAGAAAACCAATTTTACTGTAATCTATTTTCATGGTAAAGTAAATATGTAGAGTATTTTTACAATTGTTTAACCAATTAACCGAAAGTAAGTATTTCTTTGCTTCATCATACTATGACACACATGCGAAATAGGAAATTACTGACTACTGACCTTTTAAATGGATGGCTCCATAACATAGAATGCACAGGAGAGACTATGGCAAAGTGATATTCACTTACTAATATTTAGAAAATGTGTAAGCCCTTAATAATTAACTCATCAAAGATTGAATATAAAATGTGCTTTTATAAGAGAAAAATTCCCTGCCTGTATCAGAATTTCATTAGAGAAACAAAACGTGTAGGACATGATAGATAGATAGATAGATAGATAGATAGATAGATAGATAGATAGATAGATAGACAGACTGTTTGAAAATAATTGTGGAGGCTGCCTGGGCAAGTTCAAAATCTACAGGGCAGGCCATCAAGATGTGAACAGTGGAAGTCTGAGGCATGAGCTGGAACTTCAGTCTAAAGAAAGAATTTCTTCTTATTATTATTTATTTATTTATATTTTTTATTATTTATTTATTTAGTTATTTTGAGATGGAGTTTTGCTCTTTTTGCCCAAGCTGGAGTGCAATGGTGCGATCTTGGCTTACTGCACCCTCTGCTTCCCGGGTTCAAGGTTCAAGTGACTTTCCTGCGTCAGCCTCCCTAGTAGCTGCGATTACAGGCATGCACCACCACGCCCTGCTAATTTTGTATTTCTAGTAGAGACAAGGTTTCTCCATGGTGGTCAGGTTGGTCTCGAACTCCCTACCTCAGGTGATCCGCCCCCCATCCCCTCGCCCCAGCCTCTCAAAGTGTTGGGATTACAGGCGTGAACCACCACGCCCTGCAGATTTCTTCTTCCTTAAGGAAGCCTCGGTTCTGTGTTAAAGACCTTTTGCTTGATTGAGGTAGGCTCACCGGACTATCTAAAAGAATCTAATTCCTTAATATCAGATGTAGAAAATGTGATAATAGAAGCAAGAGATTGGAGTGATGGAACCGTGAACTAAGGAAAGCCAAAACATACCGGAAGTCTCAAAAAATGTTAAAAGGCAAGGAACAGATTCACTCCTGGAGCCTCCAGAAGAAATTGGGGCTTCTGACATTTTAATTTAGCTCACTAGGACTCATTTCAAACTCCTGGTGTCCAGTTACAGAAAATCAAATTTTGTTATCTAGGTCATCAAGTTAATGATAATTTGTAATAGTTACCATAAAAAATTACACCTATATTGTGTGTGTCCTTTTTCATAGATTACATATTTTATTCTGAATTTTAATACTTTGTATAATTTCTTAGATGATGACAGAAAAAACAAACTTTCCAATTGTCATTGAAGAGTTGTGAAAATCACTTTCTGAACATCAAACATATTTAAAAATAACAGTACCTCCGGAAACTTGTGTCTAAATAAATAATTTAATGGGCATTTATTAAAATAAAAGTATATCTACTTTATGTACCTGGTAAATGTCAGGATTTAAAAAATGAAATAAGATGTAAAAGTACCAAGAGAAAAAAGTCAATTCAGAACTCTGTATCTCGTAAAACTGTGCTTTACAAATGAGGAAGAACATGAGCCATTTCCAGATAAACAAAAAGCAGAAGTTTATTATCACTATACCTTCCATACAAGAAATACTAAAGGCAGTTCTTCCAGTTTAACTGAAAGGAAACTGGATACTAATTTGAAGCCATATGAAAGCATAAAGTTCTCCAGGGAAGATAAATACCTGGACAAATTCTTTAAAAAAGTATTATTGTAATTTTGGTTTGTAACCATTTTTTATTATACTATAAGATTTGAAAGGCAAAACCATAAAAATAAAATTACAAATCTACGTTAATGGCATACAATATATAGAAATGTAATTTGTGATATCAGTACCATAAGGGGGAGATATAAAGAAATAGAATTTTGTATGATTTTGTATGATGTTGCAATTAACTTGGTATCAACTAAAATACATTGCTTTAACTTAAGGATATTATATATAATCACCAATGATAACCACTAAGAAAATATTTATAGCACGTACACAAAAGGAAATAAAAAGGAAATTAAAACTTATTACAAAAAATAAGAAGGCAGTACCAAAGGAACTGAGGGATAACAAAAAGCTGTAAAATGCATAAACAAGTTACAAAATGACAATAGTAAGTTAATTATTTTAAGTGTAAATGAATTAAAATTACAAATTAAAAAGTGTTTCAAAAGAATTAGTTAAAAACACAACAATCAACTATTTGATGCCTACAAGACTCACTTTAGATCCAAGGATATGCATGGTTTAAAACTGAAAGAATGGAAAATAATTTCCATGCAAATAATAACCAAAAGAAAGCAGGTATAAAGAAGCCACAATGCAGAGGATGATAGAGGTTTCCAGAATGGCCTCTTCATGAGTTATTGGAAGCTCCACTATTTTAGCATTATCAAAATGTAATCTGAAACAAAGTTAATGTTTGAGATTAGGGAGGATTTTTAGATTGATTATACCACATAAAATGAAAATATAGAAACTGTAGTAATAGCATGGTCAGCCCTTTAACTACTAGGGACACATAAAGCAAGAGAATGTTGCATAACTTAAAATGATTCACTCTGGGATATAAGGGATTGAAAATACTATCATGACTGACACATAGAGAAGTTTCATTGAAGGGAATGCACAATGAAAACATGAATCTATTACATTGGTGAAGGCTGGTTTACAAACATAAGGAACATTTAATCCTTAGGAGCAAAAGAAAATCCAGAGGATTCACCATATGAGTAAGAAAGTCACAGCCCACAGAGAAAAATTATAAAGTCTTTCAAATTTAAAGAGGTATCTATTTTGTTGAAATATGGGTTTTGAAAAAGTGAAATATATCATTAGAGAAAAATTCTTTTAAACTTCAAGTTATACTGCAACTCATGTGATTTATAGAACTATTTCACTCATCTTTGATAGTATTACAGAATAAATGTTAGTTACATAGAATATTCCTAAAGAGTACTAGATTCACAAAAAAATACAAACAAATGTGCTGTCTTACATGCATTAAGTTTCACTTATTTCTTCATTACATATAAACATGTTTGATTTTCATATAGTTCTGATAAAAGCAATAAAATGATTATGATAAATGTATTAGCTGATAAGATTAGTTGTGTTTTAAAGCTAAAATAAAAATAATTCTTTATACTTTGAATCAATAATTTTCCCTCAATGGATTAATTTTGTCTCTACTGACTTCTGTTTTTCAAGTTATTTTTCTCTAAGATAAGTGAAATTTCAATATGTCTCAATAAAACTAAATATTGCTGTTTAAATTTTAAGTGATGATCCAAATTATGTGAATCCTAGTTAATTACAGACTGTAAATTTGAAATAATAAATTCTCAAAGTTTGTTCTATGTTCAAACGTTATTAGATACTACTACTATTGATAATAATTGGCATACAAAATTTACACCTTCACTTTGTAAAAGGAAAGATGACAGAAATAATTAGGTATTTTTGGTATGCTCTAGATGATTTACATGAACTCAAAAATCTTGTAAGCCTATCCCGTTATTTGATATCCAAAGTGAAATTCTCTCAAACCAGAGAGACAAGGTCGATATTAACCAGATTAATATTGCACAGGAAAGTGTTATTAGTTGGACTATTTTTCGATAGTTTTAGTTCTCTTTCTTGGGGGGATGTGAAGTGACATGCAAATATTTAAGTAACTGGAAAATTGATATAATCATTGTAATAAAATTGCTTATAAAGAGATTTCATTTATTGTCTATCTGACCATGAATAGAAATTCTTGCTCAAACCCTATAGATTGTGATGAAACTTCTCAAGGTTGGAGTTGCATTCTAGTGGCCCTATACCTCTGGAATTTCAGAGATAGTAATGCACCCACAGATCCATTAGGTCTAGTGGGAACTGTGTGAGTGACCCCACTTTCTCCAGTTCCTAATACCTCTGACAGTTCTCTGCATGGCCTCAGGCTATTGTGAAATCCTTTGAAATCTAGAGGGAGGAAGCCATGCCCCGATAGCTCCTGCACTTTTGAACTTGTAAGGTTAACACTGCATGAATGTTGCCAAAATTTGAGTCTTGCAACTTCCAAAATTGTGGCGCAAGCTGTGTCTGGGCTCTTTGAGCCGCACCTGAGGTGATCAAGGAGTTCTGCCAGGAATTCAAGGAGCAGAGACTTGAAGCAGCCCCGGGCAGTGAGCCAACATACCAAGGGTACTTGAGGCCTCTCTTTTGACATATTTTCTTGCTGTAGGTCTTGGTACTCTGTACCTGTGATGGGAGGGATGGTACCAGTAATCTCCAAACTGCCTTCAAGATAAGATCATTCTTCCATTGCTCTGATAAATAGCCCCTGGCTTTGTTCTATCCATACTAATCTTTCTATCAAACTTGGTTTCCTCTCCTGAAAATGCTCTTTCATCCTCTGCCACACCTCCAAGGTGAGATTCTTTCAAACCCTTAAATTCTGTTTCCTTTTTAGTTAGAAAGTCCCTATCTTCAAATCATTTGTTTCTTCTTGAATTTTACTGTATGCCGTTAAAAGGAGCCATGCCACAATCTGAATATTTTGCTACATAGGTATTTCTTCTCCCAGATACCCTAGTTAATCACTAGCAAAGCTCAACCTTCCATGAAGTCCTAGGACATGGCCACAATTCAGCCGAGATTTTTGTCATTTGTAACAGGGATGATTTTTTTCTCCAGTTTCCAATACCTTTTGTCTGAGATCTCATTTGAATGATCCTTACCAACATTCTGATCATGACCACCTAAATAATCCTTGGAAGTTTCAGACTTTTCATACAGGTCTTCTCTTCTGAGCTTTCCCCCAGAAATTCCCTTAATGCTCTATTTATGACAATCTAGCCTCTTTTCTAGTCCGTTCCTCCAAATTTTTTCTACCACTGTCCATTACCCAGTTCAAAACCATTTCCACAGTTTTCGGTGTTTGTCATAGCAACCACCCCACCTCTCAGTACTGATTTTCTGTCTCTGTCAGTTTTGTGCTGTTATAACAGAATTTCACAGACTGGGTAGTTTATAATGTACACAAATTTATTGGCTCACATTCTGGAGGTTGGGCAGTGCACTCTATGGGACGAGCATTTGGCAAGGACTTTCTGACAGTGTTATCCCATGCTGGAAGGGCAGAGAGGGCCAGATAAAGTAAGAGATAAAACTTGAAGCCTCAAGTCCTTTTATAATCATCATGAATACATTCTTGGCGGGGGTGGGGGCAGTCCTCGTTACTTAAACACTTCCCATTAGGCCTCATCTTCAAACAGTGTTGCACTGGGGATGAAGTTTCCAACACATGCATTTTGAGGGACTCATTCAAACTGTTGCAATAGTCTTACATTAAAATCCTCATCTTTAGTGTTAATCATGGTTACATTCATATATATATACTCCAAATAAGGATTTTTCTCTGTGTCATTCTGATACTGTCAGTTACTGTAATAAAATAACACAATCCGTGTATTATTTCATCAGCAGGTGTTTTGGCTTGCCTTTCATGTTACTTGGGCCCTGCAATGCAGTAGAAGCCTATTTTTAATTCCTCTGAAAGAAACATCTAACAATTACAGCCTTAGAACTTTAAAACAGAGGACTATACCAAGGATTCTGAGACTAAGAATTTCCAGCACACTCTAAGTACAAAAGCAGACGAGTTCTTGGCTGGCCGACTAATAACCTAGAAACAACAAAACAAGCAGATGACTTTGAGTGGTAGCCTGCTACTCCAGAACCATCAGATGAGAATTCATTAAATGCAACTGAATCAGAGTTATGAGCAAACTTTTATTTTGATTGTTTTCCTTGGGTTGTTTAGGTACACTTTTTGATATTCGATATATTGAGTTTTTGTTATTATGATGTATTAATTTTTCTTCCTGTTTTATTTTTAACCCTCAATTTAATAGGATACTTGAATTAATCTTTCAGTAATCTTACTTTATTTACTTGTTCTTTTTGCTTTTACACTCTACAAATGTGCTCTGAAAGACTACTCATTGAGAGATGATCTAACACAAAATCAATTGCACAATTTCAAATTGTAGGGAATGGAAACTCTAAGTCCTAAAAGGAACAGGAAGTGCATAGGGTTTACTTGTAGCAACAATAAAATGTAGTTAATTATGATATTTGGAAAAGCTAGCACGATTCAGTAAGAATTCCACAATTATTTACCCAATACTGTGATGCTATGTTTTTAAGGGATAAAAAATGGGTAAGATCCAGTGTACATTACTAAGTCATAAATATAATCAGCTATAGATAACAAATAGAATTGGGACTGAAAATAGCTCTCTATATAAATGTGTGTATAAATATGCATATATTTACCATATACCATATATTTAAATACATATGTATACATATAAATTACCATCTATAGACTATTTCAGATATTAGAAGACATGTGTTATGATAATTTCATAAGCATTTTAATCTAATTCTATTGAAAGGAGACACAGATGTGTCTTGTTGGTTGTGACTGACTACTTGTCCAGCTCTACTGCCCTCCTGCCTCTCAGGGTTTTATGCATATGTGTATGTGTGCTGATGAATATGCTGTTATGCATATATGTTATGAATATGCTGTACGTGTCTTTGTGTGTGTGTGTGTGTGTGTATTTTTAAGTTTTCTCCTGCCTCATAGTATTGCCTTTTGTATTAAAACTTTGCTTGCTTTTGCTAGACTGCTATGTGCTTTCATTTGCTCATAGTAAAACTGTCAAATGGTAAAGATTGGCCATATTACAATACATGTTTAAGACTTTTCCTAGAAACGTTTAAAAAAAAATCCATCATTTCCTAATACTGTTGTTTATAGGAGGCACCACAAGTAATGGACAACATTAATGCGTTTGCCTAATTGGATAGTGATATTTATATCTGTGCTCTCACAACTAGTAAAAAATGTCAAAACATTTACTTTATTATTAGTTTCAAGAAACTCATGTTGTAAGTGCTTGGCCATATTTGCATTTTTTCTGGATAGTTTTGCATTTCAACTTGCATATATTAATAGTGTGTTGAACGTGTGGTCTTTCATAGACTTGCAACCTGAACGTAATTTGATATAAGTTTTTTTAACAAAATATACCATTTCTGTTCACAGAAGCATACATTATGTTCATTACCTGGTTTATATATCCTTCATAGTACTTACCCTTGCCTGTTTAATGAAGGCATTTAATTTGAATTTCTCTGAAGAGCATTGTGTTTTTATATAAACATATATAAAATCCTCTGTTTTCAAAAATTATGTTTTCTTCTACATTTTTAAATTAAAAAATAATTCATTGGTAAATCATCAAATTTTTAATCTAAAAATATAGAAACGAAGTATTTTTTACTTTAGTGTTTAAAAAATGATGTAATTGTGATAATATGCACTGCTTGATATTCTATTTTTTTTTTTAATTTTACTTTAAAATCTGGGATACATGTGCAGAACGTGCGGGTTTGTCACATAGGTAAATATGTGTCATGGTGGTTTTTGTGCACCTATCAACCCGTCATCTAGATTTTAAGCCCCACATGGATTAGCTATTTGTCCTAATGCTCGCCTTATCCATCCTCCCCCAACCCCCGGCAGGCCGTGGTGTGTGATGTTCCCCTCTCTGTGTCCATGCGTTCTCATTGTTCAACTCCCACTTATGAGTAAGAACATGCAGTGTTTGGTTTTCTGTCCCTGTGTTGGTTTGCTGAGGATGATGGTTTCCAGCTTCATCCATGTCCCTGCAAAAAATATGAACTCATAATTTAGTTTGTTTGAATAGTGTTTCATGATGTATGTGCCACATTTTCTTTATCCAATCTGTCATTGATAGGCATTTGGGTTGGTTGCAAGTCTCTACTATTGTAGATAGTGCTGCAATAAACATATGTGTGAATATGTCTTTATAGTAGAATGATTTATAATCCTTTAGGTATATACCCAGTAAATGGGATTGCTAGGTCAAATGGTATTTCTGATTCCAGAGTCTTGAGGAATTCCCACACTGTCTTCCACAATGATTGAACTAATTTACATTCCCACCAACAGTGTAAAAGCAATCCTATTTCTCCACATCCTCTCCAGTATCTATTGTTTCCTGACTTTTTAATGATCTCCATTCTAACTGATGTGAGATGGTATGTCATTGTGGTTTTGATTTGCATTTCTCTAATGACCAGTGATGATGAGCTTTTTTTCATGTTTGTTGGCCACATAAATGTATTCTTTTGAGAAGTGTGTGTTCATATCCTTTGCCCACTTTTTGATGAGATTGTTTGTATTTTTTCTTGTAAATTTGTTTGAGTTCTTTGTAGATTCTTGATATTAGCCCTTTGTCAGATGGATGGATTGCAAAAATTTTCTCCAATTCTGTAGGTTGCCTGTGCACTCTGATGACAGTTTCTTTTGCTGTGCAGAAGATTTTTAGCTTTATTAGATCCCATTTGTCAATTTTGGCTTTGTTGCAATTGCTTTTGATGTTTTAGTAATGAAGTCTTTGCCCATGTCTATGTTCTGAATGTCATTTTCTAGGTTTTCTTCTAGGGTTTTTATGGTTTTAGGTTTTATGTTTAAGTGTTTAATCCATCTCGAGTTAATTTTTGTATAAGTTGTAAGGGAGGGGTCCAGTTTCAGTTTTCTGCAAATGGCTAACCAATTTTCCCAACACCACTTGTTAAATAAACAGTCTTTTCCCCATTGCTTGTTTTTATCAGGTTTGTCAAAGATCGCATGGTTGTAGATGTGTGGTGTTATTTCTGAGGCCTGTATTCTGTTCCATCTGTCTATGTATCTGTTTTGGTACTAGTACCATGCTGTTTTGGTTACTGTGGCTTTGTAGTATAGTTTGAAATCAGGAAGTGTGATGCCTCCACCTTTGTTACTTTTGCTTAGGATTGTTGTGGCTATGTGGGCTCTTTTTTGGTTTCATATGAAATTTAAAGTAGTTTATTCTAATTCTGTGAAGAAAGTCAATAGTAGCTTAATGGGAAGAGCAGTGAATCTATAAATTATTTTGGGTAGTATGGCCATTTTCACAATATTGATTCTTTCTATCCACAACCATGGAATTTTTTTTCATTTGTTTGTGTCCTCTCATTTCCTTGAGCAGTGGTTTGTATTTCTCCTTGAAGAGATCCTTCGCATCCCTTGTAAGTGGTATTCCTAAGTGTTTTATTCTCTTTGTAGCAACTGTGAATGGGTGTTTACTCATGATTTGGCAATCTGTCTATTATTGGTGTATAAGAATGCTTGTGATTTTTGCAGATTGTCAAATTTTGTAATTTTAGGAAAATAGGAATGAAGTAAATATTTTTAACTTTAGTGTTTAAAAATGATGTAATTGTGATAATATGAACTGCTTTATATTCTAACAAATAGAGAAGCATAGCAAAGATAGATGAAAATGGAGAAATAAAAGAGCATGTGCTATGTCTAAAGAATATAGTCATTTCTCAGGTGGTATTGATTTTTGCCTTTCAGTAGGAATTCATACCTACTACTAGTAGATATATCACTTTTTTTCAAGAACACTATATAATTTTGTTTTATATGGCAGCAACCAACTTGATTTTAAAATTAGTTAATTAAAAGTCTTCAGTTAAGTCAAACACCTCTGTAGAATGGATATTCTCCATATCCCCAAAGTTTATCACTTCTAATTTGAATAGTGAAGAATCTCAGTTATAGTTTATGGGCATCAAATCTTTAAATTGCTTTGGGCAGTATAGTCATTTT
Source organism: Mandrillus leucophaeus (assembly GCF_000951045.1). Classification (NCBI taxonomy): domain Eukaryota; kingdom Metazoa; phylum Chordata; class Mammalia; order Primates; family Cercopithecidae; genus Mandrillus; species Mandrillus leucophaeus. The sequence continues at coordinate 2,567,707 of NW_012103254.1, read as the reverse complement.
AACAATATTGATTCTTCCTATTCATGAGCATGGAATTTTTTTTCATTTGTTGTGTCATCTCTAATCCCTTTGAGCAATGGTTTGTAGTTCTCTTCGTAGATATCTAGAGATCTTTCACCTCCCATGTTAGCTGTATTCCAAGGTATTTTATTCTTTTTGTGGCTACTGCAAATGGGAGTTGGTTTGTGATTTGGCTCTTGGCTTGACTATTGTTGATGTATAGGAATTCTAGCAATTTTTGCTCATTGATTTTGTTATCCAAGGCTTTGCTGAAGTTTCTAATCAGTTTCTGAAGCTTTTGGGTTGAGATGATGGGATTTTCTAGATACAGGATCATGTCATTCACAAAGAGGGATAGTTTGACTTCCTCTCTCATCCTATTTGAAAAGTGTTTATACATTGCTCCTTCTGATTTAGAAGTTTAGATATTATTTATTGAGTTATTTTCATCAAGATTAACAGTCAAAAAGATGTGAGTTTTGAATCAGTTATTTTTTAAAATTTTGCACAGTCAAAATTATACTTACCTTTGTTGTTTTTACTAGGCTTTTTATTTTGTTCCAAATTATTACAGAAATCTCAATAATTAGATCAAAGTCTACCGTGAGAAAATCAAGGAATTTTCTTTCATTAGTCCCAGTTAAGGTAGTTAACAGAAATTATGCATGACATTTTTCATTTGTTTCCTTCTGACAAAATTATGGTTACTTATGCAATCGCCATTCAGAATTTCATTCTAGACAACAAAAAGTAAAATACAACTTTCTAACATTCGGTAAATTAACATTGTTATTTTTCTCGTTTTAATTTCTTGTCCTTTTTTCCTGTTGCTTCCTTCCAAACCTGATTAATCACCTATGAAAATTATTCTCATATTTTTTGAGTTTTCATTTTAAGAAAGTTAAAAAGATAACAACTTCATCTTAAGAGTAATTAGAGTAAAACATATTTTAAGACAAATGTTCTGCAGCAAGTTTTTGTAATTTTCGTCAACTTATAAGGTCATGATAGACTTTTTAAAAATTGTATCGATCAATATATTAATATTTGATCTTGTATATATGCCTTCCGTTGAAGGAATGCTAAAAGATTAAAATCACATTATATACCTTAAAGGGATTTATTCCTTATTCTGTCCATACTCCTGAACTTTCAAAAAAAATAAAAATAAAACCTAATTTGTATTTAACATTGACTTGATGCATTTTATAGCTAAATGCAATCTTACAATCACGTATGGTAATCTTGTTCTTCGTCATTTATTATTTGATTAGAGGCTTTCCTCAAGCACACTTTTCAAAAGATGCATGCAGGTGATGTAATCTGAGTTACTGTCTATTTTTAAATACTTTGCTTTCTAATTGACAGCAGAATGCTATTTTGGATGTCCACAGGATTCTTGATAACTTTCCTTTTTTTCTGATAAATTATACCCCTTTCTCCTAACTTCAATATAGTAGTTGTTAATTTCAATGGCAGTCTGATTTGTTATCTTTTGAAGTTAATTTGTTGTTTTATCCTAGCTGGTGGTCATTCTTTTCTACTAATACTTAAATTGCTGTTTTCCATTTTAATTTGTTTTGTAAATTACTGGCCCAATTATCTTTTAATGTGTATGCTCATGTCTTTTGTCAGCTCAGGAAAATCTTCCATTATGTTATTAATTATTGTTTACTCACTAATTATTTGTTCTGTTCCCGAGACATCAATTATTCCTGTGTCAAGTGAGTTGAACATATTTATCAAATCTCTTATAATTTTCCCAATTCTTTCTCATTTTATTTTGTCTTACTCTGTGTTTTGGGATATTTCCGTGCCAGTGAAGTTCAAATCTACTAACTCAGGACAAAAAAATGATTGTTTTATCTGTTTATTCATTCAGAATATATTGGGAAACTTGATATTTAGCCACAGGAAGTAATTTGTGATATTTACTTAAATTGCATTAAATGTTTGATTATTTTATTACTCTTATTGCCATCTCTCTCCTCCAGCAGATCCCATTTGTCAAACAAGTTTTGCTGTTATTCTTGATTTTATGCATCTTTTTTTCCCCAGATTCTGTGCACTCTATAAGAATGAACATTTTTATTTGTCAGCTCATTTTAGCTGAGATATGATTGTTGAAATACACATAGAAAAATACTTAAAAAATATGAAAACTTATATGGCTACTAACTCCATGTGCTTGTATTGCAGAAGCAGGCCTACTGAAAAATCACATGCTTAAGACATTTTGAAAACCTCCAAAAGAAAATCTTTCAACCTTAAGACAGGTAAATTAGGTTAGCCCTAATTTACTCATAAATCTCATAATCTCATAAAAAATAATGAATTAAAGTTGAAGAATCTTCAACATCATCATATTCTTGCCAAATGTTTTAATAGGTATAATTTATCACAGGAATTTTACATATATACAGCATAATTAATATTAATAAACGCACATAGTAGATTTACTCTATTTAATAAATGTGTTGATATGACACTTCATGTATTTGGATAATTTTATTGCAAATATTTATGTTACAATTAGTTAATTATAAATCTCATTTTTGAGGTGGCTATGGTTTAACTGTTTTCTCGAAAACTCATGTTGAAATTTTACTGCCAATGTAATGGTATTGGGAGGTAAGATCTTTTGAGATGACTAGGCCATGAAGTCTCTCCCTCATGAATAGATGAATGCCGTTATTGCTGATATAAGTTAGTTATAGAGAGAGTGGGTTCCTAATATTAGGATGAGTTAAGCCAAATTTGCTGTTTCTATCTTAGGCACTCTCTTGCCCTTTTATTATGCCATGGAATAATACAGTATGAAGGCCTTTGCCAGATGCTGGCAGCAAGCTCTTGAACTTCTGAGCCTCAAGAACTCTAAGAAATAAATTGTTGTTCCTTATAAATTACCCAGTCTGTGGTATTTTGTATGGCAGTATGACAGCCCAAAATGAACTAAGACAAGAAGTTGTGGTCAAATTTGGATATTTTTATAAGGAGACACACACACACACCACGCACAAGCACACACACATGCATACACATGCTTGTGCATGTATATAAGCATGTACATGTGTATATAGTCTTTAAAATTACCTTCAAGAGCAATTCATTTTGCCATGATCTTTTTCTTAAAGAATAGCAAAATATTCAAAGCTAACATTCATAAAAATCTGTTATCAGTCTTAAGCTGTTGTTGAATGAAGACTGAAGACAGCAACTTCAATTCTTATATTGACATCTGTCTATTCTTTTGCTTGAATGGTATTAATCACAGACTAAAATAATCACCTCTAAGTAAATAAGTAAATATAAACGTTGAATCCTTTGTATCATCTGGCCATATAATGCAAAGTTTCCATATGTTATTTCACCTCGTAGAAATTATTGGGGAACCCCATAACAAGATTTTCAAAGTTGAGAAGAATTTATGTTTAATTAATTCAGACTTTGCTGCTAGAGAAAGGACAACATAATTATTATCACTGACTAATATTATTAACATACTAGTTGAATGGAAGATTTGTTAGACTTAGTAAAGCATATTCATACACTACAGCAACACCATCAAGAAGATGTGATAAAGTTGATAAGGACAAATTACTGAACTATCTGTCTAAAAAGAGAATTTCAGATCAGGTGTGGTGGCTCATGTTTGTGAATCTCAGCACTCTGGAAGGCCCAAGAGGGTGGCTGGCTTGAGTCCAGGAATTTAAGACCAGCCTGGGCAACATAGTAAAACCTCATCTTTACTAAAATACAAAAAATTAGCTGGGTGTGGTGGAACATGCTTGTAATCTTAATTACTTGGAAGGCTGAAGTGGGAAAATCACCTGAGCTTGGGAGGTCAAGGCTGCAGTGAGCCATGATTGCACCACTGCACTCCAGCCTAGGTGACCAGAGTCAAAAACAAAACAAACAAAAAAGCCAAAGAGAATTTCAAAAATAATAACTATAAAAATAAAACAGCAACTGACGTAGTAATAAGGAAATTGTTGCTTTGACACTTCTTTTTACCTTTTTTTTTAGGTTTGGGGATACATGTGAAGGTGTGTTTCATAGGTAAGCATGCAACACCAAGGATTCTCGTACCTATTATTTCATCATCCAGGTATTAAACACAATACCCCTATAGTTAATCTTTTTTGCTCCTCTCCATCCTCCTACCCTTACTGCTCAAGTAGATCCCAGTGTCTGTCATTTTCCTTCTTTGTGTTCATAAGTTCTTACTATTTAACTCCCACTTACAAGTGAGAACATGTGGTATTTGGTTTGCTCTTCCTACCTTAGTTTGCTAAGGGTAATAGCCTCTAGCTCTGTCTGTGGCTCCAAAAAAAAAAAAAAAAAAAAAAAACAAAAACTCTTTCTTTTATATGACTGCATAGTATTCCATAGTGTATTATGTGCCACATTTTCTTTATCCATTTAGGTTAATTCTATGCCTTTGCTATTGTGAGTAGTGCTACACTGAACATTTGCATGCATGTGTCTTTATAATAGAATGATTTATATTTCACTATACACCCAGTAATGCGATTGTTGAGTCAAATGGTAGTTCTGCTTTTAGCACTCTGAGGAAGTGCCATACTGCTTTCCACTAACTTAGACTCCTACTAATGTATAAGTGTTCCATTTTCTCTGCAAACTGCAGCATCTGTTTTTTTTTTATTTTTTATTTTTTTTCCTTTTTTTTATAATAGCCACTCTGACTAGTGTGAGATTGTATCTTATTGTGGTTTGGATTTGTATTTCTCCACTGATCAGTGATAATTGAGTTTTTATTCATACGATTGTTGGCTGCAAGTATGTCTTCTTTTGAGAAGTGTCTGTTCCTGTCCATTGCCCACTTTTTAATGGGGTTGATTGTTTTTCTCTTGTAAATGTGTTTGAATTCCCTATAGACACTGCATATTAGATGTTTGTCAGATTCATAGATTTTAAATATTTTCTTTCATTATGTAGGTTGTGTATTTATTCTATCAATAGCCTATTTTGCTCTACAGAAGTTCTTAAGTTTAATTAGAAGGATTCAGGGAGGGGTAATGGCAGGACTAGATTTCAGCTCTAACTCGGGCAGACAGAGCAGTGTGCGGAAGCTCACATCATGCATTTTTGCTCCAGAATGACTGCAGAAATAAATCGGGAAACTTGAGGGGACTCACAGACTCTCTGAAGGAAGCAGATTGCTACTGCAGGACCTGGGAGACATGCCAAACGCTGTGAGTGTCCAAACTGTGGAAGTGGGAAAGGGAGATCATCCACTCCCGAAGAAACACCTGCACTGGGGAAACTGAAACTTTAGATTACGGGAGAAGATTCTGATCTCATCTGGAGCTGAGTCAATTGAGAGAGCTGAGTGAAATACAGGGGTAGAGGAAAAAGTGGGAAAAGCCCTGTGAGCTTACTGGCTTCCTTACCAAGCCATTTCTGCTTGACCTCACAGCGGTCCTTCAGAGGGACAGTCAGAGAGAGGCAATGAGAAAAGGCCACAGGGAGAAGGAAATCTCCAGCTGAACTTTATAACAATTTGAAGTGATCGAGAAGTCTCCTGGCCAGAACTCAGGGGAGACCATGAATCCAGTGAGCCTACTCAACAGGCAGGGGAAGAAGGAAAGCCATACTTGCTTTTGCAGCTAGGAGGTGGATAGCTTGGGGCAAGTTCTCAGCCCTACTCACCCACTGCCTGGAAATAGATTCAGTGCTGTTGTGGTGGGGCAAGGAGGGGGACATGCACAGTGGGAGTGAAACTGGCCCTTTGGTTTGCGTGGGAGCTGGATGAGGCCTGTCACTGCTGGCCTTCCCCTACTTCCCTGACAACCTACAATGACACAGTAGAGGCATCCATAATCCTCCTAGGAACAAAACTTCATTGACTTGGGAACCTCACCTCCATCCTGCATGGCAGCGGCAGCAAGACCTGCCCCAAGAGAGTCTGAACTCAGACATGCCTAACCCTGCCCCCACCCAATGGTTCTTCCCTACCCACCCTGATAACTGAAGACAAAGGTCATATACTCCAGAAAGTTCTATGGCCCTGCCCACCACCTGTTTTTCCCCATAATATCACAGCTGATGCTCTCTGGAAAGTGCCAGCTTCTGGCAGGAGGCCAACCAACACAAAAATAGTGCATTAAACCACCAAAGCTAAGCACCCTCCCAAATTCTATTTCAAACCCCAGTCACCTCCACCAGAACAGGTGCTGGTATTCATGGCTGAGAGACCCACAGATGGTTCACATCACAAGACTCTGTGGAGACAACAGCCGGTGCCAGCTGGGATCCTGGGAGATTTGCTGGTGCTAGATCCAGAAGAGATATAACAGTCACTACAGCTTGGCTCTCAGGAAGCCACATCCATAGGAAAAGGGGGAGAGTACTACATCAAGGGAACACCCCATGGGACAAAAGAATCTGAAAAATAGCCTTCAGACTTAGACCTTCCTTCTGACAGAGTCTACCCAAATGAGAAGGAACCAGAAAACCAAATCTGGTAATATGACAAAACAAGGTTCTTTAACACCACCCCTAAATCACACTAGCTCACTAGAAATGAATCCAAACCAATAAGAATTCCCTGATTCACCTGAAAAAATTAGTTCAGAAAGTTTGTTATTAAGCCAATCAGAGAGGCATCAGAGAAAGGTGAAGCCCAGTGTAAGGAAATTTAAAAAAAAAAAAAATTATACAAGAAGTGAAGGGAGAAATATTCAATGAAATAGATGGGGTTGGGGGAGGAAACAATGAATCCTTCAGGAAACAATGGGCATGCTTATAGAAATGCAAAGTGCTTTGGAAAGTCTCAGAAATAGAATAATAATAATAATAATAAAAACTAGAAGAAAGAAATTCAGAGCTCAAAGACAATGTCTTTGAATTAACCCAATCCAAAAAAAAAAAAAAACCAAAGAAAAAAGAATAAGAAAATATGAACAAAGCTTCCAAGAAGTCTGGGATTATGTTAAATGACCAAGTCTAAGAATAATCTGTGTTCCTGAGGAAGAAGGGAAATCTAAAAGTTTTGAAAATTTGAAAATATATTAGGAGGAATAATTAAGAAAATATTCCCTGGCCTTACTGGAGACCTAGACATTCAAATACAAGAATCACGAAGAGCACCTGGAAAATTCATTTCAAAAATATTTTCCCTAGGCACATAATCATTGGGTTATCTAAAGTAAAGACAAAGGAGATAATCATAGGAGCTGTGAGATGAAAGCACCAGGTAACCTATGAAAGATAACCTATCAGATTAATAGCAGATTTCTCAGCAGAAACATTACAAGCTGGAAGGGATTGGGGCCCTATCTGTAGTCCCCTCAAACAAAACAACAATTGCCAGTCAAGAATTTTGTATGAAGTGAAACTAAGCATCATATATGAAGGAAAGATATATATGTATTTTTTTTCAGACAAACAAATGCTGAGAGAATTCACCACTACCAAGCCACCACTGCAAGAACTGCTAAAAGAAGCTCTAAATCTTATAACAAATCCTGGAAACACATCAAAACAGAACCTCATTGAAGCATAAATTTCACAGGACCTATAAAATGAAAATACAGTTTAAAAAACACAAGCAAAAAAACAAGGTATACAAGCAGCAAATAGCACAATGAATGGATTGGTGTCTCACATCTCAATGCTGACATTGAATGTAAATGGCCTAAATGCCCCACTTATAAGATACAGAATTGCAGAATGGATAAGAATTCACCAGCCAACTATCTGCTGCCTTCAGGAGGCTCAGCTAACACATAAGGACTCATATAAACTTAAGGTAAATAGTTGGAAAAAAGATATTTCCTGCAACTGGACAGCAAAGTAAGCAGGAGTAGCTATTTTTTATATCAGAAAAGACAAACTTTAAAGCAACAGTAATTAAAAATGACAAAGAGGGACATTAGATAATGATAAAAGGCTTTGCCCAACGGGAAGATATTGCAAACCTAAATACACATGAACCTAACACTGGAGCTCCCAAATTTGTAAAGCAATTACTAATAGACCTAAGAAATGAGATAGACAGCAACACAATAATAGTAGGAGACTTCAGCACTCCACTGACAGCATTAGACAGGTCATCAAGACAGTCAATGAAGAAATGGCAGATTTAAACTATGCCCTGGAACAAATCAACTTAACAGATATATACAGAACACTCCATCAAACAATGACAGAATATACACTCTATTCGATAGCAGGTGGAACTTTCTCCAAGACAGACCATATGACAGCCACAAAATGAACCTCAATAAATTTAAGAAAATTGAAGTTGTATCAAGCACTCTCTAGGACCAAAGTGGAATAAAACTGGAAATCAACTCCCACAGAAACTTTTGAAACCATACAAATGAATGGAAATTAAATAATCTACTCCTGAATGATCATTGGGTCATAAATGAAATAAAAATGTAAATAAAAAATTCTTTAAACTAAATGACAATAATGACACAACCTATCAAAACCTCTGGGATACAGCAAAGGCAGTGCTAAGAGAAAAGTTTCTTGCCCTAAACATCTACATTTAAAAGTCTGAAAATAGCATAAACAGATAATCTAAGTTCAAACCTCAAGGAACTAGAGAAACAAGAACAAACCAAACCCAAACCCAATGTAAGAAAGAAAATAACCAAGATCAGGGCAGAACTCAATGAGATTGAAACAAACAAACAAACAAAAATTTGAAAGACGAATTAAACAAAAAGCTTGTTCTTTGAAAACATAACTAAAATGGATAGTCCACTAGCAAGATTAACCAAGAAAGCAAGAGAGAATATCCAAATAAACTCAATAAGAAACAAAATAGAAGATATTACAATGGACACCACAGAAATACAAAAGATCATTCAAGGCTACTATGAACACATTTATGCACATAAGCTAGAAAACCTAGAATAGATGGATAAATTCCTGAAAAGATAAAACCCTACTAGCTTATATCAGGAAGAATTAGATACCCTGAGAAGATCAATAACAAGTAGTGAGATTAAAAGACAATTTAAAAATTACCAACAAAAAAGTCCAAGACCAGACAGATTCACAGCAGAATTCTATTACACATTCAAAAAAGAATTGGTACCAATCCTATTGACACTGTTCCACCAGATAAAGAGAAAACCCTCCCTAAATCATTCTATGAAGCCAGTATCACCCTAATACCGAAACCAGGAAAGGACATAACCAAACAAGAAAACTACAGACCAATATCCGTCATGAACTTAGCTGCTAAAATCCTTACTGATTCCAAAAACATATTAAGAAGATAATCCACCTTGATCAAGTGGGTTTCATACCAGGGATGCAGGGATGAGTTAACATATGCAAGTCAATAAATGTGATATACCACATAAACAGAATCAAAAACAAAAATAACTTGATCATTTCAATAGATGCAGAAAAAGCATTTGGCAAAGTGCAGCACTGTTTATGATTAAAACTCTCAGCAAAATCAGCATACAAGTGACATACCTCAATGTAATAAAAGCTGTCTATGACAAACCCACAACCAACATAATTCTGAATAGGGAAAAGTTGAAAACATTCCCTCTGATAACTGGAACAGGATGGGGATGCCCACTCTTACCACTCCTCTTCAACATAGTACTAGAAGTCATAGCCAGAGCAATCAGAAAAGAGAAAGATATAAAGGGCACCCAAATTGATAAAGAGGAAGTCTAACTGTCACTGTTAATGATATGATCATTTACCTAGAAAACCCTAAAGATTTATCCATAACGCTACTAGAACTTATAAATGAATTCAGCAAAGTGTCTACAAAATTAATGTAAGCAAACAGTAGCTCTTCTATACACCAACAATGACCAAGCTGAGAATAAAATCAAGAACTCAACCCCTTTTACAATAGCTGCAAAAAAATACTTAAGAATATACCTACTCAAGGAGGCAAAAGACATCTACAAGGAAAACTACAAAACACAGCTGAAAGAAATCATAGACAACATGGAAACACATCCTATGCTCATGGATGGATAGAATCAATATTGTAAAAAAGACCATACTACCAAAGTCAATTGACAAATTCAATGCAATTTCCATCAAAATACCATCGTCATTCTTCACAGAATTTGAAAAAAAATATAATTCTAAAATTCATATGGAACCAAAAAAGAGCCCACATAGCCAAAGCAAGACTAAACAAATATAACAAACCTGGAGGCATCACATTACATAATTTCAAACTGTACTGTAAGCCCTTAGTCACCAAAACAATATGGTAGAAAAATAGCCACATAAACCAATTGAACAGAATAGAGACCCCAGAAATAACCTCAAACTCTTACAGCCAATTGATCTTAGACAAGGCAAACAAAAACATAAAGTGGAGAAATTACACTCTTTTCAACAAGTGGAGCTGGGATGATTAGCCACAGGTAGGAGGATGAAACTGGATCCTCATCTCTCACCTTATACAACAATCAACTCAAGAAGGTTTAAGGACTTAAATCTAAGACCTAAAATTATAACAATTCTAGAAGATAACATTTGAAAAACTCTTGGAGACATTGGCTTAGGCAAGGATTTTGGACGAAGAACCCCAAAGCAAATGCAATAAAAATGAAGATAAATAGTTGGGATTTAATTATACTAAAGAACTTTTGCATGGCAAAAGGAACAGTCAGCAGAGTAAACAGACAACCCACAGAATAAGAGAAAATCTTCACAATCTATACATCTAACAAATGACTAATATCCAGAATCTACAACGAACTCAAACAAATCAGCAAGATAAAAACATAAAATCCCACCAAAAGTGGGCTAAGGATGTGAACAGACAATTCTCAAAAGAAGATATACAAATGGCCAACAAACATACGAAAAAATCCACAACATCACTAATAATTAGGGAAATGCTAATCAAACCCACAATGCAATACCACATTACTCCTGTAAGAATAGTTGTAATCAAAAAATAGTAGATGTTGGCATGGATGCACTGAGCAGGGAACAGTTCTATATTGCTGGTGGGAATGTAAACTAGTAAAACGACTATGGAAAACAATGTGGAGGTTCCTTAAAAAACTAAAAGTAGAACTACCATTTGATCCAGCAATCCCACTACTGGGTGGATACCCAGAAGAAAAGAAGTCATTACACGAAAAAGATACTTGTGCATGCATGTTTACAGCAGCACAATTCACAACTGCAAAATCATGGAACCAACCCAAATGCCCATCAATCAATGAGTGGATAAAGAAACTGGTATATATATATATAAATACACATATATATATGATGGAATACTACTCAGCCATAAAAAATGAATTAATGGCATTCACAGCAACCTGGATGAGATTAGAGACTATTATTCTAAATGAAGCAACTCAGGAATGGGGAACCAAACATCATATGTTCTCCCTCATAATTAAGAGCTAAGCTTTGAAGATGCAAAGGCATGAGAATGACAAAATGGACTTTGAGGACTAAGGTGGAAAGAGTGGGATGGAGGTGAGGGATAAAAGACTACAAATAAGGTGCAGTGTATACTACTCAGGTGATGCGTGCACCAAAACCTCACAAATCACCACTAAATAACTTACTCATGCGACCAAACACCACCTGTTTCCCAATAACCTATGGAAATATTTTTTTTAAAGGCAAATTCTTAAGTTCAATTAGATCTCCCTTGTCAAATTTTTCTTTTGTTACAGTTGCTTTTGTTGTATTTGTCATAAAATCTTTGCCTGTTCCTGTGCATAGGATGGTAATCGCCTAGGTTGGCTTCCAGGATTTTGAATAGTTTTGGGTTTTACATTTAAGTCTTTAATCCATCTTGAGTTTTTTTTTTTTTTTTTTTTGTATGATGTAAGGAAAGGATCCACTTCAATCTTCATAATATCTTGAAAGGTATGTTTCAATTCTGTTGAATAATAAACAAGTTGAAGTTATTTTTGGAATTATAGCTTAACAAAGTAGATTATTTTTCACTAATAAGTTATCATATATCTCTTCATCCATTTTAGAAATGGTATAATTTTAGAAATGGCGTAGTATTTTGAACATTTTTATGTAAGAATTATTTTATGTTTTAATATGTAATAATATATCACAATGTAGGAGATAAATTATTTTCTCTCATAGTTCAATATAAAGGATGGATAATATTTTTTCCACATTAAACTGATCAAAGAAATTAAATTAAAATAAATGGTACATATACATGTCTGCACACTCATTGACACATGTGCAAACACACACAAGCATGCAGAAAAAGAGAAAAAGTTGCAAAATATATTTGTTGATTACAGTATGTGATAAATTCTTGGAAAATAATGTTGTTTTGTGGTCAATACTTGAATAAGAAAACTATATTACATTCTCAAGACTTGTGAATGTAAGAATAATTTGTAGGGCAACCACCTTTGGGTCCCCTCCCATTTTGTGGGAGCTTTGTTTTCACTCTATTAAATCTTGCAATTGCACACTCTTCTGGTCCGTGCTTGTTACAGCTTGAGCTGAGCTTTTGTTTGCCATCCACCACTGCTGTTTGCTGCTCTCACAGACTCGCCACTGACTTCCACCCCTCCAGATCCAGCAGTGTGTCTGCTCCGTTCCTCATCCAGCAAGGTGCCCATTGCCACTCCTGATCAGGCTAAAGGCTTGCCACTGTTCCAGCATGGCTAATTGCCTGAATTCATCCTAATTGAGCTGAACACTGGTCGCGGGGTTCCACGGTTCTCTTCCATGACCCACGGCTCCTAAAAGAGCTATAACACTCACTGCATGGCCCAAGATTCTATTCCTTGTAATCCATGAGGCCAAGAACCCCAGGTCAGAGAACAAGAGGCTTGCTACCATCTTGGAAGTGGCCTGCCGCCATCTTGGGAGCTCTAAGAGCAAGAATCCCCACCCAGTAACATTTTGGCAACCACGAAGTGACCTCCAAAGCAGTAAGTAATATTGGACCACTTTTGCTTGCTATTCTGTCCTATCCTTCCTTAGAATTGGAGGAAAATACTGGGCACCTGTTGGCCAGTTAAAAATGATTAGCATGGCCACTGGACTTAAGACTCAGGTGTGAGGCTGTCTGGCAAAGGGCTTTCTAACAACCCCCAACCCTTCTGGGTTGGGAGCGTTGGTCTGCCTAGAACTAGCTTCCACATTCAATTTTCCTGGGGAAGCTGAGGGTCCACTAGAGGCAGAAAGTTGTTGTCTTGAACTCCTGGCATGAGCCGGTTGAGATAATGGCACAGTCAGAAGTCTCTACTCAACAGTCGCCCATGCATGCACTCCTACCTTTCCTTCTGACCCATAGCTCTTGGGTCCCAACCATGACTTTCTTGAAAGTGTAGCCCCAAAATTCTCCTTACTTCTGAATCTACTTCCTCCAATCCCTGCCTCCTAGGTACTAATGCTTCAGACTTTCACTTCCTCTTCCAAGTATTAGAGCAGGTTGTATCTCCAAAGGGATCTAAGGAAGCTCTACACTGTGTCCTTAGGCATCTAGGCTACGAACCCAGGGAATTTTGTCCTTGGTGTCACTCCCAATTTAGGCATACAGCTCTCAGCATGGGCAATTATGTGGGACCTGTTCCCCACCACCCTTGCCAGGGCCCCAAGTTTGTAAATGGCTAGGAGGATTGTTCTCCCATTGTATAAGGTGCTCTCTTGTCCTGATTTCTACCCAGCTTACCCCTCTGCAATACAATCTCCAAGCCTTGACTCCAAGGCCAGGGCCTTAGAACTGATGACCCAGTACTTCAACAACTGGAACTTTGTCTACAACAATGTAACACATCAGGATGAAAGTGAACTAAGTCAAGGAGAGAAGAGACAGAGAGAGAGAGAGAGAGAGAGAGAGAAAAGAGAGAAAAGAGAGGGAGAGAGAAAAAGAGAGATAGAATTAGTAAAGAAAAAACAATGTGCCCTATTACTTTAAAAACCAGGGTAAATTTAAAACTTATAATTGATAATCGAACGTCTTCTCCGTGACCCTATAACACTCCAATACTACCTTGTTGTTAGTGTAAACAAAGGCATAGCTTGAAAACACTGAGACCACTGACAACCAGTAGCCTTGTATCAAAAATCCTTAACCCAGGAACCCATGGATGGCCCAAATGCATTCAATCTGTAGCAGCAACTGCTTTGCTAACAGGAGAAAGTAGAAAAGTAACTTTTAGAGGAAACCTCATTGTGAGCACACCTCACCAGTTCAGAATTATTCTAAGTCAAAAAAGCAAAAAGGTAGCTTACTAACTCAAAAATCTTAAAGTATGGAGTTATTCTTTTAGAAAAAGGTGATTTAACATTAACCACTGAAAATTCCCTTAACCCAGCAGATTTCCTAACAGGGGATTTAAATCTTTATTACCATACAATGGTCCAACCAGACCTAGGAGGAACTGTGTTCAGAACAGAAGGATAGATGGTTCCTCCCGGGTGATTGAGGAAAAAAAAACAATGGGTATTCAATAATTGATAGGGAGACTCTTGCAAAAGCAGAGTTAGGACAATTGCCTAATAATTGATCTGCTCAAATGTGCGAGCTGTACGCACTCAGCCAGGCCTTAAAGTACTTACAGAATCAAAAAGACTCTAACTCAATCCTGATTCAAAAGGTTACCTACACCCTCTCTGAAATGAATTTGCATAAGAACTGTTGTTTATGGGAATGTATCTTGAAGGGGCAGCTGGGTTGTTATGAAATACTCCGGAACCCAGCCCAGCTCTAGGACTCACCCCTGAATGCAAAGGCAATGTAGGGCATGCTGGCAGAAGACCACTAGAATCCAGCAGCCTGGATCCCTTTCTTCATCATCAAGAAAGGTAGGAAAACAGGTGCAGGACTGCTACATCAGTGAGCATAACTAATCCCATAAGCAGAAGACCATGGGTGGTTACTCACTCTGCAAAGGAATAAGCATTAGGACCATAGTGGATGCTCTAGAACTAATGCTCATCGGAAAATGACCAGGCGTGCTGGTGTCCCTATTTTTTTTTTTTTTTCAGATGGAAAATGTGCCCCCCAAGGCAAAAACATCCCTAAGATGTATTCTGGAGAATTCGGCCCAGTCAGAGTGCATGTACCTTTTTCCATCTCAGACTTGAAGCAAATTAAATAGACCTAGATAAATTCTCAAATAACCCTGATGACTATATTGATGTTTTGCAAGGGTTAAGACAATCTTTTGATCTGAAATGGAGAGGTATAATGTTACTGCTAGATCAGTCACTAACCCCAAATGACAGAAGTGCTGCCATAACTGCAGCCCGAGAGTTTGGTGATCTCTGGTATCTCAGTTGGGTCAATGATAGGATGATAACAGAGGAAAGAGAACAATTCCCCCCAGGCCAGCAGGCTGTTCCCAGTGTAGACCCTCATTGGGGTGCAGAATCAGAACACGGAGATTAGTGCCACAGACATTTGCTAACTTGCGTGCTTGAAGGACTAACGAAAACTAGGAAGAAGCCTATAAATTATTCAATGATGTGCACTTAGACACAGGGAAAGGAAGAAAATCCTACTGCCTCTCTGGGGAGACTAAGGGAGGCATTGAGGAAGCATACCTCTCTGTCACCTGACTCTACTGAAGGCCAACTAATCTTAAAGGATAAGTTTATCACTTAGTCAGCTGCAGACATTAGAAAAAACTTCAAAAGTCTGCCTTAGGCCCAGAGCAAAACTTAGAAACCCTATTGAACTTGGCAACCTTTTTTATAATAAACCTTTTTTATAATAGAGAGCAGGAGGAACAGACAGAACGGGACAAATGAGATAAGAAAAAGGCCACTGCTTTAGTCATGGCCCTCAGGCAAGCAGACTTTGGAGGCTCTGGAACATGGAAAGGCTGGGCAAATCAAATGCCTAATAGAGCTTGCTTCCAGTGTGGTCTACAGGGACACTTTAAAAAATATTTTCCAAATAGAAATAAGCTGCCCCCTTGTCCATGCCCCTCATGTCAAGGGAATCACTGGAAGGCCCATTGCCCCAGGGAATGAAGCTCCTCTGAATCAGAAGCCACTAACCAGATGATCCAGCAGCAGGACTGAGGGTACCCGGGGCAAGCACCAGCCCATGCCATCACCCTCACAGAGCCCCGGGTATGCTTGACCATTGAGGGCCAGGAGGTTAACTGTCTTCTGGACACTGGCGTGGCCTTATCAGTCTTACTCTTCTGTCTCAGACAACTGTCATCCAGATCTGTCACTATCAGAGGGGTCATAGGACAGCCAGTCACTGGATACTTCTCCCAGCCACTAAATGGTGACTGGAGAACTTGACTCTTTTTACATGCTTTTCTAATTATGCCTGAAAGCCCCAGTCCCTTGTTAGAGAGAGACATTCCAGCAAAAGCAGGGGCCATTCTACACTAGAAATAGGAGAAAGAAAAAGGGTAAATATAGATACAGACTCTAAGTATGCTTACCTAGTCCTCCATGCTCATGCAGCAATTTGGAGAGAAAGGGAACTCCTAACTTCTGAGGGAACACCTATCAAGCATCAGGAAGCCATCAGGAGATTATTATTGGCTATACAGAAACATTAAGAGGTGGCAGTCTTACTCTGCCAAGATAATCAGAAAGGAAAGGGAAGAAGAAATAGAAGGGAACCGCCAAGTGAATATTGAAGCCAAAAGAGCTGCAAGGTGGGACCCTCCATTAGAAATGCTTATAGAAGAAACCCTAGTATGGGGTAATCTCTTCTGGGAAACCAAGCCCCAGTACTCAGCAGCAGAAATAGAATGGGAAACCTCACAAGGATGTAGTTTCCTCCCCTCAGGATAGCTAGCCACTGCAGAAGGAAAAATACTTTTGCCTGCAGCTAGTCAATGGAAATTACATAAAACCCTTCACCAACCCTTTCACTTCGGCATTGATAGCACCCATCAGATGGCCAAATCATTATTTACTGGACCAGGTCTTTTCAAAACTATCAAGCAGATACTCACAGCCTGTGAAGTGTGCCAAAGAAATAATCCCCTGCACTGCAGGCCATACATTTCAATCCCTGTATCTTTAACCTCCTTCTTAAGTTTGTCTCTTCCAGAATTGAAGCTGTAAAACTACAAATGTTCTTCAAATGGAGCCCCAGATGCAGTCCATGACTAAGATCTATTGTGGACCCCTGGACCAGCCTGTTAGCCCATGCTCTGATGTTGATGGCATCGAAGCACCCCTCCCAAGGAAATCTCGACTTCATGACCCCTTCTATGCCCCAGTTCAGCAGGAAGCAGTTAGAGTGGTTGTCGGCCAACCTCCCCAGCAGCACTTGAGTTTTCCTGTTGAGAGGGGGATCTGAGAGACAAGACTAGCTGGATTTCCTAGGCCAACTAAGAATCCCTAAGCCTAGCTGGGAAGGTGACTGCATCCACCTTTAAACATGGGGCTTGCAACTTAGCTCACACCCGGCCAATCAGGTAGCAAAGAGAGCTCACTAAAATGCTAATTAGGCAAAAACAGGAGGTAAAGAAATAGCCAATCATCTATCGCCCGAGAGCACAGGGGAAGGGACAATGATCGGGATATAAACCCAGGCATTCGAGCCGGCAGCAGCAACCTCCTTTGGGTCCCCTCCCATATTGTGGGAGCTCTGTTTTCACTCCATCAAGTCCTGCAACTGCAAAAAAAAAAAAAAAAGAAAGAAAAGAATAATTCGCAGAGTGACTGCATTTTGAATCAATCACTGACCTGTGTTTTGCCATTTGTATAAAATATTACATCATGGTTAATGAAAATGTCCATCTTCTTCTTATGAATCTATAACAATAGATTTGAGATAATAGTTAATATTAAAATAATGACATTGGAAATTCAATATTGACATAGTGAATTAACATATTTTTTAACATGTGGGGTGCATTTGTTGCTTTGACAGAGAAAGGAAGAGAAGTACATGCAATTTATGGGAATACTATGAATTTATATTTTATTTATAGCTGCTGATTTAGTTTTATTATGAATTAGAATAGCTTGGAGGATTTTATGACTATACAAGGAGAGACCATATCCTTTGCACTATCACCCATCGACAAAATAAAATACAATTGTTTTTTTTTTTAAACCTGAGGAAAGATGTTTTTGTGATGTGCTGCCTGGTATACTAATTGTTAGCCATATATGACTCTTGAGATTCTAAATTAAATTAGTTAAAATTAAGTAAAAGTATACAAATTTGTTTTCACAGTCACATTAGCCGTATTTCAAGTGCTAAATAACAAAATTTGACTACTGACTATAACACTGAACCGTGCATCTATAGACTATTATCACAGAAATCTCTAATGGAAAGTACTAGTTAGATTTCAGATGGCTTACAGATGATTGTATTTCATTGACTAGTTGGAAGGAATCCGCTTTGGTAAGTTTGGCAATGGAGAAAAGGGCAGAATAAACAGTCTATTTTTATATAAGTGGAGTCATTTGAATAGCTCTTATTAATCAACAAATTGTTTCTCTCTTTATTCAATCAAATAAATATCATGGAAATAAAGGAACATTATTATAATATGATTCCAAATACATACAGAAACCTGACTGGTCTTAGAAAAATGAAGACAAAAACAGCAAAACGTTGCCAACTCTATTTCAGACTCAGATTTACTAATTTGAAACACACTTATGAGTGAAGATGTGTACTAAAAATATAAACTTGTTTATGTTTGTGTGTTAGGACTGCTATAACAAAAATACCACTGCTTGGTTTTAATGACAGAAATTTATTTTCTCGTAGTTCTGGAGGCTGGAGATCTGAGATCAGGTGCCAGAAATTTTTTTCTTTTTCTTCAGAAAAAAGAAAATTGTTTTCTTCAGGGGTCTCTCTCCTTGGCTATGGATTCTAACTTGTCAATGAGCCCTCACATGGCCTTTCTTCCCTGTGTGTGCATCTCTAGTGTCTCTTTCTCTTGTAAAGACAGTAGTCATATTGGATTGTGAACCCACTCATGTGACCTCACTTAATCTTAATTACCTCTTTAAAGGTTTGATCTTCAAATGCAGTCACAGTGGGGTTTGTGCTGTGGTTAGAACTTCCAGCATTTGAATTTTAGGGGGACACAACTTAGCCTGTCACATTATCTCAGCTTACTGAACAACACTTAAATGTCTGTCATAGACAATTAAAGTCAATAAAGGGAAATGAATTCATTCTATCTCCTTTCAAACCCTTTCTATCTCCTATATTTTCTGATTTAGAAAACTACATAGATTTCTTTTTCAAAAAAATATTAATTACTTACTAGGGTCAAGTTGGGTGTGATTCAAAGATAAAGTAAACTGGGTATGCATTAAAGGAAAACAAACTTCCATAGTTACCAGGGAAACCAGCCCCCAATATTTCAACATGTGTTCTTCTCTATTTTCCTTAAGTGTCGGCTGGTTTGAGAAATAAAAAGAAAGAGTACAAAGAGAAAAATTTTACAGCTGGACCTCCGGGGGTGTCATCAGATATTGGTAGAACTGTGATGGTGACCTTGAGCAGCAAAACCAGCAAGTTTTTATTTGAAACGGGAGGGGGTGTATGAACAGAGAGTAAGTCACAAAGATCACATGCTTCTTTGTGGGCAAAGATCTTTTAAGGCAATAAAAGATCACAAGGCAAGGGCAAAATTACAATTGCTGATGAGAGTCCGTGTCCCACTGTGCATGCATTGTCTTGATAAACATCTTAACAGGAAACAGGTTCGAGAGCAAACCACCAGTCTGACTAGAATTCGCCAGGCTGGAATTTCCCACTCCTAGCGAGCCTGAGGGCACTGCAGGAGACCGGGGCGTATTTCAGTCCTTATCTCAACCTCATAAGACAGACACTACCAGAGCGGTCATTCGTAGACCTCCCACTAGGAATGCATTCCTTCTCTAGGGTTATTCCTTGTTGGGAAAATAATTCCGCGATATTTCTTCCACTCGCTTTCTGCAAGAAGAAAAATATGGCTCTATTCTGCCTGACCCCACAGGCAGTCAGACCTTATAGTTATCTTTCTTTGTTCCCTGAAAATTGCTGTTATGCTCTTCTTTTTCAGGGTGCACTGATTTCATATTGTTCAAACACACATGTTTTACAAACAATTTGTACAGTTAAAGCAATCATCACAGGTTCCTGAGGTGATACACATCCTCAGCTTATGAGGATCAAGGGATTAAGAGATTAAAATAAGACAGGCATAAGAAATTATAAAAGTATTACTTTTGGGAACTAATAAATGTCCATGAAATCTTCACAATTTGTGTTCTTCTGCCGTGGCTTCATCCAGTCCCTCCGTTCGGGGTCCCTGACATCCCACAACACATAGTTTCATTTCAAACTAACTTTCATGGTAGTTGGTATAATATTAAAATCAAGAATCAGAAATATATAATGATCATATAGCATGTGCCATGCTTGAAATAGTCACATGGGGCATTATTGTCTGAATGTTTTCATCAAACCCCTTTTCTCACTTATTCTGCCTAATTCAATAAATTTCTAAGCATTGTTGAGTTTTATCTCTCAAATCCACCTTTCCATTTCCATTTCTATTGCTTCGGTTTGAATCCTTGACACCTTCCAACTGAACTATTACATTTGCCTCCAATAAGTCTGCCTTTCTCCAAAGTGTCTCCTTAAAATGTTTCTCTTAGGTTGCATTAGGATTGTCCTTATGAATGTATGGCCACAGCACTATCTTGACAGTCTTATTTGGATGGACGTATCAAGCTTTTACTTTGATACGTAGGGCCCTGGGTTAATCTTTTACTCGAGATTTGGTGTCCAAAAACATGTCAGAGGTGCACAAAAGCACTTGTAGTTTATTAATTTCACCATAATTTTCATAACTTTTTGACTTTTCTCAAGCTATTCTCATTGTACATAACTCCCTGAATTGCCTTTATCTAGTTGGAAAAGTATGACTTATTCTAGGGAGCTAAAGTATCAAATTTAAGTTAAAAGCAATAAGACAATTCACACTAAGATGTTCCATAGGCATTTACAGTGTGAAATAATGATGGGATAAAGAACATCTGGAATAGCCAGATGATGTAAGCATAGAAAACTATTTTTATAAGAATCTCTTTTATGAGAAAACCTGTACCCTATGTGCTGAAAATAACAGTAGATTACTAGGCATGCTATTAGTGAAAATGTAATAAAGTGTGGTATAATTTCAATGTATATTTTCTCTTCATCTGTATGAAAATTTAGTTCTTATTTAATTGAATACTAATAAAGACATTCTGTAGTTTGAACGTAATATGTTTCTGATTATCCATTTTTAGGAAATTTAAAAATAGACACACACACACACATATATCTATATAAACATATTTGTTTTTCAATAGAGCTAAGAAATTACTTAAAAATAATTATGAAAGTGCATTAGAAATAGAATAAAAAGACTGGGCATGGTGGCTTACATCTGTAGTCCTAGTACTTTGGGAGGCCAAGGCAGGTGGATTGCCTGAATTCAGAACTTCGAGACCAGCCTGGGCAACATGGTGAAACTCGCTCTCTACTAAAATACAAAAAATTAGTTGGTTGTAGGGGCATGCACCTGTAGTTCCAGCTACTCAGGAGGCTGGACCAGGAGAATTGCTTGAACCTAGGAGGCAGAGTTTGCAGCGAGCCCAGATCACACTATTGCACTCCAGCCTGGGTGACAGAGTGAGACTCTGTCTCAAAAAAAAAAAAAGAAAAGAAAAAGAAGAAGAAATAGAAATAGAAATTGATGAATATAAAAGGTAATATTCCTATTTCTATATTCAGCCATAAATTCAGATTTATGAATCTGGAATACTGTACATTTTTATGCTAATTTTCAGTCCATAATTGTAAGAAAATTTTTTTCTTTTTTCAAAGCATCTAACTTTTTAGACCTCAACAAGCTCTTGATTCATAACAAACAAATTAGCTTTAGTCTAAAATCCGTGGTTACAATAATTTCCCAGCAATCATAGATCTTTTTGAATATCCAAAGGTGATCTACCCCTGACTTTTTCAGTCCAATCTCAAAATATTATCCAGACATAGTGATAAAGATAAAAAGCTTTGTTCACAACTCAGTCTTAAAATTAGAGAGACTCGAAAACAACTGGAACATACTACTTGTTACCAGAATTTTTTGAAATTTGGTTCCTTGAAATCACTGAGTCACAGTTGAAACCAGTTTCAGAAGTGGTATAAGCAGATTTGTCCACTAGGGACCAGGAACGAATTTTGAAGGTGTAAAAGGCACTACTATGGGAGCTGAGTACAGATAGGAAACAATAAACACTTACAGATCTTCTATGACCTAAGGGGTCATTCAAATTATAACTCTTGGTAATCTACTTAGGACAAAGGAAAGAAGGATTTGAACTGCCCCATTTATAGGAAACAGGGACACTAATGCAATTTTTCCTGAGGTATTTGGGCACACTTGAAAAGCTGAAATCAACACACATTTTACTCCTTACAGAACCATCCCACACATGGGAACATTCTTGTAAATAGCAATACGCCCACTCTCCTCGTTGGTCAGCTGACTCTCTAAAGCTACTTGAGGGACTGTGTTGGAGACTGGCTGGTATACTTTTTTTCCAGTACACCTAGAGTGGTCCAAATTGGGACCACTCTAGAGGTTCCACCACATGCTCTCTGCCATTTTCAAGAACTTATAAGGAGAATAAATAAAACACTTGCAGGTAGAAAGGGTTGAAGGTGATTCTACCCTTGCTTTGGTTATTTAGTAGAATATCCAAAACTAGTAAAACATTTGCCTTGCTGGGCACGGTGGCTCATGCCTGTAACAC
This sequence comes from Mandrillus leucophaeus, assembly GCF_000951045.1. Lineage (NCBI taxonomy): Eukaryota > Metazoa > Chordata > Mammalia > Primates > Cercopithecidae > Mandrillus > Mandrillus leucophaeus. The sequence continues at coordinate 2,544,985 of NW_012103254.1, read as the reverse complement.
CAGCACTTTGGGAGGCCGAGGCAGTTGGATTACTTGAGGTCAGGAGTTCAACACTAGCTTGGCCCACATAGTGAAACCCCGTCTGTACTAAAAATACAAAAATTACCCGCGTGTGGTGGCATGTACCTGCAGTCCCAGCTACTCCGAGGCTGAGGCATGAGAATCACTTGAACTCAGAAGGCAGAGGCTGCAGTGAGCTGAGATCACACTATTGCACTCCAGCCTGGGTGACGAGCAAAACTTGGTCTCGAAAAAAAAAAAAAAAAATTGCCTTCAAAGAGAAGAAAATTAGATGCTAATGCTATTTGATCCTATAAAAATCAACTCTTTATCAAACAAAAGGTTTATGAGATGGAAAAATGACAGCCTCAATGGGTGTAATAGCATATCTGGAGATAATTTACAGCATTTTACACTTTCAATCTCATTAATGTATAAATGTAAAATGTATACAATGTTATTGCAATTAAAAACATTTTTTATTTATTAAACTCAGTTCTCAAGAATTCTCTGGTATAGGGAATCTTTGTAGATCAATTATATTCAGTTGTAAATTAAGAAACTAACTTTACAAGTAAAATTATAAATAACTTTTTATTATTGTATAGTATGAAATATAGTTAATTCATTTCATTTTAATGTGTGTGACATAATGTGGGGTAAGACCCATGGAAATAAGAGTTCCTGGTCTGAAAATATATTTTGCATTCATATTTGTGATTTGAGAGCATTGATTAGGTGACATAATTTAATTTGTAATTTAGGAGCATTGATAAGTGATATAATTAGGGATCTAGAAAGGCTGACTGTAGAAAATATGATGAGAGCAGTGTTATTAAAGCCTGAGTTCCTGACTTTCCATTTCCACTATTTTGAAGGAGATGCTGGTTTTACTTGGGAGTTTTTCTCCACCATGTTCAAAGCACAATTATTCTAAACCTGAAGTCTTTTTGGAAAGCACACAGACAGGAAAGGGGCAGAAAAAGTAGATGCTGGGGCATACAGAAGGGTATAATATTGTTCAGAAATTTTGGATACGGCGAGGAGAAACTATAGTATAAGCATAAGGGCAATAAGGCCTTAAAGGGTGACACTGAAAAAAAAGTTTTTATACTTGTGTAGACTATGTCATACAAAAAGCAAAAAAGTCAGTTTATTTTAATTTCTATTTTGCTTCCCATGTTTTATTCTTTTAAACGCAATAGATGTCCAACCCTATAGTAAAAGTTACAGCTCTTTTCATAATTTCTTTCTATAGGTGTATTTAAATACAATGTTATACAGATATATGTATACACGTAACTAAATAACTCAATATATATCAGCAGTAAGATTTGGGATTTAATGGCTTATGTTTCATGTGGCAGTATTAAATGTAATACATGACAATAATATAATTTAGATATTCTTCACTTAATAGAAAACATATTTCTAAAATGTTGTTATTAAAGTTAATTTTGCATGTTTGCTCATATTTTAGAATATACTGATATTTTACATTTATTTTGAAATATAATTTTGCTAAAAATACCAAGTTGATTCCCAAATCCACATCATTTTAAACTGTCAGTAAGAAGTCTTAAATTAATGATAGTCAGAATCATTTAATTCCCATCAATTTCTAAACATTTCTGAAGTCCAAATAAGTCACATCCTCCAGGAGATACCTCAGCACTATTATTCTGTTTTAAGTGGCATTATGTTACCTAGCTGATGCCACCAACATAGTAATGTGACAAAATACAAGTCCATGAGGCCGAAATTTTCAGGTTGATGAATTTCTCCTGGGACACAGTCTGGTTTAAAGAGAATGTGTTATTGAATGTGGTCCCTGCATACAATTTCAAGACAGAAGGTAGGCTAGTCAATAGGATAAGAGCTAAGCGTAGGCTGTACCCTAACTCATAAATTACACTTTTATTTATTGTGACTGGAAGAAAGGAATTAAACTATGATTGATTTCTCTCCAGATTATAGGAGAATATTTCTGCAGGAAAAAAGCAAGCAATAGACGTCCTCTAATCTCTTTGTAAATGTAATGATAGCAGATCTTTCAGCAAACAGATTAATGATATTTGCCGGAAGGAGAGTACTATCTATGGATTGATCTTAGCGGAATGATCCCAGTTTAGCATAGAGTAAACAAACCCGAAATCTGTAGGTTTATAAGGCACACCACTCTATAAAAAAGAGACGTCTCAAAACTTAAATACAGAAGGTTGTCCACAAGCCTCATTTAGAGAATTAATTTCTTCTGTGTCTGATGTGAATAAAAGGGTTTGAGGAGCTGGCTGAATTTCCCAAACCTCTCCTTATTTTAGCTGTGCCCCTCAATGTGTTATATTCTTAATATTATTAATAAGGCTGAATCCTAGGCAAGGTCTCTGATTCATGTGAGTCTCATCTGAAAATTCTGTTTTCATGTTAGCAGAGTGATAATGTCCTAGGTTGCTCAGAGCTTATGGACAGGTGTGCATGTGTGTATATCACCCAAGCCTACTGAAGAGCAAAGTAATAAACAGATTTTTTTTTGTTTCACCTTTTTTGTGATCTCTTGTGTAAATTGATTTCCAGACTGTTGAGATGATGACTGTAGAGTTACAAAGTGAAGCATTGAAAAGATCATATGCATTGAAAAAAATTTGTAAATACCTCCCATGTATCCTGTATGGTGCAAGGTTTGAGCACGGGGAGCTAAACATTCCTGCCCAAAACAGTAGGCTATTCCCTTCTTTAATAAGTCATGATTATAAGGGTAGACGTTTTTACATGCTAAAGCTACAGAAAATTATATTTTGTCACTTAGAACATATTGTAAATGAATGTTTCTGTGTGTGCTAATGCATGTACAAGTATATGGGCTTACACAGAGCCTTAAATATATAAGACAGTTTCAACTTCAAATTGGCAGCATTTGCTAGCCTTTGAAACGAGGATTATATTAATTTTTCATTGTATTCAAAATTATTCACCTGATGAAGTTCTTAGTGCTAAAAAATGTGGTGTCTTACCAAATGTGAAGTAGCAAAACATCACAGAGTAAATGATCTTAATACTTATGACCAATACTTAGTCCAGAAAATTAAAGGTGAATGTGTCAAAAGAAATTAATGTATTTTGTGGAAAGTATCTTCAAAATTACAACATTTTAGTACTAAATGTTTTATTTTAGACAGTGTATAATAAAATACAATTTTACTGAGGAGAAAGTAACATTAAGCCATCACTCAAGTAGTACAAATTTTATTTACAAGAAATATAATTTCTACTTCTCCCAATATGTGAGCAATTGCAAATTATGATAGGTGTATTATAAATAAAGTAGGTAAGTTAGCTAGCATACTGTAGCTCTTCTCTTAACTACGTTGAAGTACATTTGAAGTTTTCTATAAAGTGCTTTGCAAACTTGTTATGTGAGAAAAATGGCACTGTATGCAATGTTTAAAGAATATTTACTACTTAATTATTCCACTGGCATTTAGGTCCTGCCTCAAGAAATGGTTTCTTTAATTATCTGAAAAAGAAAAAGAACTTTAGACTAACATGTATATGAATTATCTGGACTTTTTCAAGAAACCTAACGAAGGAGCTAACGATAAAAATATTTTAAACCTTTCTGCTTCCTATTAGCAAACTGATCAGGTAACCTGCACAGATGTTCAGGTTATATACATAAACTACACAGATATATAAACTACACAGATGTTCAGAGATAATTATAATTATCAAAGCGATTAACAAAGTGTTGATTTCTTATTTAGTAAATATTAACTACTTAATGGAAGGCTACTACATTTTATATATTGGAATAAATTATTATTTGTGAAATTTTACTATTTGTTATAATAAGCTTTATGTAGGCCTTTCCATCTGCAAGGATATATTACATTCCTGGAAAGCTTTTATCTCATTTGACTTCAATTTAAAAATAGTTAAAATTAAATTGAAAACACCCTAATAATATGATTATAGTAATAATAATAGAAAAACGACATTTATTTTGATAACTATCTCTGGCATTCTGCTAAATATTTTTTATGTATGACCTTTGCAATCATTTCTCTACCCCTTTAAGGAACTATTATTCTAATATCAATAGAAAGAACACGAGTGCATACGTTACATTATTTAGTTGTCAGAACCTCTTTACAGTAGGCAGTCTTATTTTGCCCTTGCGGAGACAAGTAAATTTGTTCTGAGAAGGTCGGACAATTGCCTGAGGACACACAGTTTACAGTGGCAGGGCCTCAATATTCTCCTTCATTGTCTGAAATTAATACCCATAGCCATGTCTTTGTACTACCTATAAGAAATGAAATATTAGTAATACCTGCCTAAAATAAATAAACAAGATCTCTAAAGTATTTTTACCAATCAGGAAGTCAAATGTATATTATTCTATTTCTTTAAATTATGCCTTAAGTTCTAGGGTACATGTGCAGAACATGCAGGTTTGTTACATATGTATACATGTGTCATGCTGGCATGCTGCACCCATCAACTCATCATTTATATTAGGTATATCTCTTAATGCTATCCCTCCCACCTCGCCCCACCCCACTACAGGCCCCGGTGTGTGATGTTCCCCACCCTGTGTCCCAGTGTTCTCATTGTTCAGTTCCCACCTATGAGTGAGAATGGGCGGTGTTTGGTTTTCTGTCCTTGTGATAGTTTGCTTAGAATGATGGTTTCCAGTTTCATCTATGTCCCTACAAAGGATGATTCCTCAAGGATCTAGAACTAGAAATACCATTTGACCCAGCCATCCCATTACTGGGTATATACCCAAAGGATTACAAATCATGCTGCTATAAAGACACATGCACACGCATATTTATTGTGACACTATTCACAATAGCAAAGACTTAGAACCAACCCAAATGTCTATCAATGATAGACTGGATTAAGAAAATGTGGCACATATTATTCTATTTTTATTTTATTTTTCTTTAAAAAATGTTTATTTAAAATATTTGATGGCTCTTGAAAAACAACATTCAAGTTTTTGATGTAGTTTAACTATCAACTTATATTGCCAAGACTCTAAAATGTTTCGCTTACATGTTCATGTGAGAGATTAAAAAGTATCAGAAATTTCCTTTTTATAATATTTTAACTAATATTATAAAGACCAAAATGGCTAATTATTATTTAATCTTGTTGTAGTCATATATTAGGGCTGCCACTGCACATGAGGGTACACAGGGTGGCTTGAAAAAAAAGAAAGTTTTTCCTTCACTGATTGTTAAGCCAGAGTCCTAAATCGAGGTGTCAGCAGCACAAAGTGCCCTATGAAAGCTCTGGGAGAGAATCAGCTCCTTGCCTCTTCCAGCATGGTGGTTCCAGTTGTTCCTTTTGTTCCTGCCTAATTCCAAACTGCTCTGTCTACACATGGCTTTCTCCTCCGTGTGTCTACCATCTATGTTTCTCAGAAGAACCCTTGTTATTGGATTTAAGTCCTGCCCTAAATGAAGTATAATCTCATCTCAAGATCCTTAACTTCATTGCATCCACAAAGCCCTTCTTCCAAATCACATCACAGTACACAGTTCCTAGGAGTTTAGCACTTGCATGTATCTTTTGAGGGGCCCATTATTCCACCCACTACCCTTCTTTTCTAAAGAAAGACTGCTTTGTTAATGGTGAGTTGATCTTACATTTATTAATAAAAGCAGATTGACTTTAGGCATCCAAATCCAACCACCCTTCCTTTCCTGAAAATTTTAAGAAATGCTAAAGTTTATTTGGCTCTCCAAAAATCAGTGCTGAATCTTCTTTCTGATTGTACTTAAACCTGAACTCAGACATACGCCTTTTGAATAGGGAATACCATTACTGCTACCAGAGATTATTGACTGTATAAATAAAGGCTATGTACTTACTGGCTAGGAATTGTAATGCATCTGCCCTGAGGGACTTCCTCATAGATAATTCTACTGAGGATTTTGTAGAGTGTAAACATCAGACTAACTTTAGGGTTCCAGAGTCGGGCTATTAAGGTAGAAATATTGCTCAGCAATTTCCTCACTGTGTTATCTTGAATAGTTTACTTAATGAACACATCTAAGAAAGGTCCCAATTGGCACCAAATTAAAACTCAAGAGACAAAAAAGCTAGGTTTCAATATCTAGATCCCCTAAATGCCCTTGTCTCTTCACTATCAATTGGTTCTGTAAGTACAGCGTTGGGTTGGTAGGTCTCTCATCTAGAAAAATCACAAAAATATGTGTTTTCCGCACCCCACCTGCATGGCAACAATACCTTTATTTACTTGGATTTACATGACTGTGTCAAAATGGACAGAATCAAAATGGAGTCACTTGTGTTAAAAATCCTGACAAAAGAACTGAGAAGGCCATGGAGGGAGCATTCTCATGCATGGATGCCTGATAACAAGAACTATTACAAAAGATTGCAAAAACACAGACTGATACAAAGGCCATTGCAACGTTACACACACACATGAAAATGCTGTGCAGGCGTTTGCCCAACAACTCCCTTCCCAACTTCGTATTGGTGCCACCCTTGTTATTGATTCTTGTAGCCTAGGACAATTGATTTAAAACAATTATGTAAACCTCTTCATTTAAAAAAAAAAAAAAGTCTTTACCTTCCTGAATACCCACAGAGTTTACTATGGCATATATATTACCACTGAAATTCCTATTTCCAAATAACTGTAATTTTCTTTTATGAAATAATATCTATGTTATCTAGGTGGACACACAAGAGGTAACTTAAGTTCTAATTTGCAGAAATAATTTTTGCTTTAAATCAAATTTCTTCTTCTAGCAATGTACTTGAAACTACTGACAACTTTCTTTCCATAACCACTTTCTTTACAACTTTCTTTCCACACTTTCCAGGAATGTATTTGGAACATAAGGAACAAGATGTACACTTTAAAGAATTTTTGTCAGTCTTTGGATCTTTTTGCATTTTTGTCTTTTTATGTGTTTTGATCTAAAATACATTATAGATGTTTAAAAGTATGTAAGTCATTTATGTATTTGGTTACAGTTATGAAAGTGAAGGATTATGTCTTTATTTTATTTTACTATACATACTTTAGCAAATAAGCATTGAGAATCTTTTCTGCTTCCTTTGTTTCTGCCTTTTAAAATATCCTTTGACTTGGGCTAGGATTTGAATTGCATGTACCTCTCCGTAATTAATATGTTGGAACTTAAACCCCAAGGTGAAAATATTAACAGGGGAGGCTTTGGGGGAGTGATTAAGTCTTAAGTCTTGAGGGAGTTTCCCTCATAAATGGATTAGTACCTGTTTGTTTTGTTTTGTTTTGTTTTGTTTTGTTTTGAGAAAGAGTTTCACTCTTTTCACCCAGGCTGGAGTACAATGGTAAGATCTTGGCTCACTGCAACCTCTGCCTCCTGGGTTCAAGCGATTCTCTTGTCTCAGCCTCCAAAGTAGCTGGGATTATAGGCGCCTACCACCAAGCCCGGATAATTTTTTTGTATTTTTAGTAGAAATGGGTCTTTGCCATGTCTGCCGGGTTGGTCTCAAACTCCTGACCTCAAGTGATCCAGCAGCCTCAGCCTCCCAAAGTTCTGGGATTATAAGTGTGAGCTCCCACCACACCCCACCGGATTAGCACTCATAAAAAAAGCTGAAGAGAGAGCCTTAGTGCATTTTACCCTTCCTTTCTTTTGCTGTATGAAGATAGAACTTTTGCCCTTATGACACATGATGACAGGAAAAAGAAACCATCAATGAGGAATGGACCCTCACCAGACACCCAACTTGCTGGTGCCTTGATCTTGGACTTCCCAGCACCCAGAACTGTGAGACATAATGTTCTCTTTTTATAAATTACCTAGTGTTAGGTATTGTGTTATAGTAGTACAAATGGACAGAGATAACTTCTATATGTTTAATATTTATACTCCAGGCTCAAAAAAATTTTAGTGGATCCAACACTTCTTTAAATTCTAGAGAATAAAGATGCTTACATTCATTATTTTCAATGTCAAGAATATTCCTACTTTGTTTCTTAAGCACTATATATATACACAGATACACATTATTTATAAAATATATAAATATAAAATAAATATAAATAAGCTGTATGTAAATTTATATTTTGTTAAAAAATGAGTTCCTTACTTTCAGTTCTTCACGTTTTTAATGAAATTCTTCATATTGCTCCCTGTAATTAAAATGGCTCCTTTTCTCCTATTCATACTGTCAACATTTATTAATGTTTTAAGGTCTGCTCATATCTCAGTTCTAATATTCCATTCATTATTATAACCAACAATGAATTATGTATTAGCTTATATTAAGCTTTTGCATTTAGAAACAATTTAAATATTTCAATATTCTTGTAAATATTCTTCAATTCTTTAATTTTTGTGTCTTAACCTCCCAAATAAATTGAAAACATCATGAGAAAAAGAGCCACATTTTATATCGTTTTCGTTTTTCCTTTAAAACCAAGAAAAATACTATTGCAAACTTAAGACATCATTAAAGGAAATTAAACTTCTTAACTATCAAATTTATTACTAGTTGAATTTTAAAATATTCAATTAAAAGTCCATTAATATGTTAAGGGGAATAATATGATACCCTTCAATTAAAGAAACTTACTTCATACATTTAAAATGTTACTATTTCACCTAAGGAAAAAAGAGTAGTCCCTTGGAAAAGCTTAACCATTCAAATCAATGTCACCCACTTACATGGTTTCAACTGACTAAGTTTAAACTTAATTTCTTTGTGGATTTTCGAAAACAAAAGATGAAGAAATAAATGATGAGGCACTTGACAGGCTAAAAGATGTTGTAAATATGTGGAAAAAATCCAAGAAAACAAAATCAATAGTACTGTTTCTAATAATAGCAGTTAAACATTCTGAAAGGGTCCTCCTGGTAGCCTATATTTCAAAGTTACAGTTAAGTGGAGGACCAATTTGACATAAAGTAAATGAGTTGTGTTAGCAAATAGCTATTGATTAGCACAGTACTACTCAATAAAAATTAATTTACATTACAATATACATCATTATACTTTCATGTTGATAGAAGGAAAGTAGTAAAGCTACTTTTTCTTTGACACTAAATCTGAATGTTCTGAAGGCTATTACAAAAATCACTGGCAAAGACTGTAATCCCGGGCTCCAGGCCTGCCCTTGTTTATAGTGTCAAATATGCTTGAAAGTCTACTTTAAAATCTGGCTAAATATCTTGATTGGAATTCTGTGTCAAACACAATTATATATATGAATAAGAGCAGTTTTAGCTTTCAAGTACATATCTCAGTTTTACGTTGTCGTATTTGCTTTTCTTGTATTTTAATCTCTATTTCAGATAATTATTAGCATAATTTGTCAGAATACTTTATGGCTATATACATTTTCATGAAATCAACTTATAGACTATCTACCAATTTTTCAGTATTTTTTAAAAAATTAATTAGCATAATAATCTCTTTATAGCTGCCTTTTAATGTTTATACCTCTTCTGATCATAGGCAGTTTACGTTTTTTGCTTAAAGAGCTTTTAGAATCTAAGGTAAAATTTTCGAAGTGGAATCTGGAATTAATATTAATACACAGTTCTGCACATTATTCATTATTAAGTGCTAATATATTGGATAATTATTCTAATTCCCAATTGTATGATTCAAAGTTTTTCTAGCATTAGAATGCTGTAGTTAAGCTTGGATTCTACCTCAGGACTGCTTGCATTTATCATTTAGATACGTTTTAAGTTCAAGTATTTAGAAAATCTCTGAGTAATAAGTCTACAGATACATTCCCTGTGAAATTTTGCCCCCTGTTTCATTCTTTATAAACATATTTAGTGCTAAATTTATACCCTGGCATTTGTCATTTATAAGCACGTTAGATAATTAAATATTTCAAATTAGGAGTATATTTTAGAAATGAATGGGATACGGAAGACTGTGACTATGAACTTAATTATTTGTAAACAAGATTTTATGACTATTTTCCCTTGTAGAATTATTTTTATTTTTCTTATTGAGCCATTAATTATGCTTAAGCTCCTGGGAAAAGCTTTTTTGGGGTTAGGTTTAACTGTCGATCTCAGATATACGTGTATATAAAATAACACCTGAACATATTTGCGTATTTTTTTAAACGTGTTTTAAAATCAAGGAAGAGAGAAACGTTAAAATTCATCACGGTAAACCTTACAAAAAACAAATTGGTGGATTACAGACAAGATTGTCTATGTACATTTCATGTTGAAAACAAATAATAAATATTTATTATATAAAGTCTGTTATACATATATTTTTTCTTAACTAAGATAAATGTGATTAAATAAAAATTTTCCTGCTGATTATAAGATTATACGTTATTCTTCAGTCCTCATTTTTAAGTCCTTTCTGACTAAAGATATCTACACATTTTTTGACATTTCTGCTATCAAGAGAATGGGTCTGTGTCCTACACAAATTAAATCCATAATGAGATGTCAATATGCTAATAAAAGGAAGGCAATAAACACAAAAAAGGCAGATCACACTAAATATTTTCAAGGACAGAGAGCAAACAGAATGATTATGTATGCTGGTGGAAACTCTAAAACGTTCTCCTGCATTCTTTGCCTCCATCTACTAAAACACAATGTACACATACAACAATTCCACATCTACTATACGCCCCAAAAGTAATGCAAATTCTGTTTCCAAAAAAGTATATATAAGAATGTTCATTGCAACATTATTTATAATAGCCCCACATTTTTACAAAGTGTATGCAATATACAAAAGTTCAAAAGCAGCCAAATAAAGTCTGTAGTTTAAGAAATCAAATTAGTTGTTACCATTGTGGGATATGGAGACCAGAAGTTACCTCAGTGGACTTCCGGATTACTGATATGTTTCCAAATTAGTATGCTGTTTACATTGCTGTTTTGTGAAAATTCAGCAAATTGTACAGTCATGATATATGTTACTTTTTATATTTATACTATGCATGCTTTGCTTTAATAATTTTTAAAAACTTAAATTGTAGTATCTTCAGGTAATAGCAAAGTATTATTTTCTTGTGTTCCAGGAACTCAGACACAAGCCATAGATATTTGTTTGTCATAAATTGTAGATTGTAGTATCTCTCTCTCGCTCACTTTTTTTTTTTTTTTTTTTTTGAGACAGTCTCACTCTGTCACCCAGGCTAGAGTGCCATGGCACGATCTTGGCTCACTGCAACCTCTACCTCCCGGGTTCAAGTGATTCTTCTGCCTCTGCCTCCCAAGTAGCTGGGAGCTCCCAAGGACAGGCGCCTGGCACCACACCCAGACAATTTTTTGTATTTTTAGTAGAGACAGGGTTTTACCATGTTGGTCAAGCTGGTCTCGAACTCCTGACCTCAGATGATCCACCTGCCTAGGCCTCCCAAAATGCTGGGATTACAGGTGTGAGCCAACATGCCCGTCTAATAGTAATCTCTTTTGTTTGTTTGTTTGTGTTGCTGTTGTTGTTGTTGTTGTTGAGACGGAGTCTAGCTCTGTTGCCAAGCTGGAGTGCAGTGGCATGATGTTGGCTCACTGAAACTTCTGTCTCCTGGGACGAGCGATTACCCTGCCTTAGCCTCCCGAGTAGCTGGGATTACAGGCGCCCACCACCATGCTCAGCTGATTTGTTTTTGTAGTTTTAGTAGAGATGGGGTTTCACCAGGTTGGTCAGGCTGGTCTCGATCTCTTGAGCTTGTGATCTGCCTGCCTTGGCCTACCAAAATGCTGGGATTACACATGCGAGCCACCGTGCCCGGCCAGTAATATCTCTTTAAGTGTAATTTATTAACCAGTTATTTAGTAGTCTTTTGTTGTAAGGGGAAAAACAAAAAAAGAAAAATCTACTAAAGGATTCAAATCTGATCATTCAACAACTATTTAAAAATGATTTTCTTTTTAAAAATAATACATATTTATTTGATAATAATAATCATAGTAGTAGTAGAAATGATTAGTATTTACTAAGCACTGACATATGTAGGCATTATATTATTTATTTGAGCAAGCTGATTTCTCAAAAAAAGCAAAGAGAGTTGGCATTAGGATTTTGTAAACATAAGAAGTATATTTGCTACCAAAACCTTTTTATGTTTGTTTTCAATTTTCTACTTGTTTATATCATTTTAATTGAGCAAATTGGTGAATTATTTATGGTGTAAATATGTGGTATAACTTGGAGTTGCTACTCAGTTGTTTCCAGAGACAAGCTCCAGTGACTCTCAACTGCATTAAGGTGAGTCACGTCATGTCTTCCATACATGAAGTACAAGAAGTGAATTCATTAGATGGAGTGGTTACAGTGGTAACCAACCTCTAAGAAGGCTCTCAGTGACACCCACCCTCTAGATTTTCGTGTTCCCTTCTTGGGTATGATAAATACTTTTTACTCACTGCTAACAGAAGAAGGCAGAAGGTATGAGATGACACTCGTAAAATTAGACTGGCTTCCATTTTGGGCATACAATAGAGCCCTTTAGACCCTCTTTAACCTGTATTTTCTCAAAATTCTCACCCCAGGGGATGCCATGTTTCATGTCACGAAACAAATGGCAAGGAAGTGCCAAAAATACATGAATGAATTTCAACTCAGACCATCCCTCCTCCTACACACATTCAGTTGAATCTCTAATGAAACAAAGGCTCCAGGCGACAATAACCTCATGAGAGAACTATATGGGGCACCCAGCTAAGCGTTAAACATAAACACAGCCAGACATTAGCTGAAGTATTGAAAACATTTTATTCAGTAACTACTGACAGGAGGGGAAAGCTGAGCTCGGTTCCAATTTGTGCGGAGGTGACTGGGTGTTTTAAAGGGAGAACATGGGAGGTGGACAAGTAGGGATCAGGTAGAATCAGAGAAGTTGAAAGTTACAAAGGTTTGGTCAGTGTTAATGGATTAGGCCAGCTGTGTCTGCTCTCTAGCTGGCAATTATTGAAGTCAAGAATCAAATTCTACCACAAAGGCTGGGAGACAAGGCCTTATCCTTTCTTATGAATACATTTCAAAGGAATGGCTTTCAGGTTCTTCAGAAAGACGCTTCTGAGTTATAAGAGATGCACGTAAACCTCAAAGAGGTAGATAAAGAATTTATGACTCTAAGTCCTTTTTAGTAAATGCTCTAAGAAAAGGAAATCAGGGGCCTATCGTCAGGTATTGGCTAGAACAAACAGCAAATTCTCTTGGTATCATTGAGCTTTCTCAGGCAGAGATTTAACTTGGGAGGAGGGAGACCAGGGTCATCCTAGGGGCACAGCCTTATGCTGCAAGAAACCATGCTAAAGTTTGCTCGTCTCTTAGAGCAGAAGTTTGGACAGACTCAGCACATAGCTGAGTTTTTCAGTTTCATAAGATACACCTGGATATCTGGCCCTATCTCACAGAAATTGTGAGATACTAAAAGTTGGCTGATAATGCATTATGTAGTAATAAATAACTAATATAGGTTTTGGTTGCAGTAAGTAGCAGTAACAAACCCCTAACATATGGAAGTGGGTTTGGAACTGAATAATGAGCTTTAAAGAAATTGTTTGCAAAATGTTGAAGTAGCTATGACATGCTGTAGATTTTAATCTCGAACATGCTGATAAGGGCTTAATGGACAGTGCCAACTATCTTATTGAAATGGTAACAAAGGGGATCCTTGTAATGTAGTGGTATAAATCTTGCATGAAGTATTGTAAGCTAGGAATGGGCCTAATGAACTGGGTCATCTAATATTTTAAAGCAAATTATTGGCCAGGCGCGGGGGCTCACGCCTGTATTCCCAGCCAAGGTGGGCCGATCAGAAGGTCAAGAGAACAAGACCATCCTGACCAACATGGGGAAACCCCGTCTCTACTAAAATACAAAAATTAGCTGGACTAGGCAGCAGGTGCCTGTAATCCCAGCTACTGGGGAGGCTGAGGCAGGAGAATTGCTTGAACCCAGGAGGCAGAGGTTGCAGTGAGCTGAGATAATACTACTGCACTCCAACCTGGGTGACAGAGAGATACTCTGTCTCAAAAAAAAAAAAAAAAAAAAAAAAAAATTCTTGAACATGTTACCTGACTTTTCCCTTTGTAGAATAAAATGTGAGAAGAAAACAGATAAATCAGAGGAAACGCTACTAAATAAGAGAGTCAAATTGATAGTTTTGAAAATCTTCTTCATATACTATATTATAGCATTCATATTGTTAAAGCAAACTAAAAATGACCTGAGAAGGACTCTATACTTCTATATTTGAATATTTGTGGTCAAACTGTAGTATAACTTAATATAAGTAGACAAGACTGAAAACCTAATTTAGGAGTATGCACCTGTAACAACAGCTGAGTCTTGGCCAGTCTCAACTGCCATACTTCAACCACTTATACAATGCTGAGTGTCCAAACTGTGTTCAAATAAGGCAAAGACCAACCTGTAACCAATCCAGCTGTTTCAGTACCTTACTTCCAATTTCTGTACTTCCTTTTCCTTTTTTGTCTATAAATTTGTTCTGGCCACAAGGCACCCCTGGAGTCTCTCTGAATCTGCTGTCATTCTGGGGACTGCCTGATTCGTGAATCATTCATTGCTGAATTAAACTCATTTAAATTGAATTCAGCTGAAGTTTTTCTTTTATCAATATATTATTGTATAGCCCCTTCAGAAGCTATCTGATCATAAAGTTAAGACATGACTTCCAAGCAAAGATACAATCCAGAGCCCTGCAAGAAAAACATGGTCTAAAAATAAAGCCCAAACCAGAAATCTTTCTAAGATTTTAAAGGTATAAGGTATATATCATAGACCTGCCAATTCAACATGAGGGCTTTTACGAAAAGGGCATTCTATCTCAGAAGAAGGCAAAGGTGGGAAGGAAAGATCTGTAGTTGAGGCTTTTGTCTAATGGAGTGTTTCCCAAGAAGGTTCACAGCAGACATACACATTGTTAGAAGAAGTAGATGTTCAGAAATATCACTAGCATTTACTGAGGAAGACAGAAACAGCACAGACTGAAAAGAGTGCTTTGGACTCTCTGAATAACACTGGCAGAAATCAGGCAGAAAGACCTGCTCAGCAGCAAACACACGCAAAAAGAAGCATGGAGAGGGTTGGATAACTCAGAGGGCATAATCCTGAATTCAAAGGGTAACACAAAAGCAATGAAGAATTATTCCAGGGACTTGTATCCTATTCAAAAATGTCCAGCATTTGCCTAACTGGATACCAGGATTGACATGAGTCAGTGATTCCTTTGTGCTTTCAGCTGTTCCCATCTGTAAAGTGATTCCTTTGTGTTTCCATCTGTTCCTATTCCAAGACTGTCTGGAAGAGTTATCTTCTGTCTTTTCCACTCTTTCTATTGAGTAGCTTAAAAGGTACATAATATTCTTTAATTGCAAAGGTGGGGAACAAGTGAAACTTCAATCAAGAAGAACTAGTTAAGGAACCAGGAAGCCTCATTCATATCTAGACCTAATATAGAAAATGAGATTCTCAGTTTTAAGCAGATACTATAATTGGAGCAGACTTTTGAAAACCTTGGAAGGGTCTGAATAGATTTTGGATATTGCAATGACATGACTCATAGGTGCCAAAGGACAGGCTGTGATAGGTGACCTTTAAGTGGCTCTCATCTTTTTCACTTTCTAGTAGTCACAGCCTGTGCAATTACATCCCCTTTATTTTTATTTGGGTATTGAATATTAATATTTTCTCATTTTGGTAGTACATGATGCTGGACCACACTGTAATATTTGAAAACATGAGGAAAAATATGGAAAGAAAAGAAAAATAAATGAAAAGGAAAATTATCCATAAATCTGTCTCACAAACCAACCATTCTTTAAATGTTTTCTGCATTTTCTGCCATTCAACTTTCCATGTGTCATTTTTTTCTTCTTAAAAATGACCATACAATATTTGCAAAATGGTCATAAATAAAACTACAGTAGTTTCACATTTCATCAAATTGTTGCCAATTGTGTGCAATTGCATGTAAATCTGCAGACACCATAATAGTACATAACGTTTTCCTTTCTAAAGTTAAGATTTTGTTTGTTTATAGGAATGATATGTAATCTCGAAGTACATTTCTGGTCTAATGCTATAATCTTAATGTAGCGAAGCTCTTGATTGGAATCAATCCATTGTTATTAGATGCATAAACATGCATTTAATATTACTCAATAAGTAAATTATTGCTAAATTATAAATATAAAATTCCATGGCTGATATTTTTCAAATACATTCTGAATGCTTTCTATTCAGAGTAATTAGCTGGTAGGCTATAAGCTTCTATTGATGATGCTACCATTATTCAAACTATTTGTAGAATATTTCTCTTAAATATCTCTTTAGAAGGCACATATCAGCCTTATAAATGCCTTCAATATTTATTTAGTTTTCTAATTAAAAAATGGATTCAATGTCAAGAAACATGCCAAAAGCATTGGAGGGCAATTCTGGGTTAAATATTATTTTTCTAGAAAGATATATTTAATATGCTTTGAAAACCACTCTGAGCTGAATTCGAAATGAAGAGAAGACAAAAAATAGTTTTCAACTAAAAGAGCTTCATTACAATATGTTCTATTCCTCCAAAGTTAATACTGTAAAGTTCAATATTCATTGGAGTCTATAAGCTGGGTATGCTTATAGAAATAATCCGTCACATTGTCATCACATTTAATACATTTCACTAATTGTGTCTTTATGGTTTAATGGAGTTATTTTTTCACCAAAAGCATTCAACTTAAACAACGTTAATGAGATCAAGCTTAATTTTCAACAGACTCAATGAAATGAAAAATGAGGTTAGCTTGATTAAACGCATTGGCCAAAAGGCCAAACTAAATCCTTTTTTAGAATTCAATGTCTCTATTCTGTCCTCTTAGGACCTGGTGCTCACACATTTTGTTTCAAAAAATAAGTTTTTAATTATTATTTCTTTGTATGCATCGCTGCTGACATTTACTAGCCTTAACTTTGACTTATCGCTCTGTGACTCAGTTTCCTATTTCGTACAATGGGAATAGCAATAATTACTTTGTGTTATTTTTCATAGCTTTAAAAGTGACTCTATCATAATGCATAGCAGAATGCCTCACACATAGTAAGCACTTGATAAAATGTAGATATAATCTCTTTTCTATTCCATTATTTATTTAATTACATACCCCTGACCCCATCTTTTCTCTCTCTTATCTTCTTAGAAATATTGTCTTCTAACATCACTTGCAAATATTTTATCTCATGCATGTCCATCTCCATTTCTCACTGTCGGCCTATTCTTTATATATGCTTACAAATTCAATTTATTTATGGTCATACTTCACAGAATGAGAAGCAGTTTTTCTTTTTCAGTTGTTCTTTCATATTTAAAGCCAACTTATTGAATGAGCCGAAGTAAGTTAGAAGTCAAATTTAATTTTTGTTTTTCTCACTTGTCTTTTAAGTGTGTTCTGTCAAATCACCTTCTGTCAAATCACCCTGAGATTCCTCAGAACCTCAGGAATATCTCTGGTTTTCTGCACACCCTCATTTACTAACACACTGTGTCAGTCACAGATATGAAGGAGGCACAGTCAAGTCTAATGTTCCAACCTCAGTTGTTCCCAACTTGGGTTTATGAGACTGCAGTGGGAAGGGAGTGTGGCATGATAGGATTATCATGTTTAGCTCATTTTCACCTTTACTTTTAGTCTCCTGGTCCAAAAATGACAAAAGGAAGCACAGGGAAGGAGGCGTAAGGACCCTGTGTTTCCACTAAGGAGGTGTGGAATCTCTTTAGTGTTCTGCTTTATAAAGCTCTTTTGTGAATTTCTGAGGCTCTCTTGGAAAACTTCCACCATATTTCTTTCTAATACAAGAGATGCATTTTCTTCTGGATGGCTTTTCTCACACACTCCCCAGTAGTTTTTTTGATATGATGACTCCCATTGGTAGCTGATTTACTAGGGCCAGTATATTTTCTAGGTAGTTCAAACTTAGCTAACTTGATGGGGTCCACCTGAGTCTTGAGAAGAACTGCCAGAATCTGGAAGTCCAAACTGCTCTCTGCATCCTCTTATCACAGGTAACCACATCAAGTCCTATGTATAGACTGTTCCAGGAGGGTGTCTGGTACTCATCTCTTTATTCCACAATCTCCACTGGACACAGGTCATGTTTTAGAAACATTTCTCTTTAAATCAGTCCTTTACTTGATTGGAGACAGACAGGAAGGAAGTACACACCTGTGCTTTCAATAAAAGAAAGAAAATAAAAGTGCTTAATGTTCAACCATGCATTCAAAGTAAATGTCTGGTATTTAATCTTTTTTAAATCAATTTTCTTACTTCCTTTTATATGCCCTCAACTTAGGTGAGGAACTTACGTTCTCCTGACTTCTTTATTTTGATATTGACCAAAATTATAACGCTAAAGACAAATCTCACTTAACATCCTGAGACCTATTTATGCCCAGAACCATTAAATATTTAATTCATGACTTTACTTTGAGCACAAGTTCTTACTCCCCTATTTTCAATTATTTGATAGAGAACATTTTGTTATATACCCCTTGATACTGTTATTAATTAACAAGTTTTCAGTTACAATTCAGTTACTAATTAGTTGAAATATCGGAAGCAAGTTAATCATATAGAGAACTGTTAAAGTTTAAGTGCCCTGAATAGGGCCCAATTTGTATACAGAGTCAAACTTGCTGAGTTCTCATTCTTGCACCATTTATAAATTGTGTGACCTTAGAAAGAGTATTTAGTCCTCTAAAGTACAGTTTCCTTTTGTGTGCATTGAGAATAGTAAAGCCACACAAATTGTGCTAATTATCTCAGAACATGCATGTTAATACTGCAGCTCTGTGTGTGGTGCATTATAAACACTCAGCCTATCATTAGCATTCCGAGTTTCTCTGTCTACACCCCTCACACATTATTATCTCCCTCATGTGGAATTCCCCATTGTGTGCAGTAACAAAGGAAGCCGTGCTGCCTTCAGATCGCAGGGAGACAGGTTTTCCAGCTCCCTCTCTGAGCACAGTCATAGAGCAGACATGTATGGTACAGATGGGCAACCATTTCCTTTTCCAGGACTTTGAAATTTGACAATGAAATGTGAAAGTGTTGGAAGAAAAGTCATTGCAGAGGCAGGGTAGACCACGGAATGGGGACTTGCCTTTGTTTCTACTGTTGAATACCAAGTCATCCTTGGGGCCCCTGACTTCTAGCCACTTTGATGGCAGCAGTGGCCCATTTAAAATGGCCGCTGCCAAGACACCAGCCGCAATGGGGAGGCACTGCCAGGGCTATAAGGCTCCGTGGAGCCGGCAGGACCCTCGCCCTTCCCAGGTGCCACTGCAGCCATCCTGCCACGGCTCCAGACTCGGACTCCAGACCTGTGCTCTTGGGGGCCCGGGAAGACCCCTCTACTCCCGCAGGCTCAGAAGGGCCTACCCCTCCTGCCTGGCTTCTCCCCGCCGTTGGCACTGGCTTGGATTTCAGAAGGCGGCTGGGGCTGCATGCTCTATAGAGCCAGCACAAGGCAGGGACAAGCCGGTCCCCCGTCCTTTCTGAGTTGGTGGAGTGACAGCTCTCCGGGTAGCTGCAGCTACCCTCCCAGACCCGGACCCAAATGTCTAATCAGTCTGCAACGTCGGGGTCCCGGGAGGGTTCCCCTTCGCTGCAGGCTTAGCGGTGTCTGCTTCCACTGCCTGACCTCTCCCCTCCTCCCGGCACCCGCTCTGATCTTGGAGCGGGCTCGAAGCTGTGCGTGGGCACTGTTACAAGCGGGCTGGGTGTGCACACACTTGGGGCAGCGCTGACACGCCAGCCCCCTGACGCCTAGGCTCCCTCCACACTTTGGGCACGGATGAGCGCAAGAGGGGAAGCCCAGGCGGGGCTGAGAGTGGCTCGGCACTGGCCTGGAGATGCCCCTTGCTGCCTGCCCCATTGCTCGGCACCTGCTGCAGGTGCACCTGAAGCTGCCTGCCCCATTGCAGCAGCTAGCATGCCTGACTGTGCACGGTGGTCAGACCCTATGCTCGCTCGTTCACCAACCCTTGCGCTCTATGCCTGGCTCGCCCTTGACACGTGTGGGATCCAGGCCAGTAGCATGAGCTGAACACAGCCTGCCAGGCTGAATGGGCTAAACGAGCCAAGTGCGCCCAAGCAAAAGAAGGGCAAAAGCGCCACCGACCTCAGAGGTTTCTGGCCAGAAAAGCGACATCCCAGAGATCCCACAACAACTTGTCCTCTGAACCTCTGATTTTCTTTATCTTTTCAGATATCCAGAGTCGTCATTTTTTGAGGCATACAATCAGTCACCCTCATAGATTCAATCATGATTATTGTTTTACTTATATCTGTCTTTTCTTATAATGAGAATAAAAGTACGAATTGTCAGAATATTCAAAATTTAAAACATTATGTCAATTTAAAATGTTATGCCATATTGTTCCTATGACTGCTTCATTGCTTTTTTTCAATCTCTTTGCAGCTCTCTTTTCTCTGTCTTTCTAATAAAGATTTCCCCAGATTTTAGGCTTTGCTCCTGTTAAGTTTTTTTCTTCTCTGCCACATATTCTTTGACATTGACCTCCAGGAACAATCTATTCTTCTAGCAGAGACATTTAAAATATCTATATTTCTAACCTGAGTTTGACAGTTATATTTCTTTCTCCAGTAATTACAGAATGCTTCTATTTGGATATTTAGCAAATAATTAAAAATAAATATGAATCAGATTGATTGTACCTCTTTCAGTGACAAATGTTTCTTTCCAATGTATTCTCTATCTTGATGAGCAATGCTGTCTTCTACCCTGCGACTCATAGATAAATTTTTAGATATAGTTTCATCAAATTTCCACAGCCAATTACTTGCTAATCCTAGTGATACAACTTGACAAGAATTTTTAACTTCCATTCTTCCCTTTGCAATACTGGTGCCCTAATTTGGAGCTCATTATTTTCTTTCTGAATTGCTGAATTTGATTCCTTACCATCTTCCTGCCTCCAGTGTCTATTCATTCAAAATACATGAATTATACACTCCGCCACCAGAATAAGTCTTCTAAAATGGAAATCCAAATTCTACTATTTTTCTATTGCCCTCAAACACTTCCAGGGACTTCAGGGTAGATATATGAGATCTCACTTATGACAGTAATGTCATAAGTGCTTTGAGTAAAGTTAACAACAGGAAAAAAATAATTTTTACTGTTATATCATCACGAATACACATGCCATTTCTTGTCATCTTCACATAGTTTGAAAGTTCTCTCTTTCCTTCTAATTGTCACTCCTTCTAGTCCTCTATCTCTCGTTTTCCATGATCTTCTTAGTCCTTCCTACTGCATAGTCATTTTTATAAAATCTAAGTTCCATGCTAAAGTAGTAAGGCAATGTGTGTTATGCCTTGGCCATCACAACTCATTTAATTTTAATGACACAAAAGTAAGATATTTTGTATCTAGATAGAGCCAGTGTTATATTTGTTATAGTTTTCAAAATCTAAAAACAATCACATTTTCTTGCCTGCAAAGGGCCGATTCAGATGGTTGAGATTAATGTCCTTCTAAAAGGGACTTCAGAGAGCCACTTCGTCTTTTCACCACGTAAGGCTATAGAGAGAAAATGCCTTTTCTGAATTGGGGAGCGGGCTTTCAGCAGAAACAAAATCTGCCAGTGCCTTGGTCTTGGACTTTTCAAACTTGAGAACTGTGAGAAGAAATTCCTATTGTTTATACGTAATGCAGTTTACGATATTTTATTATAGTAGCCCAAACAGACTAAGAAATTGTCCCAGAAGACAATTCAACATTTATTTCAATTAACAAACTCTATGCCTCTTTAATCAAATATTCTCACCAGTGGTAAGCAGCAACATAAAATGGAATGAAGAGGAAAATTTCATAGATAGATGGCATCATATTCAATTTCCTTTACTGATGTTTAATTCTCACATTTGCTTATTTTCTAATTTATTCTTTTACTATAATGTATTTTGGCAGATACTAAATGTTACCATACTATATTTACTTCCTTTATAGATCTTCTTTAAACATTTTTCTCTAAGGCAAGCATTTTCAAACCTAAAAGATCCATTTTAGAGTGTCTTTTGCATTAGACAGTCAATATGACTAAGATCTGGACCATGAGATACAAGTAGAAATATGAATGTAATACAGGACAAGTAAGCCCCAAAATTGGGGCTTAGCCTAGGAAGATTCTTGGCTTCACCCAGGAAAGAATTTAAGGGTGACATGGTGGTGTTAAACAGCAACTTTTATTGAAGCAGCTGTGTATGGCAGCAACAGAGGTACTGCTCCATGCCAAGCAGGGCTATACCTCATAGACAGTGTTTTCAGAGGAGCAGCTCAGAGCCAGTTCTATAGTCATATTTATATCCACTTTCAATTATATGCAAATTAAGGAATGGTTTGTGCAGAAATTTCTAGGATGAGGGTGATAACATCCAGGTCAATGGGTCATTGCCATGGAAAAGAGTGGTAACTTCCAGGTGTTGCCATGCCAATGGCAAACTGACATGGCCCACTGGTACGCATCTCTCATGGGGAGACGGCACTTCAGCCTGCTTTAGCCTGTCTTCAACTTTGTTCATTGTCTGAGCCCCACGTCTGGAGTCCAGTTCTACCTCCTACCTCACATCCCCTTCAGAGATTAGAAGCTCTTCCTTAAATTTAAGAGTGCTGCAGAAGGGCAGAAGTCCATATTGTGTAACTGCTTCCTGTTGAGTTTATGGGCAAAAGCCCTGCCTAGCATCGAAGGACTAAAAATTTCTGGATACCTAATCTAAGGGTCCCAGAGGCAGTATGATTTTATTCTCCAGGTAAGCAGGTAGGATGGGTTGGGAGGCCTGTGTCAGCGTTGTCTTTACCTACAATTGTTGTAATCGATAAGACACAAACTTCAACACGAAGTTAAATAAGCAAGGGCCAAAAATTAGTAATAACAAGACACCTATTAAAGGTCCTAGGAGAGACCTTGGAAGGTACATTAAATTGTTAACCAGATAGAGTTGGGGTCAGTGCGCTCTATATATCTATGTAACCAGTTAGCTTGCTCTTTGAATGTTAAACTCACCTTGTCCACAGTTGTTAATATATGTGCATAGATTTTAGCAATAACTGTACAGACTCCACCTTGCTTGGCTAGTAAATAATCCAACACTAGTCTGTTATCAATAACTACATTTGCCAGAGTCTAGTGACTCTTAAATTCCCTTTAGTGCCAGATTTGTGTTGGTGGCTGAGGTTTCCAAGGTTTGAGTCTAGTTCCTTAGGGTTGACTCATGATAGACAAAGCCACCTCAGGGCACTGTTAGTTTTATAGCTGCCCTGATTCCTGCTAGAATTAGTCCTATTGCTCACTTATTTCTCATATTCTGGGCTCTTATGGGGTTACAGACAGTGACCCCTGGAGAGGCAAGAGTTGCCAACATATATTTACCTCTGTTCCAAGTTTTTAGTATAAAAGGTTGACCATTGACACTGCCTTTGTTACACCTTGACCAAAAGGGAGAATATAAAACAAGCATCAAAACCTATAACCCCCAACAGACCAAACAGATGCCCCTCTCCTAAACAAAGGTAATAGAGTTGGGCAAGCTCCCACCAGCCTCCAAAACGCTTCGAAGTGAAATGAAAGTCAAAAACCAAAAGCCAAAATAAGGTTACACATCAAGGATAACCAAGAGCATTAGAATTAAGCTGTACCGAGAGAAAACACTGCTCCCACCGACCTCTAAGACAAAAAACTTTAGCATCAGGCTACAAGAGCAGTCATAAATGAGAGAAGAAAAATTCACAGGAGATGATGACAAAATGTGAAGGAGTTGTGTGAATCTGAGCAGCTTTAAAAAACTAGATTACAGGATTGAAAATAAAAATTTCTGGTAATTTAGCAAATTAATACCTTAAGAAAACTTGGTTGTGATATATAGACCGTTTTTTAGGAAGTCTGTAATAGACGATTTCCTTTGAATCTTTTTATAAATTCCCATTTATAAATCTTATCATTATGGACATGGACCATCTACAACATGCTTGAACTTTCTGGCTTGTCCTATACTACCTCTTACTTAAATAATCAGCCATTTTACTCTAGGACATAAATTTAATATACAAGATCCCTCCTCATGTAAAATTGCTATTTCTTTATACAATTCCTTATAAAAAATACATTTTCTGTACAAAACATTCTTTACATCTCCCTTTTCTATTCACCAGTTTTTTCATATTTTGAACCTTCATTTCAATAATTTCTATATTACACAAAAATTATTTTTTTCCTCATAAAGAATACCATTCTTTGGTACATTTTATATAAACCTAGGAAGGAAGAAATTTTGAACTGCCCACCAGACATTGGCATTCTATAGATGAGAATTATTTTGTCTTTTTAATTTTTATGTATTTATTTATTTTTATTTATTTATTTTTGAGACAGAGTCTCACTCTGTCACCCAGTCTGGAGTGTAGTGGTGCAATCTCAGCTCACTGCAACCTCCACCTCCCAGGTTCACGCAATTCTTCTGCCTCAGCCTCCCAAGTATTTGGATTACAGGCACGTGACACCATGCCCAGCTAATTTTTGTATTTTTAGTACAGATGGTGTTTCACCATGTTGGTCAGGCTGGTCTTGGACTCCTGACCTCAGTTGATTCACTGACCTTGGCCTCTGAAAGTGCTGGGATTACAGGTGTCAGCCACTGCACCCAGCCATTCTGTCATTTTTAAGACTTTTAAACCACACAGTAAGCTCATTAAGTATCTATTCCACTTTCACTTTTAACAGGTGTAACTAGACCACCTCCAAGAACCAAGATACCATGTGAAATTAGTCACCATGTAAAGCCATTTTAACTATTTGGAAGCCTATGAACATCAGCAATGCCTAGGTAAATTATCTCAAGGTTAAATTTCAGAACACAGAACATTCTCTTCAAGTTAATACGCTCTGACTAGTTTTATTTAATTTGTGCATGCTCTTTTATTTATAAGTCAACTTGATAATATGTTAGCTAGACACAATACATTTTGCAATACTTGTATATATACCTAAACAAGCAAATTAAATAAAAAGACCTATACAAGAAAACTGAATTCAAGTAATTAAAAAAATTGGGAACCATCTACCTGGACAAATTTTATTTGTCCCAGTGGGTATGGAAAACAGGAAGAGACAGGAAAAAGATCTCATAGCATCAAATAAAGAAAGGAAGGGGCAAACAGCATTGCTCAAGGGGAGACTCTGGAGTCACTAAGCCACTAGAGAACTCAGCCAGCAGTGGAGACACGAAAGAAACATGTTTGGGCAGCTGCTTGTCTGCTACTATGGGAAGCTGTCTGTGGGGCAAGGATCCAAGACTCCCAGTACACTCACTTGAGCAAGGCGGCTCTTTGGGACCAGTGCAAGAAGGTCAACTCTAATATTGATGGGGGGGGAGGGGTCTATTTTTTTCTTTCTCTCTCACCAGGGAGAGTTAGGACATTCCCATTGCCAATCACCTTGCTTATAGTAGGTACAGTGATTCTGGCTTAGGGGCCAGAGAGTCAGGGACATTCGCCTGGGCATTCCAGATGCTGATTTTGCTATATTTTCTTGAGATGGGTAACCCTGAGGGGGTAGGTGACTTAAGTTAACTGTTTACAATTGTATTTTTTGGCTATTTTTTTTCTCCCTTGCCCTGTTTCTATTGTTATAAACTTTAAAGGCTACATTTAAGAGTTGGCTCATAGGTGTTTGAGGCCTTATTGATGTTTTTGTAGCTTCATCCTAATGTCAGGGAGAGATTGAGTAAATAAATATATCCCCAAGGAGAGCTTGCCCTTCTGGGTAGCTGGGCCTACATTAGTATATTCCCTGAATGCCTCAATCAAAAGATCCTGAAACAAAGTGGATTTTTCATATTTTCTCTGAATAATTTCTCTAACCTGTCATAACTGACTGGCTTAATCACACAATTTTTTTTTCTTTACATATTTCCCACAGCATAGGAAGCAGATGACAATATTTGTAAGTCATGACAAGTTAAATCAATGAATATGGTAAACTTAACAAACTCCTCTATACATTTTTCCAGATTCTCTGAAAACTGTCCAGATTTTTCCTTGTATAAAGCTAAATTAGACATAGAAAATGGCGTAAATATTCTAAGTGTTTCCTCACTTCCTTTAGCTACCTTCCACAATGGACACAGGTTTGACTTTAGGGGCTGATATGGGGCCCCACTTCTGGTGGTACTGGTTGGGCTTACTTTCTTGGGAAGCAAGAGGTACAGGTTGGGGCTAGTTGATTAAGAGGTAGGTGGTTCTGACGACTTTGGGATGGAATCCTTCATTAAAGAACAGCTTGGCCCCCCTCAGAACTGGAGGAATGAGGAGACCCTGCAGAGGGTGTACGTCTATAGATTTCAGGTGCCCGGAAGTAATGTGAGCCAGTAAAGTGCCATAAAAACCTGTACATAAGGGACCTCTTCCCATTTTCTGTTTTATTTACAAAGTAAGTCTAATGGTAACATGTCATTATAACATATAGAACCATATTTAGGACCAATCTGTTGGTTTTTGAATTTTTATCGAATCTAAATGGTGTTGCAATAGAGATGGGTTTATTTTTCTTTAAACTGAATTTGAATTTGTTTCAATAGTCTCAAGGATACTCTAGTGGCAAGTCCACTGGGGTACTTCTCATTGTCTCCATGACTAACAATAACTTTTATTAGGGGCAGAACTTTTTCTAAGTTTAACAAGAAGGAAAGGAACTGGGCCCACAATATGTTTTCCTTTTAATCTTCCACTTTCTATAAAATATAGAGGGCAATATGTTACAAAAGTGGGTTATGAACTACAAATGAAGAGATGGATGTTGAGCTTAAATTCCATATAGAATGAGGATTGGGCAGAAAAGGGCTAAATAAATGATGACTGTGGAAGGGTGGAAGGGAAATGTCATAGCATTGCCCAAGGGGACACCTCAGAGGCTCTGACTTGTCAGCAAGGCTACCCAGTAATGGAGACACCAAAAACATACTCGGATGGCCACTGGTCTACAACTGTAGGGGACTATTTGTCAGACCGAGAGTCTGGGAACTCCTAATTCCCACTGTCTTCATCACTTCATGGTTGCTGGAAGGTGCAGGATGGGCAAGTCCCGAAATTAGGCTTCACTCAGGAAAGAATTTAAGGGTGAGCCAGTGGTGTTAAACAGCAAGTTTCACTGAAGCGGCAATGTATAACAGCAGCAGAGGTACTGCTCCTTATGGAGCAGGGCTACCCCATAGGCAGTGTGCCCAGAGTAATAGTTCAGAGGTACTTCTGCTGTCACATTTATACCAAGTTCTAATCATATGCAAATTAATGGGAAGTTTATGCAGAATTTTCTAGGATGAGGGTTGCAATGGTTAATACTGAGTGTCAAGTTGATTGGATTGAAGGATGCAAACTGTTGATCCTGGGTGTGTCTGTGAGGGTGTTGCCAAAGGAGACTAACATTTGGGGCAGTGGGCTGGGAAAGGAGACCCACCCGTAATTTGGGTGGGTACCATCTAATCAGCTGACAGCGTGGCCCGGATATAAAACAGGCATAAAACAAAACAAACAAATGAAAAAAAACGTGAAAGGACTAGACTAGCCTAGCCTCCCAGACTACATCTTTCTCCCATGCTGGATGCTTCTGCCCTCAAACATCTGATTCCAAGTTCTTCAGTTTTAGGGCTTTGACTGGCTCTCCTTGATCCTCAGCTTTCAGATGGCCTATTGTGGGCCCTTGTGATTGTGTGAGTTAATACTTAATAAACTCTCCTTTATATATATATGCCCACTCCATTACTTCTGTCCCTCTAGAGAACCCTGACTGATACAATGGTGGTAACTTTTGGGTTGTCAAATTGCCATGGAAAAGGGCAATAAGTTCCTGATGTTGCCATGGCAATGACAAACTGACATGGCACGCTGGTGGGCTTGTCTTCTGAGGAGATGCTTCTGTCCCAGACCTGTTTTAGACCTAGTTCTCAATTTGGTCCAGTGTCAGATCCCTGCCTCTGGAGTTAAGCTCTACCTCCTACCTCAGACAGGTATTCTAAAAATTATCTTATACAAATTTGCACCTCTGTGCTTTTTTCTTCTTTTTATTTTTTTAAACTTATATTTTCCAGCCTGTCAAACATACATGATGATTGAGCTTCAGGACAGTTTTTGGATCAAGAGGTTTTTCTAAAAAATATATTTTTAAAGCTGATTTATAAATACAACAAAGTAGATAGAAGAATGCTGGATCTCTCTAGAAACCACCCTACGAGCCCTGGACTGCTACCTTCAGAATATTTTTTATGTGATCTAAAAATTAATTTGTATTTTTTTTAAGAGTTTTCTGTTATACGTACCTGATCTCAATGCTAAATGTTATGTCTTCCCATTCCTTTCTTTACTTCTTCTCTGTTCCTGATACATGTAAACACAGACACACACATCAAGGAAAACATTCTGGTAAGCTGAAATCAATTCACACATAAAAGACAATTTTGTGCATCTCATCCCAAATATGCATTCAGTAACATCAGAGATGGTAGGCAGTGATACCAAAGAACTAAGCAAACATAATAAATCAGATTGCTTTTTATTTTTATAGTTTTAGACACAGAGAACAGTTGTTAAACCCAGCACAGAGCTGTGCATGTACACATACGTGTGTACACACACACACACACACACAACACATTCCCCATGCCCAAGCTACAGTAGACAATCCTGATTTTTGCCACTTGATTTTTTTTCATTCTATTCTCTCCCGTCAAAAGATCACACATTCATCTTCTGTTCACGTCACTCTAGCAATGTCTGCTTAGTAAACATCAACTTATTTTTCAAGATCCTCTACAAAAATAGTCACTTTATAAAACCTTTCCATATTGAACCACTCATATAAGAGTTAAATTCACCCTCCTTGTTCTCATCTTGAAATTTCTTTGTGCCACTACATTGCTCATTAGAGTTTTTAGTTGCATTATTATCCTCCCACACCCCTGTCAGTAAGTTGAGATCTCCTGGAGGGCAGAAAAGTCTATCATTCTTTTTACATCATTCAATTCATTGCATTCAGTTAAAACTGAACAAAACTTTACTGAGATTAATTGGCCTCATTATGAGTTTGGAAGCATCTGAGGATGAAGGAGATTTTATTATTTTTCTTAGAGCTCTCTAATGTAGGCCAGATTTTATAGTACACAAAGTATATTTTTGTTATTGTTATTATCATTTTATTTTATCTAAGTGTTTCAAATGGTGAATTGATATTATATAACATACATTTTTAGTACAAGACCCATTAAACACATTGATCTGTAAATTCACTTTCTCTGACTTATGAAGTGTTCTAGTTCATTTTGGTCTCATTTTAAATGTATGATTAAGTTTACACATGCACTATGTGATTATAAAATAAGAGCTGATAATATTCAGAAAATTATCCCTGTACACTCTCTGTGGATGTGTAAATTAGGAAAGACATTATGGAAAACTCTTGGAAGTTCCACTAAAAATTAGAACTCTAAATGCTATATGATCCAGCAATCTCACTCCTGAATATACACTAAAAAAATGAATCACTGCGTTGAAGAGATACCTGCACTCACATGTTCATTGCCTCATTATTCACAATAGCCAAGGTATGGAATCAACCTGAGTGTCCATAAAAAGATGAATCAGTAAGGAAAATGTGGTATGTATATGTCATGCTATTCAGCCATACAAAAGAAATTCTGTTATTTATCACAGGTATGAGCCTAGAAGACATTATGTTAAGTGAACTAACCCAGATACAGAAAGACAAACACTCTGCAATCTCACTCATATGGAGAATCTTAAAAAACTGAACTTAAAGAAGCAGAGAGTAGAATGGTGGCGACTAAGGGCTGGGGGGAGTAAGGTACATTGGGGTGATGTTTGTCAATGAGACAAGATTTCAGTAAGGAGGAACAAGTCCCAAAGACTTATTGTATTGCCTGGTTACTACAGTTAATAAAATTTGTTGCATATTTGACAATTGCTAGAAGAGTAGATTTTAAGTTCTACCACTATAAAAAAAACTATGTGAGATAATACATATACTAATCAACATGTTTTAGCCATTCCACAATGTACACATATTTCAACACATTCTGCTATATACCATAAATAATTTGGATTTGTCAATTAAAAGAAAGAAAGAAAAAAGAGTTCTTCATGTTACTTAATTTTATACTGTATTTGCTAAGCAATTATTTAAAAGTCTTAAAATATGTTAAGCAAATATTTGATAGCAGTGTATACTGTGTACTAATTTTCTATTGTATGATAAGCAATATTTTTTTTCTGATTCAAGGTATTTGTTGCCTTGGTGGTAACAAATTACATCCAAACCATAACACTGGTGTAAACAAACCTATAGCACAGCCAGTCATACACAAGTATAACACATACAATTATGTACAGCACATGAAATATGATGATGATAAATGACTATGTTATTGGTCTAGGTATTTACTGTATTGTGTTTATTATTTTTATTTTAGAGTTTACTCTTTCTACAAAAAATTAGTTAACTGTAAACAGTCTCAGGCAGGTCTTTCAGGAGGTATTCAGCATGTTTTAGCCATTCCACAATGTATGCATATTTCAAAACATTCTGTTACATGCCATAAGTGAATCTATGCAGGATGCTGGTCTCATCCCACATTGGGGAAAGTGACTGGGGCTCAGTGTCCATGTCAAAATTCTTTTATCCACATTTGAGCAACAAGGGAGGTTTGAAGGGTGTGACTCTTAGGCTAAGTCTACCGGGAGTTCATGATTAGTTCAGTTTTGTCTGTTTCATCTCAATGTGCTGAGCTAGTCCTATTTTGTTAAGAGTTGTACTTCATCAAAATTTTAAGGGGGAAATAATTTAATTTAAATTAATTTAAAGGGGAAATACAAATAAAATCAATAGTGGTATGATAATTCCAGTTTGCAAAATAATTTGGAGCCATACATTTAGTCTTAAAGCAAAAAATTGAATAAATCAAATGACAATAGGAAATTAGGTCACTGTTATAACCATGTGACTTGTTTTCTTATTTTGTGTATATGGATCTTAACTTTCCCAGAGGAATTTATCCAGGTACAACATGTGATATTAATGACAGCAAAAAAAGGCTCTTATTTAATGAATATATAGTACAGAATTTTTTAAGCTTAGGTTTTGTTAAGTTAGCAGCAGAAGCTATTAATTATGATATTTCAATTACACCATTTTCTTGTCAAGTGGAAAAGATAGCATTAAAAGTGATAAAAATCTCAGTAAAATATGAAGTCTCATTCTGACATTTTGGCAAAAATCTGTCTACAGCATAAAAACATTTATTTCTCTGGGCTTATAGTTTGAATGTCCTTAATTATGACATAGGGAAGTTTGGTAAACTTTTTATGTGGTTCGTACATCAAGCATGAGGCTTGTTTCTTAAAATTTCATGAGTTTTAACTTACAGGGCTTTGGGAAAAGAGCAGCTTTTGTTTTGAGTTGAAGAGTTGTAGCGAAATGTTGGAAGAAATTAGGAGAATTGAGGATCTAGTCCAGTCTACAGGTAGATAACAAGAACTTGAAAACAATGCACCAGCGTACACTCCAATAATAAATGGATTACAGTTTTTCTTTTTCGAAACACAACTTTTTCCCTTAAATATAGATATCTCATATTTAAGAACCTCCTCAGTCTAGGAAGTCAAACCAAGGTAGATTTTAGATTTCACTTACAGTCTTAAAGTTCTTGGGTCTCTCTGGAAGTGACAAATTTTATTCATTCATTGTAAAGCTGATAATTTTTTGTAGCCAGGAATTTTATGCACATTCTTAAATATGACATTCTATTTAAAGTCTTGATAATATAATAAATGTTTGTAAATGTATCTTGCTTATAAATAAAGAGCCTATTTTTATTAAATTTAGGTAAATAAAAAATAAGAACACTCACAAATCATTTCTGAATTTTAGAGAAATCAAGCAGGGAGGAAAAGTGTATACCTTTACCTTTGTTCAAAAAAGTATACTTTTAAAAATTGTTATAAAATATAGATAGTTTATAAGAGAAAATTTTCTTAAATCTGAAAAACAAAATAAGTAACCAACAATATTTTAAATAAAAGTCTTTGAATCTATCATCATTAATTACTTACTTTCATGTAATTTTTTTGTTTTGCTTAATCTTGATTAGAAGTTTTATGAACTCAACAATATCTTTATCAGACTTCTGGAAATTTTTATATTGTCTTTAAGTTATCACAAATCTGTTTTTTTCCATAAAAAAATTAACTATAGGTAATTGCATTTGCAAATGTACATTTATCTTTAGAAAAGAATTTAAAACAGTAACTGTGGATGGCAAAAAATTGGCAATA
Organism: Mandrillus leucophaeus; assembly: GCF_000951045.1. Lineage (NCBI taxonomy): Eukaryota > Metazoa > Chordata > Mammalia > Primates > Cercopithecidae > Mandrillus > Mandrillus leucophaeus. Next base: position 2,512,579 of record NW_012103254.1, on the reverse strand, counting down.
ACCATGGTTAAAATTTGATGAAAGCTCTCAATTGACAAAAACAGTAATTATTTCTATCACGTGCAGAATTAAAGGATAGCAGCAAGAATCATGACTGACAGTGTCATATCAGGAACACCAGACTTTCATGCATCTCATATAATCTTTAGAACATTTATACTAATAACATATACATACAAACAACTTTAGAAAATAGTTAACATAAAAATCAAAATTATGCTTGATAATATATTATACTTTCATAAATCTAAAACCTGTATACAGGTTCTAGAACACATATTAATAACATACCCATACCATAACTGAAAGATCTAGTATCATTTATCATTTGACAATGCCTTCCACACAATTTACCAAATAAGTCTAATCATTTAATATCTCTAAAAGGTGAGATGTCTGTTCTTTGAGTCTTCCCAGGGGCCCAGCTGAAAAATCCCAAAGTTAATTTTAGGCCAAAAGACTTAAGTTGTGAACCTGGAAAGTCCCAGAGATGTTAAAACATTCAAAACACTTGGTCAAAACAAGTAACTGTGAAATAATAGTCATTCTTTCAACCAGAGTGATATTCAAAATACTTCAAAAGCAATATAGAAATTTACATGCATATAAAATTTTTAGCCCTTTTAAAGGTCAGTTTTCCTAAATAATAAAAAGCCTAATAAAGACCACACAGAAAATTACCTTTATAAGATGTAAAATCTTTGTTTCTCAGGCCAACTACCAAAAAGATGAAGGGAAACTTCACATACTATGATTGCTTCTCTTCATGAAAAGTCTATTTAGATAATCCAGAACTCCAACTTGAGAAAAAGGGTACTCAAATTTGATCCAAAACAGGAAGAGTGTGTCCAGCATTACGACTGTACTCCATATTATAGAGAAATGTAGACAAGATAGTGCCTTGAGCAGGAGAAGCGCCCGTGGACTTGAAATTTTAGAAAAATTTCAAAACAACAAAAAAAAGAAACAACAAAAACAAAAACAACTCTAACTTATTTTTTCTTTTTCTCTTATAGTTTCAAATGAGTATAGAGTGAATTTTTTAATGCTAACCTTTTATTTGGTGAAGAAAAACAAAATGTCCAAGTAGCCTGGAATTAGTGGCAAATCTACTTTTTGTTCACCTGTCTCCTTTGCTTAGTTAGCAAATGCAGGAAAAAAAGAATGTTTTTTTTTTTTGTTTTGTTTTTTTGTTTTTTTTTTAAATTTCTTCTAGCTCTTTATTTTTTATTTTTTCTGTGTGGCAGAAAAAAAATGATTCTGGACAGATACATATTATTCCTCTTTCCTCAAGATTTTGACTTGCTTGATCTTGGTCTGAGAGCCTAACTTCTAACTTTTACAAGCATTTATCTAGTTTTTTTTTTTTTTTGGATTATTAATGTTTCAATGAAGTCTTCCATCAGCATACAAAATTACTAGTTAATCAAACCTAAATTTTTATTTTTAAAAGTATTCAGTTTGTTGCTTACCATGGAGCTGTTGTAATTTGTAAAGCCATTACTTGGAAAGCCGTTTAAACCTTAAAAAAAGTCTTCACTAGAATGCCATAAACAGTGAGTTTCATCTTACTACCAGTGGGAAAGTAAGAAGATTCAAAATAGACAGAAAACAAACAAACAAACAAAAACCAGAGAGATAGAGAACTTAGAGGACTCTGCCTGTTAATTCTATAATTGCTGGATTTTCAAGTTATGATCATTTGAGCTCTGAAGTTTCCTTGGTGTAATTTATCCATCATTTAAAAATGTACACAAAAATGGGCCATGGTAGGTAGCCAGCTGGAGTCCCAGAAAAGCTGGCATGGCTTAATGTTTCTTATTAATCTCTTGAGAGCAAAGAAAATCATATAAATCCTATCAGGGAATGTTAGGGTTTAAAAACCAGTGTTTTAGATGGTGGCAACCAGCCTGGTGGTTTTTAATTAATTAACCACCTTGAGCCCACCATCCAGAATGTTTACTTTTGCTCTTGGAATATTTTCAGAAACAAGCAAAAAACAAAACAAAACAAACAAACGAACAAAAAAACCCAAAAACAAACACACAAACAAAAAACACAAGTCAAACTAAA
>NW_012103254.1:2468443-2510069 GCF_000951045.1 Mandrillus leucophaeus | reverse complement strand
TTTTTTGTATTTTTTTGGTAGAGACGGGGTTTCACCGTGTTAGCCAGGATGGTCTCGATCTCCTGACCTCGTGATCCGCCCGTCTCGGCCTCTCAAAGTGCTGGGATTACAGGCTTGAGCCACCGCGCCCGGCCCTGTTCACAAAAATTTTAACCTAGTCATGTAGTTCTAACAAAACATTGAATTACATGCACAAAACAGAAGATATGCCTCACAAATAAAATATAAATTCTGCAGAAACTAAGATTACTCAATCCAGAAAGACACTTTTCTTTATACCACAAATAACTTACCAGGAAACACAAAAAATAATCTTTCATAGTCTAAGTGGGATGCAAGTTTTTTAAGCCAGCCTTATTCATCTAGATCTGAAATGAAGTTGAGGATATCTACAACAGGGACATAAACTTAACCCTAGAGAAGAGACATTCAGAGAGAAAAGGTGAGTCATAAAGCAGAGAACTCAAAGGAGTCAAACGAGTACTGCACCCCAGTAGCAAGGATCCCTGATTCTTTCTGATAGCGATGTCTTTCAGATTTCATTTCTGGCACCACACGTATCAACCTAAATAACAGAGAAAGGCTCCACAAAAACAACACAACAACAACAACAAAAACAAAAAACAAAAAACAAACAAACAAAAAACGAGCTTTTTTGGGATTAGAGCATTGCAATGAAAATACACTTGTGACCATAAACTATGTGCACCTTCAAGGAGGTAAAGAAAGACAAATGTTTTTAAAGATTGCGTGACTGCTTTGAAATAAGTATCCTTGACAACAAAGATCAATAACAAGAGTGATGTCAGTCTGAGGTTAGACAGGTAGTTGCTGGGTAGATTTCCTTTCATGTAAGTTAGAGATGGCCTTTGTGCAGGGTAATGGTTTTAGTACAATATTTTTCCTAATCAGGAAAACAAATGTGAGAATCCTTTGCTTTTGGCATTTCCTGACTATTTATTAGAGGTTTCTTAACAATAGTGAATCTTTTTTTTATTTTTAGACAGAGTTTCACTCTTGTCGCCCAAGCTGGAGTGCAATGGTGCAATCTCAGCTCACTGCAACCTCTGCCTCCTGGGTTCAAGCAATTATCCTGCCTCAGCTTCTGGAGTAGCTGGAATTACAGGTGCTCACCACCATGCCTGGTTAATTTTTATTTTTATTTTATTTTATTTTTTATTTTTTTAAATAGAGATGGGGTTTCACTACATTGGCTGGTCTCAAACTTCTGACCTCATGATCCACTCACCTTGGCCTCCCAAAGTGCTGGGATTACAGGCCTGAGCCACTCTGCACAGCCTGATTCTGACAATTTTTAATGTCACATATATATACACACACACACACACACACACACATATATATATATGAGAGAGAGAGAGACTGTGATTATTAGACAGATATTGGCTCATATAATTTTGGAGACTAACAAACTCCATGATGTACAACTAGCAAGTTGGAGACCCAGGAGACCCAATGGTGTAGTTCTAGTCTGGAGACTGGGGAGTTCAGGATTCAGAAAGAACCATTGTTTTCATTTTAATCTAAAGCAGGAAGACTAATGCTCCAATGCTCCAGTTCAAAGACAGTCAGGCAGGAGAAATCTTATTTTATTCATGGAAGGGTCAGCCTTTTGTTTTATTCATCTTTCAAATGATTGGAGGAGAACCACTCACATCTGTGCGAGGAATCTGCTTTATGTACTCTACCAATGTGAAGGTTAATCCAGAATAATGTGTGAGCACCTGTGGCTCAGTCAAGTTAAAATTAACTATCACAATATAATATGATACTCTCTGTTTCTGGCCAATTCTTTTTGATTGCCTACTCTTCCTAAATCTTATTTGTGAGTTTTATTTCTCAGGATTTTATGCTAAACCTTTTTGGGTGATCTCAGGCATGCAAGTTGTAATAAAAAAAATTCAAATAGTTAAATCAGGAAAAAAATTAATCACAGTTTTTACTCAGCACAAGTTTTTATGAATTATTGATAGAATAACAACTCCAGGCACAAATAAACCACTCTTTTATCGAGAGGTTGGAGAACATAGATACCCTCTAAATTGCCTCCCATCTTCTATATTTGGGCATTCTTGGTTTCAGATTTAAAAGACGAGGGACCTTCTAGGCCGTGTATGAAGAGGTAGTGATTGTGCTAAGGAACCATTTCAGCAACTATATTTCTGTAAATTCACAAATGACTTTTTTCTTTAACAATAGATAACCTAGGTAAACAAGAAATATACTGCTAAGAACATTTTATAAGTAAGGACTTCATTATCTCTCTGATGCTAAATAAGACTAGCATCTTTTCCAGGAATCCTGACATTCAGCATGCTCAGAAGGAAATTAGACAGAGTTTATTCTTCTATCCAGAAGGACTCATAGATTTTTAAAAAAAATAGTTAAAAGCCTGTATTTGATCTTAAAATATAATTATCTTGGATTATCTTGGTGGGCCCAAGGTAATCACAACACTTGGTGGGCCCAAGTGTTCACAAAAATTTTAACCTAGTCATGTAGTTCTAACAAAATATTGAATTACGTGCACAAAACAGAAGATATGCCTTACAAATAAAATATAAATTCTGCAGAAACTAAGATTACTCAATCCTGAATGACACTTTTTTAAATACTACAAATAACTTACCAGGAAACACAAAAAAATAGTCTTTCACAGTCTAAGTGGGATGCAAGTTTATTAAGCCAGTCTTATGCAACCAGATCTGAAATGAAGTTGAGGATCTTTACAAGGACATAAACTCAACCCGAGAGAAGACCCATTCAGACAGAATAGGTGAGTCATAAAGCAGGATCAGAGAGATGTGTCAGGAAAGGTGGCTGAAGATACTTGAAACAAAAGAGAGATTCAACCTTTTTTGTAATAAGACTGCCATATGGAAAGCATGAGAAAAAAACTGCAAGAAGCCTCGGGAGCGAAGACTAACTCCTTGATGAAAGCAATTGAGAACATGGGGTGTTCGTTTTATAATCACAAGAACATGAATTGGGTTAACAACTTAAATGATATTGGAAGCAGGCTCTTCCCAGCACCTCCTGGTAACAACTCAGCTGCCTAACAGGTTGACTATGGTTTTGTGAAATGCAGAAGAACATAACGATTCAAGACAATCAGGACTTTTGACCTATAGAACCGTGAGACAATAAATTTGTGTTGTTTTAAGTTATAGTAATTTGGTAAGTGATGTAGTTTGGTTCTGTGTCCCCACCCAAATCTTCTTGAATTATAATCCCCATTTGTCAAGGGTGGAACCTGGTGGAAGGTGATTGAATCATAGGGACAGTTTCCCCCATGCTGTTCTTGTGACAGTGAGGGAGTTCTCACAAGATTTGATGTTTTAAAAGTGGTAGTTTCCCCTGAGTGTGTGCTCTCTCTCTCTCTCTCTCTCTCTCTCTCTCTCTCTCCTGCTGCCTTGTGAAGAAGGTATTGGATTCTTCTTTGCATTTGGCCACGATTGTAAGTTTCCTGGGGCCATGTGGAAATGTAAGTCAATTAAGCATTTCCTTTATAAATCACTCAGTCTAAGGTTATATTATTATAGCAGTATGAGAATGAACTAATAAAGAGAATGCTACTGGCAGAGTGGAGTACTGCTCTAAAGATAACCTGAAAATGTGGAAGCAACTTTGGAACTGGGTGACAGGCAGAGGTTGGAACATTTTGCCCTTGCCCTAAAGATCTGTGGAACATTGAACTTGAGAGATGATATAGGGTATCTGGCAGAAGAAATTTCTAAGCAGCAAAGTGTTCAAAATGTGACCTGGTTTATTCTGAAAACATTTAGTCATATATATTCACAAATACATGATTGAAAATTGGAACTTATGTTTAAAAGGAAAGCAGAGCATAAAGGTTCACAAAATTTGCAGCCTGACCATGTGGTAGAAATGAAAATCCCATTTTCTGGGGAGGAATTCAAGCTGGCTGCAGGAATTTGTGTAAGTAATGAAGAGTCAAAACAACGGGGGAAAATGTCTCCAGGCCATGTCAGAGATCTTCACAGCAGCCCCTTCCATCACAGGCTCCAAGGCCTAGGAAAGAAAAATGCTTTCCTGGGCCAAGCCGAAGTTCCCACAGCTCTGTGAAGCTTCAGAACTTGGTGCCCTTCATTCTAGCCAGTCCATCTCCAGCCACGGTTAAAAGGAACCAATGTACAGCTTGGGCCATTGCTCCAGAGGGTGCAAGCCTCAAACCTTGGTAGCTTCCATGCGGTGTTGGGCCTATGAGTACGCAGAATACAGTAACTGAGCTTTGGGAGCCTCTGCCTAGATTTCAGAGGATATATTGGAATGCATGAATGTACAGGCAGAAGTCTGCTGCAGGGGTGGAGCCCTCATGGAGAATTTCAACTAGGACAATGCAGAGGAGAAATGTGGGTTGGAGCCCCCAAACAGAGTCTCTACTTAGGCACTGCCTAGTGGATCTGTGAAAAGAGTACCATCATCCTCCAGACTCCAGAATGATAAATCTACCAACAGCTTATACCATGTGCTTGGAAAAGCTGCAGACACTCGACACAAGCCTGTGAAAGCAGTCATGGGGGAGCTACTAATCAAAGCCACAGGGACAGAGCTGCCCAAAGCCTTGGGATTCAACTCCTTGCATCATCATGTTCTGAATGTGAGACATGGAGTTAAAGGAGATTATTTTGGAGCTTTAAGATTTAATGAGTGACCTGTCAAGCTTTGAACTTTTATGGGGCCTGTGGCCCCTTTGTTTTGGACAGTTCCTCCCATTTGGAATGGAAACATTTACCCAATGGCTGTTCACCCATTGGATCTTGAAAGCAACTAACTTGTTTTTTATTTTACAGATTCATAAGTGTAAGGGACTTGCTTTATTTCAGATGAGACTTTAGTCTTGGACTTCTGAGTTAATGCTGGAATGAATTAAGACTTCGGGGTACTATTGAGAAAGTGTGATTGGCTTTGAAATGTGAAAAGGACATGAGATTTGGGAGGGGCCAGAGGCAGAATAATATGGTTTGGCTCTGTGTTCCCGCCCAAATCTCATCTCAAATTGTAATTTCTACCTGTTCAGGGAGATACCTAGTGGGAGATGAAGGTGGTTTCCCATATGCTGCTCTCATGACATGAGGGCATCTTCATGATATCTATGACATATAATGGTTTAAAAGTGGCAGTTTCCCTTGTGCTGTCGCTGTCTCTCTCTCTCTCTCTCTCTCTCTCTCTCTCTCCCCCCCCCGGTGAAGTAAGTACTTTCTCCCCCTTTGCCTTCCACCATGATTGTAAGTTTCCTGAGGTTGTGCAGAAGTGTAAGTCAATTAAACCTCTTTCCTTCATAAATTGCCCAGTCTCAGGTAGTGTCTTTATAGTAGTGTGAGAGCAGACTAATACAGTAAGGCAGCAATGGAAAAGTAATGCAACATCCAAAAACAAAACTTATTTTCTTCCTGCTCCCTTTACCCTTTCTCCAACTTCCTCTTCTTTTTGCTTTTCCAGTCTCATTCACCCAGTTTTTGGAGACAGAAATAATCTATTTTCATTTGGTTCATTAGCTTCTTTAATCACTGTGAAATCTCATCTGCATCAAACCTGAAGTATTTTTTGAAGTCACTCTCTTTTTTTTTTTATTTGCTATGCTATTCTGTCCACCAACTTCCCTTGTTGAAATATCAAAAACTTATTCTATCTTTCTTTATTTTTTCAAAATTTGCTGTGTGGAAAGATATTCTCTGCTTTGTAGTCAGAGTAAGTGTTCTAAAATGTAATCATACATTTCCTTTACTTAAAGACCTATAATATTCTTATATTGATTGAAGAATAAAAATAAATTTTTAACATAAATTCATTAACAGCTTTATAAAAAAATATCAAGTAAAAGCTTCTAAAACTGACCTAACCCACATATTCAAAAGAAAAAATCAAGATCAAAACCATCTTGATTTAAAGAGAAGGAAGTGGAGTAAGGGTTTAGAAGCACCAGCAAAGATTTTAAAAATGTAATATGTTTGTGTCTAGCATATCCACATTCAATTTATCTGTTGTACCACCACCAAAACAAAAAGGAACAACTAAGCAAAACAAATAAAATAACTGTTTACGACAGGAAACATACTTCTGAAAGATGACCAAACCCTTTTTTCTTTAAATTCATCAGGTTGGGAATGTCATCACACCAATGAACATGCCCCTAAATATCAACCAATCGCTTATAGTCCCAACCTCATAACCACACATTTACAATTAACATCAACTTGCTTCCATATCTAAAAGTTCACTAAACATTGAAGTCCATACTTTCCAAGAAAATCTATGTAAGACAGCAGTTTGCTCTGCTCAGAAAGATTGTGCTTTTACAGTGTAGTTTTCCAGGATCTCAGTAAGCAGTGAATTCAGGGGTGTGCGTGGCTAATTTTAGATACCAAAAGTGTTGTTGTTTGATGGAATATAATGATCTGGGCATCAATCAATGACTTGGCTGATGGGAGCAAGATTGAAAGATCAAGGATGAGCCTAAAAAAGAGTGATGTGGATGGATATGTGGAGAGAACACAAAATGTGGGAATTTTTGTGTCTTGTGTTAATGCTTATCAGGAACAACCCATACCAAAACAGGTTCTCAACAATCAAAAAGAACAGTAATCCTATGACAAACACTTTGCCATTACAACAGAGATAAAGGATAAGGGAAGCGCATGTGCTCACCAACATGGATTTTCATAAAGACTAATTTGGCTACTGCCACTGTGAATATTCTAACGAGCCACCAGTAGAAACCAACACTGTGTCTTCAATATACTACCATTTCTAAAGGTAGACAGCAAATTTTTATCAGACCCCTTCCCTTCTGAAAGAAACAGCAACTTGACACCAATTTTGAATGTGTCTGCTTTCTGTGTCTTTAATGCCATTCAAAACACCACTACAAAAGTTTTGAAGAATGCCCTATGTTTGTAATATGTGCACGACATTGAGTGTAAGTTATTAACCCTTTCGATAGCAAAGGAAGTGCTTCAATGGGTACATGGCCAAATAATCACCTGTCTTACTGTACATGATGTCGGCAGAAATCTGCAATCTGTGAGCTCAAACAGTATTTAAAGAGCTCATCTAAGACAGAAGATCACCACAAAACTCTGCAGGAGTTCTGTCTCTCCTCCCGGATGCTAGGCCAACAGGAAGTAGATGATGTTTTCACTCTTGTAGCTATTAAAGGAGATGAGAATGGAGAACACTTTTTACTACTGCGTGGAAATATTTGGGTTTATTGTCACTGCAGCTGGGAGTCTACAAGATTTGACGTCCTGCTAGATGGGGTGTTTTCTGCCAAGGAGTATCATAAGGTTTCTGCAGAATTTGAATCTAAAGCTACCTCTCCTTCACTTTTAGGTTCCTCTAGATGAAGAATGATAAGGGTTGGAGGGGAAGGATTGAGGGAAAGGAATGTAGTCTACTGGCAGATTCCAATAATCATAAGGATCTATAACTACTTTTACAGACTAGAAGGAATCTCAACCCATAAAATTAATTGTGGCATTTCTTGAAACTTTCATGATTGTAAAACAGAGAATGTGAAGTTATAGAAACTTCATCCTCAAAAGAGAAAGCCACTATTGTCTCAAATATCTCTGTTATTAAGTTCTAGGTTATACCAAATGGTAAGATATTCAGCCAGACACAGTATTGTCTGGCTATGAGGGAAATACAGAATTAGTGACAAAGGAGAGAAGTAGATTATTAATTACATATTCAACATAAACTACAGAAGTAAATATTTAATCCACTAACTTTCTTACATTAAATCTTTGAAGAGATTAGAGGTCTACTTTTAAAGTGCCATAGATGAAGATAAGATTTACGCCAGGCACAGTGGCTCACACCTGTAATCCCAGCACTTTGGGAGGCCGAGGCAGGCAGATCACCTGAGGTCAGGAGTTTGAGACCAGTTTGTGAAATTCCATCTCTACTAAAAATATAAAAATTAGCTGGGCTACTGTAATCTCAGCTACCCAGGAGGCCGAGGCAGGAGAATTGCTTGAACTCAGGAGGTGGAGGCTGTAGTGAGCCGAGATCACGACATTGCACGCCAGCCTGGGTGACAGAATAAGAACCTCCCTCAAAATAAAATAAAATAAAAAGATTTAATGGAGGAATAGAACAGTTCTGAATGGTGCAGGTATGGATTGTGTCTGACAGCTCTTGTGCTCCACTATGATGCCCAGTGTCACTTCCATGTGTTTTTCATTCATGGCAATATTCAACTTTCCATAGGTCACAATCAGTTTTATACTAGCACAAAATGACTGTACCCTTAATCAGGTCTATGCAATTCAGGAGTGCAAGGCAGTTAATCATTCAGGACGAGAGCTTCTTACCAACTAGAAATGAAAGCCTGTGAATAAGCGCTTCCATTTTTCTTCCCTAGACGGATGGTCGTGGGAACATTAAATATATCTTCTCAAGTGGTATCATGAGATAAAAGAGGCAACCAGTCATAAATGTGGCTGACTCAAAACTGCATTTTTGCATTGTTTTTCTTTCTTTGATATGCTTTTCCTAATTCCTAATACTTTTGGATCACATTTTCCAGTAAAGTGGATTCAGAACATTATTTGAGGATGTGATTTCTGGAGAATCCAGTGTGTGTTGTGCGGTGTGTGTGTAAGTGTACACTTACACAATTGGAACATTTTTTGGAAATTTTCGATTTTCCGTACTCTGTAAAAGTAATTTATGACCATTATAATAACTGAACTCTGCTAGTAGAGGGCAGAGTATTTCCTTCTCACTCCTACCCCCACGCTCATTATTTGGAAAACAAATACTTAATAAAATTAAGTAAAATAAAATAAAGTACTTAGAGTCATTCAGAGTGAATGGTATAGAATGGGTCAAAGGTGAGAGTTAAATATAAGTAGAAACAGATTTCTGAGTGCTTTTAAAGCTAAACTGAAGATATTTCCAAAGTGTTTAGACAGTCATTGATAATTTGAGTTTGGAAGTCACATTTTGAAAGCTATGATTTAGAGAAATTAAACACTCATGTAAGAAGGAATGATGCATGAAATGATTTGTGTATGGTTGCCAGAAGAGAGGCTATTTCAGTAACCCAGGTGTAAGATGATGAGCTACAGAGTCAAGGTGGTGGGTGTTAGCAAGTAAATAAAATGACACATTTAGTGATATTTGGAGGGAGGGATTGACATGATTTGATTGCCTATTAGATAAATAACTGATGAAAGAAGAAAATGTATTAAAAATAACTCTAGAAATATGAAGCTGTGCACAAGTAATTTTCTTCCTGAAACTCTCATTTTTCATAAAGCAAATGATCATATATAAAGAAGTGGCTGTATTGTACTAAAAAGTACAGATTTAGGAATCAATAAACTTATTCAACAGATATTAATTGAGAGTGTATTTCAGGCTAAGCACTAAATATTAGGCTAAGGCTAGCATGTCGTGAATAACAAGCAAAATACAACCGTCCCAATTGCCATTTATTCTATAATGGTAGAGGGAGGGAGGAAGGACCAATCAGAACAACAAATTAATTTTCAAAAATACTACAAATGCTATGGAAAAGCAGAGCTCAGTGAAGACACTCAGAAGTTCTGGGTAAAAATTTTAATAGAGTGAATAGGAGGAGCCTCTTTGGCAAGATAACATTGGAATGAAGACTAAAGGTGAACCAGTCGGCTATATGGGGATGCACTCTCAAAGCAGAATGAACAACTGATGAAAAAATCCTGAGGCAAAAGTTTCAGAAAGGAAAGAGAAGCCACCTTGAAGAGGTTCCCACAAAGAACGTTTGGTATATTTATAAATCTAATAAGGTTATTTGACATGTTTCTTTTAGTTTTTGAGCACATTATTAATTTCTGACACACAGAAAACATATCAGAGGCTTAGTTTGTATTTCATTATTCTCCACACCTGAAATTATGTATTTATCAAAGAAGCCTTGCAAACAATTTACAAAAGCATGACTGATGTCTAGTTATGCTCATTATTATTGTGGTGTCATTACTTCTAGGTCTTGTCAGCAGCCTGTGCCATCTCTATATCTACATCATAGATTCCATCTATGAGTTCATAGGACACTTTTGATTCCAACCCTCCCACTGCCAAAAGGAAATGTGCCTTTTCATCTTGCCATGTTTGTATCTATAGCTCCCTTTTCCCATACAGAGTATCCAATCTCCCAACTATATCCAGATTTGTTAAAAAATTTCCTCTTACATTATGTACAACATTGTATTAGAGTTGAATCACCAATACTGTTACCAATAACCAGCATCCTAAGTTCAAGATTTTTACTGTTGTCAGACTATATCTCACAGAAAAAGTATAATCCAAGTATTCTGGTCAAAGTCACTTAAAATGATTCTCTGTGTGTGTGCGTGTGCATGTTCTATATATTATCAATTTCATATACTTATTTTTTTGTTCATAGTTCATTTTGATTTCCCCTTCTTTTAATATAATTGAGATTTAATGATATTGTTTGAATTTGGGAATCATATGGTTCAAAAATTAAAGTCTCGATCTTTTTCTATCCCTACTATACTATTGCTTTGCTTATTGGTTACAAATTTAATTAGTTTTGTTTTTATGGTTTATGGTTTTGTTTCTCCAATAAAAGATTGCACATACATAATAATATGTCGCACTTTTTGTTTCCTTACAAGTAGCAGTACAATATATACATATATTATTTTACACAATACTTCTTTAAAAAGAGATTTTATCCTGGAAATCACTTCATATCAGCTCATAAAAGTTTTTTCATCCTGTTTTACAATTTCATAGTATTCATTGCTCCCTATATTGTAGTTTTCAACCAGTCTTCTGAGGAAGTTTTTGGACTGTTTCTAGTATTTTACAATTTCAAATAATGCCACAATAAATATCTTTGCATGTGTTTGCATGTTGGAAGTATAATTTAAAGTAATTTTTAAAACTAGAAATGCTAGCTGGGCATGGTGACTCACGCCTGTAATCCCAGCACTTTGGGAGGCCAAGGTGGGTGGATCACTTGAGGTCAGGGATCGAGACCAGCCTGGCCAACATGGTGAAACCCCATCTCTACCAAAAATACAAAAATTAGCTGGGCGTGGTGGCATGTGCCTGTAATCCCAGCTACTCAAGAGGCTGAGGCAGGAGAATCACTTAAAACCAGGAGACAGAGATTGCAGTGAGCCGAGATGGCACCACTGCACTCCAGGCTGGGTGACAAGAGCGAGACTCTGTCTCAAAAAAAAAAAAGAAAAAAAGAAAAAAAATTGCTACGTTTTAAGTATAATTGCAAGTTTAGTTTTTCAGATGTCATATTCTGTACATATGAGTTATACAAATTTTGCAGCCCTTCTAGCTATGTATAAGAGTGACTCAGCCTATAGCTTCCCAATAAAGTGCATTTTCAGAGTTTTGAATTTTTGTCATTGAGAGATGAGAAATAGCATCAGAGTATAGTTTTCATATTCCTTATCTAGTGTTGAGTGCTTTTTATAATTTTCAAAAGCCACTTCAAAATGTATGGGGATGTATGTTAGAGTACTATTCATTTCATATGTGTGAGTTTATAACTTCTGCACATTTTTTGATCAGTTGTTTAGTCATTTTTTACTCAATATTTAAGAAATTATTTATATAATAAGAAAATTGGCCCTTTTTATTATATGTATTACAACTTTGTGTCCCATTTTTACATTTCATGTTTCTAATTTTTTAAATGCAATTATTTTATAAAGTTGAATATATTATTTTATTGCATCTGAAATTTTTAGTTTCAATTTAAACTTTCAGTTCTCTCACACTCAGATTAAAAGTGAACCTACATGTAACTTGTTTTTCCTGCTTGTATAATTTAGATTTTTTAATATTTAGGTAACATTTATTTGGTGTTTATTCAGGTATATGTGTTTTTTAGGTATTCAATTTTATCAATTTTTGTTTTTCAAAATGCCTATCCAGTTTGGCCAACACCACGTAATATAACGTCTACCTTTTCCTCTGCTATTTGTGACGCCACTTAATTGTATATGAAAATTGTCCCTGTACTTGGGTGTATTTCTGAACATTCTGTGCTTTTCCTCTGGTCTACGTGCATTGGGATAGTTTAGAGTTTATGTTTTTGCATCTGACAAATCTAGAGTCCCCTCAATGACCTACTTTTCTGTTTACTGTATTATTTCAATTGCAATGGACTGAATGTCTGTGTATTTCTAACATTCATACTTTGAAACCTTAATGCCAATGTAAAGACATTTAGAGGCAACGTCTTTGGGAGACAAGTAGGTCGTGAGAACAGAACGCTCTTGTATGGGATTTGTGTCCTTACAGAACAAGGCTAGAGAATTAAATAGTCCTCTTTCTACTATGTAAGGATACAAGAAGTTGGCAGTCTAAAACCTGGAAGAAGGTCTTCACCAGACCCAATCATGCCAGCTTCCTGATCTGGACTTCCAGCCTCCAGTTACTGGAAATAAATTTCTGTTGCTTATAAGGCATCCCAGTCTATGGTACTTTGTTTAGCAGCTCCAACTGTCTAGGAAACAAATATGTGTGTGTGTGTGTGTGTGTGTGTGCGCGCGCGCGCGCGCCCGTGTGTGTGTGAACCTTACAATCAACTGTTATATAGGTGAGGTAGGGGTATGCTATGTTTATTGGAATTGCATGAAATTGATTATGTATTACAAAGATTGCTTTTGTGGTGTGTTTATGCAGATCAATGGTGAACATTGTGAGAAATAGTGGAAATAGTATAATCTTTTGCTGTTGCAAAGCATTTATTTCATTTACTACAACTTATTGGGGGCATAAATATATATGGATGTATTATGTATACACACACACACACATATATTTCATTCCATTCAAATGGAATGAAAATGAAATATCCAGATGAATTGCATATATGCTGTTCCAAAAAAAAAAGACTGAAGCTAATTATTTCTCCAAGTATCCTGACCTGAGCAATCAGAATGAGAATGTTGCTACCCATAAAATGACAGAAAGCTGTGGAAGAAACAGGCTTGGTAAAATTTGTGAATTTTGAGAAGTTTTTTCAAAAAATACTTAAGTGCGATTTGGAATAGGAAGTAAGATGTAAGAGCCTGGAATTTTGGGGAGAAATTTGTACTGGAGTTTCTGCACAATGATTCTTGCTATCTTTCCTACAACTGCTGATTTTGATTTTAAGCACTACGTCTCCTCAAATTTCTCTATTGCCTTCCATTTGTTGAAATCATCTTACTTTCATTATGTAAAGAATGTACAGACTATTTGCCAGATTTTGTACTGTATTTGTCTAAAATAACTTCCCTTTTAGGGATTATAAATTGATTAATCTTAGTCCTAATTTTGGGGTTTAAACAAATAGTAAAATGACATATAAGATATTAGGCAGGGTAAAGTAGCTAAAGGTGTAAGGATCATGATGAAGAAAGGTTATAATAAATATAAGAATATGAAAAATACACCTTAAAAATAGATGCTTCGTACAGTTCTCCTTACTAAGCAATTCAAATATATCAAAATATAGAAAGTTTCAATTTTCTTCAGTAATAAAAAGCAGATATGAGAAAATGCAGAAAATCAACAATTTTACACTTGAAATTGGAATAGCTTATGACTTCTCCAGTCTTTTATCTTTATTTTATGACTAAATATAATTTTTGTGTGTACATCCTCAAATAGTATTTGGTATACATAAATTGTATAAAGAGCTGGAAATGAACACTCTGCCTGTAATCTTTCTAGATGTATATCAAATACATAAAGTACAAATAAAGCATTCTTTACTTTGGAACAAAACTTCCGTGTGTGTGTGTGTGTGTGTTTGTGTGTGTGTATATATATATCTCTGATTATGTTCCTAAATATGATTAGGAATTTAAAGGTGTTATAAATTCCAAACATTATTAAAAAAACAGAAAAAATAGTATCCAAACGAGGTAGAATTGCAAAAGTTGGCTTCATGCGAGAGGTGACTTTCTAATTCCATAGATTGTAAGGAGGGAGAAGATAATTTATGGCTTCGTAAATGGCTGAAGTAAAGGCTAAGAAAGAGAAATAAACCTAGTGAATTATAAATATTATTATAAATATGTTGATGGAAATATAGGAATATATGGAATACAAATAGAAATACTCACACATATTAAATATGTGGATGTGAAAAACATGTTTGCTCCAAAGTACCATAAAGATGTACAGCTTTTTCTTATTTATTGTGTGTTATTAAAATTACATTCTACAGGAATAAGTTGCTAGTAAGATGCATTACAATGAAGAAGTTATGGAACATGAATTAGGAAATAACTTTTGAAATATTTGGGGAGATACAGTCATGAGTTAAAATAATAGCGCATGATTTGTTATTTAAACCTCAACAACTACTGGCAATCAAATGGAAATAAATAAATCATCTCCAAAGTATAGGGGCATGTAACAGATATTTTAAAATTATTATAGAATCAGAATTATCAAAATAATGTACATTATTAAGTGCCTTTGAATAAAAATATAGTTCCAAGTTTTTGAAAGGCTATGTTTATATAAATAAAGCAGAATTGAATTGGACTCACTGAAGAATTATAGGTAAAACCTGTACCTGTGATTTGTATGTATGATTAACAAATTACTATTTTTTTCACTTGAAAAATAAACACAAATATTTGACTCTTATAAGATGATCCTCTGTTGTTTGATATATAATTTATAATTAAAGGTTATGTCTTAGAAATCTAAGGTGTGTGTTACTCCAGAGTTTCTGTAAACTATTCATTTAGCATGCCTTCAATAGATCAGTAGAGTGCACTGACTTTTAGGCAAATCCATTGTATTATTATACTTGAGCTGCCATTACAAAATATCACAGACTTCATGGCTTAAATAACAGACATTTATTTTCTAACTTCTGTAGACTGAAAGTCCAAGATTAAGATGCCAACAGGATTGGTTTTTGGTGAAGTCTCTCTTTCTAGTTTGCATGTAGTCACCTTCTTGCTGTGTCCTCAAATGAGCATGACCTTTTTAATATGCCCATGAAGACAGAAAAATCTCTGGTGTCTCTTCCTCTTCCTATAAGAATACAAGTTTTATTGACTTAGGGCTCCACTCTTGGCCCAATTTAACCGTAATTACCTTCTTAAGTTACCCATCTCCAAATACAGATACATTGTGGGTTAGAGCTTCAACATATAAATATATTGGGAGAATCCAGTTAGTCTATAATCTATATAGTCAGATTAAAGAGCAAGTAAATAAACTTACAGAAGAAAGTTTTAAAAATATCCCAGGTGGTTTTTTACACTTTCATTCCAATCTTCATTTCCATAAGGTGGGGATGGAAAACAAATAAAGTGGTGGCATAGCAAATAATTCCCAATACTAATACTTTATGTCAGTACTAATCCAGAAAGTTTTTAAAAATGTATTTTTTGCGTGTGACAATACAGATGAACTTGGAGGAAATTATGTTAAGTGAAATAAGCCAGACACAGAAAGATAAGTACTGTACATTCTCACTCTTATTAGAAATCAAAAGCAGTTGATCTCATAGAATTCGTGAACAGAATAATGGTTACCACAGACAGGGGAGGTTGAGGGGGACACGATGAGAAGAGAATGGTCAATGGAAACAAAGCTATAATTAAAAAGGAAGAATAAAGTATTGTGTCATATTGCACAGGTGGGTGATTATAGTCAACAATAAAATATTGCGTGTCTCAAAATAGCTAGAAAACAGAAGTTTGAATGATCTTACCACAAAGAAATGATAAATGTTTGAGGTGATAGATACACTAATTACATTGATTTATTACACAATGTATGAAAATATGGCATTGTACACCACAAATATGTATCATTATTATGTCAGTCTTTAAAAAGTAATGATAATGGCAATGCATGGAGATGTATATGGAGCTTTCACTTTAGAAAAATTAACGTCTTTGTGAATACCACAAAAAATATAATTTTTTATCAATGTGAATTACAGTTGAGTTTTCCTGAAGAAATAATAAGTACAAGTAAATTAATTCAAAATAATTACTTAGGTGGGTTGTTTATACCACTTTAAAAAAATGTATGCTATATATTATTGATGGAAATAATTTTATTGCTAATATATGGTTTTTATAAAGTGATTTATACTTCAAAACTCATTACTTCTGTGAAAATCACAAACATTGTATTATTTTTATAATTACAATTTCATTAATGGTGAGAATTTCAAATTATCAGAATTCAATGTTACAGGTCACTTTATGCTGTCATCAAGTATGAATGATGGTAACATTTGGCCATTTGAGCTTTACATATATTCAGAGAGTAAAATGAATATAGCATTGAGATACAGTTAAGAATTTCCATCCATCTCGTCCACCTTTCTCTGTAGATAAAGACAAGGCTAATTTGGGCATATGTTTTTATCATGCAAAGTGTTTTGTTTACTTTTTACTGTAATTATATGCAACCATACAAACATATAGGTGTGTTTTATGTTCAAAAGTCACATTTTTTGCCAGATACAGTATGCAATATTTTATGCCAGGATTCAATAATTTAATATTTTTTCTATGATTTCTTTGTGCCTATATATACAGAAGTAATTCATTTACTTAACTGTTA
Organism: Mandrillus leucophaeus; assembly: GCF_000951045.1. NCBI lineage: Eukaryota > Metazoa > Chordata > Mammalia > Primates > Cercopithecidae > Mandrillus > Mandrillus leucophaeus. The sequence continues at coordinate 2,493,446 of NW_012103254.1, read as the reverse complement.
CATTATATTTTTAATGACATTCTTTCTTCATTCTGGTAACAGAGAGATTGTTAGGCCATTTCTTTTTATTTTAAATTCTTATTGTACTTTTTTTCTAGATTTATTCTGCTAATATTTTACTTAAAATTTGGAACTGCATACATACATAAGGTTAGACTACGCTTTTCTTTTTCTTTTCCCGGATTAACACTTACTGGTTTTGGCATTAAGAACTATGTATTTATGCAGTCACATAATGTAATTATATATAAGCCACATACATTAAGGAAAGAATTTTTTCAATTTTTAAAAATGTTATGGATTGTGTTATATGAAATAAGAAGTATCTTTGAATTTTTTGTTAAAAATTTGCATAAACAAGTGAGCTTGGTTTTATATTTAATTGCTTTATTTTGTTGACTTGTTGAAATCTGTGAGTTAAAGACCAATACAGATTTTCAAAGCTGGGTGTGTCAGTTTTGGTTGAGGGCTGTCTACAAGTCATGGTTGATTTCCTCTTTAAATTATCACCAAGTTGATCATAATATTTTCTAATTATTTTTATATTTTAATTATATTTCAATCCATTAGTGGCCTTGCCCTATTTTTCAGTTTTGGCTATTAATATATGACTTCTTCTTTTCTTTTCTTCGCTTGCACACTTTTTCTAGAAGGCTTTTTGTTAGCCATGTTAGAGTCATATTTTTATTTGATTGTTTCTATTTAATTATATTATTTGCTCTTTAATCATTTTACTTTTCTTATTGTATTTTTCTTTGAGTTTACACTTCATTTCTGAACTTGCTAATTTGACTATGTTAGCAAATTTGTTTTATCTTAATTTTCTAACATATGTTGTTAACATTATAATTTTTCTTCAGTAAAAATTATGGTTGAATTCAGTAAGTATTACATAAGGATTTTTCCTGCTTTTTTTTTTTTTTTTTGAAATTGTGTATATGTTTTCTAATTTCAAGGATTATTTGTTTAGGAAACAACAAAACTTCCCTAGCAAATTCTTGTTCACTTCAAAAATAGATGGGCTTTGGCCTCTGGGAGAAAGTTAAGATTTCCCCAAAGAAATTCTATCTTCTGAACGATGGATTTTTAACACACATATCTGTATGGACTATAAACACACATTAAGTAAATGAATCATGCTGTAGGCAGGTAATCCTCTGGATAATGAAGGCTTATTATTTGGTAACAGAGATATTATATCATGATGAGATACTAAACCAGAGCCAAAAGTGTTTGGGCTGCTGCTTTGTTTCAGAAGTGGTTTGGAATTATTTTACAGTAAATATTTCGTTACTAAAGAAAAAAGTTCAGAATGATTGGAAGCAATTTAGTTTTAGAATAATTTCCCCAAGGATTATAAAGGAAAACTAATCCCTAGGTACTTTAAAGTCTCTCTTATTTGAACTGTTTATAATCAATGATTATTATGTAATTCTAAAATGCTTACATTTTTGGAAAGAAGAAATATATAAGATTTTACAGACAAATGTAATTTGAAAACAATTTTATGACTGTAACTGACTTTTTTTTTTTTTTTTAAACAGTCTCATTCTGTCGCCCAGGCTGGAGTGCAGTGGCGCAATCTCAGCTCACGGCAACCTCTGCCTCCTGGGTTCAAACGATGCTTGTGTCTGCTCGTGCCTTAGCCTCCTCAGTGGTGACATTTTCATTCATGGAATTAAAACCTGAGATCGCTGACTTATTGGCAGCCCAGGAATTATGCAGTCATTGGTCAATGTTGGCCTTGATACCTCTGAAACTTCTTTTCAGTTTTTGTTTTCCTCTTACTAACCCCTGAAACTGTATTCCATCATCTCTTCATTTTCATCATGTCCCTTTTTCATGATCCACTGTCATTTTTTTTTTTCTTTTTACTTCCATATCAAATTAATTCAGAGTGGGATGAAAGGTGACGAACATTAGCTTGACTACCAAGTGATAAGGCCTCAACAGTCCAGACAAATTCTAGCCTAATTTTGCATATGTTAGCAATTAAGTTCATGGAATCCAAAAATAATTTTAATGTATTGAACTCATGTTGAATTAGGTGAGTGAATAATTTCTTTTAATATTCTCAGATAAGTGACATTTAAAGAATGATACTAAATGATTTTAGAAAGCTGGTTAATTTTGCAAAAAATCAAATAGTTCACATTCTTTTCTAGATTGATCTTTATGTTCCACTTTCTTTGTTTATTTGAGTACAATTTTAATTTGTGTTATATTTGTTAGGAAGAAAACACATGTATAATAGTACAGCTTGATTGTATTAACATTTCTGCATTTCTTTTATATAATACACACAAGATAACTTTAAAAAACGCTATGAAAAAATCAAAGTAAGCCGCCTTCTCTGAACAATGTAGTTGGTATGGCCCTTACCTGAATACTCAGAAAATATGTCCCCTTCTAGAGGTGTCAGGATCATTCTGGGAGGTGAACAAGTGTGTTAGTCCATTTGCATCGCTAAAAACAAGCAAACAAACAAACAAACAAAACCCGCAGGTTCTGTAATTGATAAAGAAAAGTAGTTTATTATGGCTTACAGTGCCGCAGACTGTACAGGAAGTATGGTGCTGGCATCTGCTTCTGATGCGGTCCTAAGGAAGCTCCCAATTACGGCAGAAGGTGAAGGGGAAGCAGATGGCATCACATGACAACAGTAGGAGCGAGAGAGAAAGTGCCATACACTTTTAAACAGAGTTTGCTTGAACTCAGTGACAGAACTCACTCGTCACCACACAGTGATAAGCTATTAAAGAAGGATCTGTTCTCATTGTTACAGTAGGTAGCTAGTCAGGCACAAGCAGCTCAGCAGAGGGCTCCCCCAACCCCACAAGGAATGTCACGCAACCATCAGGTGATGGTCAGGTGGTGGTTACACTGTCTTTTCATAAAATAATATAAATTGGTCGCAGCCAGTGCCAGACAAGGGCAGTCTCCCAATAGATAAAAACACCTGAAACTCTTGATCAGCAGCTTCCCGGTAAGATCTCGAGAGTTTGGGAAGTGGGTCCAGACATGTGCATTAAGAGGCAAGATGGGGCCATATACAGTGGCTCATGCCCGTAAACTCAACATTTTGGGAGACCAAGGCAGATGGACTGCCTGAGCTCAGGAGTCCCAGACCAGCCTGGGCAACATGGTGAAATTCTGTCTATACTAAAAAATACAAAAATTAGCTGCGCACGATGGCATGTACCTGTAATTCCAGCTACTAGGGAGGCCAAGGGAGGAGAATCACTTGAGCCCAGGAGTCAGAGATTTTAGTGAGCCAAGATCACACCACTACACTCCAGCCTGTGGCAGAGTGAGACTCTGTCTCAGAATATAAAAAAAAAAAAACAAAGGCAAGATGGCAGGGTTTGACTGGTGTATGACCTCATAGGGACATTTCACTATGTATATATACATATACAGAGAGAGAGAGATGGAGAGAGGGAGAGAGAGATGGAGAGAGGGAGATAGATAGAGAGATGGAGAGGTATATGAAATAGGTTCATGCTATTTATAGAGTCTGAGAAGTCCAGACTCCAGAGAGCTGATGACGTAGTGCCTATCTGAGTCCAAAGGCCTGAGAAGTGGGAGAGTGGTTAGCGTAGGCCTGAGTCAGCATTCAAAGGCATGAGAAGACCAGTATCTCAGCTCAAAGAGTCAGTCAGAGACAGAATTCAGACCTTCAGTGAATTGTATAAGACTCTCCCCAGTAGGGAGGCAATCTGCCTTACTCTGTCTAGTTATTCAAATGTTAATATCCAGAAATATCCTCACAGACACACTCAAAAATAAACTTTAACCAAATATCTGCACATGCTGTGGCTCAGTTAAGTTGACTCATACAAGTAGCAGTCTCACTGATAAATGCTGATGTTGAGAATCCTGCTACCAGTATACATATCATACAGCTGCAACCATAAGGGTTGGAACACAGCCTTTTAAATTATTTATTTATTTATTTATTTATTTATTTATTTATTTATTTTGAGAGGGAGTTTTACTCTGTCTCCCAGGCTGGAGTGCAGTGGGGCCATCTCAGCTTACTGCAACCTCCACCTGCCAGGTTCAAGCAATTCTCCCACCTCAGCCTCCCAAGTAGCTGGGATTACAGGCATGAGCTGCTGTGCTCACCTGATTTTTGTGTTTTTAGTAGAGATAGGGTTTCATCATGTTGCTCAGGTTGGTCTTGAACTCCTGACCCCAGGTGATCCACCCGCCTCGGCTTCCCAAAGTGCTGGGATTACAGACGTGAGCCACTTATCACTATTGCACTATATTTCCTGAGCCTATAAAGACTGTGGCTAGTGCCTCCCTTGTTACGCAACTCCATAACATCCAGGTTGGAGAGGGTGTCCTTGAGTGTGATGTCTTGTCCAGGTCTCTGTATTGCCATGTGTGCAAGCAGTTCTGAGGAACATGTGTACCTCCTACAACAGTTATGTCCTTAAGGATTCCACAACAGATACAACTCCAGCAAGCTTGTTAAGTATGCTGCTTGTCTGTTTGCTCTTGTTATGTGAAGAAACAATACGGAAAACTGGAAAAAATTAGCACTCGAGATCTTCAAAAACACCTATTGATAAATGCTTACTTAATAAAGATTTGTTTTAGTAAAAACAACTGATGAGAAGGTGATAATGAACAACTTGGAATTACGAAGGCAGAAGAAAAATGGAAGAGCTCAGCATGTTCTGACAAGAGCTCAAAAAAGAAATATTAAAAAACAAAATAAGTAGGTACTGAATGCACAAACTTTCTGAGCTCCAAGTCTGGATCCAAGGAGACTCAATTAAATAATGATAACTAAAGTATTACTGAAAGATAGTGACTGATATTATGTACTTATGTTCATAAATCAAAGGGAACCATTAAAAGAACAGTAAAAAAGTAGCTTTTAAAAATGGCTGAGCATATGACCAACATTTAAATATTAATAGTCTTTTTTTCTGTACTAATTACAGTCAATTAGTAATGAAGAAATGAATCTCATAAAACATTACAACAAAAAATAAATGCATGTTTTTCATGAAGAAACAGCAGATTATGTGTAAGGTCACTATAGATAAAACTATAAAATAATTTAAGATATAAGAAGAGACCTAGATAATTGGAAGGAATACCTAATCCATGATGGGTAACCTCTGTACCAAATGATGCTAATTTTCCCTAATGTAAATATGTCATATACTCTCAAACAAAATTCTTATTTTTATTTCTTTGACTTTGTAAGGTGAGTCAAGCATTTGTAGAGAAAAATAAAGGGTCATGGATTTTTAAAACAATTTGAGAGAAGATCAAGATTAAAACATGCTCTATAGGTTGCTAAGAGATATTGGGAGGTAGTAGAGTATAATGGTTAATATTTTTATATCTCAGTCCATACTGCTAGAACTTTTCTGTCATTAGCTATATGACCAGGAACTAATAACTTGATTTCTTTTTGCCTTTGTTGGTTCATATGTAGATAGGCAAAAGTAGAAATTAAAGGAACTAATATCTATAAGCCATTATAAATAGTGTCTTGTTAGCTATAGTTTTAGTTTGCTGTTTCCCAGCAATATTTGTTGAAAAGACAATTTTTTCCATTGTATATCTTTGATATTTTTGCTGAAGAACAATTGACTGTATAGGCATTGATTTATTTCTGGATTTCTTTTCACTTCCTTTGGCCTATATGACTGTCTTTATGCCAGCACCATACCATTTTGATTACTGTAGCTTTCTAATATAATTTAAAATCAGAAGTGGGGAGCCTCCAGCTTTGATTTTCCACAAGATTAATTTGGGCTATTTGTGGTCTTACATGATTCCATATGATTGAAAGAATCGCTTTCTCTATTTCTGTAAAAAAAAAAAAAAAATGCTGTTGGAATTTTGATAGGGATGTTTTGAAGTTGCAAATCTCTTTGGGTAGTATGGAAATTTTTAACAATATTAAGTCTTCCAATTTATGAGCACAGAATGTCTTTCCATTTGTTTGAGGCTTTCTTATTTCACCAAGGTTGTGTAGTTTTCAGTGTATGAGTCTTTCATATCTTCAGTTAAGTTTATTTGTAAGTGTTTTATGATGTTTGTTGCTATTGTCAAAGAGACTATTTCCTTAATTTACTTTTCATAGTTTACAGTTAATATATAGAAACTCTACTAATTTCTGTGTATTGATTTTGCATTCTGCAACTTTATTGAATTTGTATATTTGTTCCAACAGTTTTTATATAGAGTCATTAAGGTTTTCTATATATAAGATCATATTATCTACAATCTGGGACAATTTTAGTTTTTCTTCTCTGATTCTGACGCCTTGTTTTATTGGCTAATAGCTCCGGCTATTCTTTCCAGTACTATGTTGACTAGAAGTAACAAGAATGGGATTGCCTTGTTCCTAATTTTAGAAGGAAAGCTTTCAGTTTTTCCCCCCGAGAGGTGAAGTTCAGAGTGTGACCCATGAGGAGGTTCAATACAGTCAAAAAGAACTGCTCAAGTGTTCTAATTTATATAAGCAGGTATCTGAAGAACAGGCACAAGAATGGATATAAAGGGTGTGGGATCATGGTGGAAGAAATATAAAGTTGGATCAGGCTGAATTTATTGATTTGGGCCCACTAAATAGGGACTCTGCATTTAACTTTGCAGCTTGGGGAGTTAAAAAAGGTTCTAATAGTTTATTTTCTTGGTTAGCTGAAATAAGGATTAAAAGATTGCCTAATGTGAGCAAGATAGAAATGCCTGATCTCCCTTGGTTTAATGTAGAGAAAGGAACCCAAAGGTTTAGGGATATTGGGATAGTGGAGTGAATTAGTCACTAATTCCACCTGGATGGGTCCAGAAGATACACCCTTGACTAATGTTTTGTGGAATAGATTTGAGAGGGTAGCACTTGCATCTTTGAAGAGCCTTGTAATTGCTATTCTCTGTATGTCAGATATAACAGTGGGAATAACAGTCTCTCAACTACAAAATTTAAATACAGTGGGAATAATTGGATCCTGAGGCCGCAGGAGCTAAGTTGTAGGACTCACCCATCAAAGGCAAGGTGTGCATATTGTAATGAACAATAGAGGCAAAGCAGCAATCAGAATAGTCTGACTCCTGTAGAGCTCTGGCATTGCCTAATTAATCACAGTGTTCCTAGACGTGAAATTGATTAGAAATCTACTGCATTCTTACCTAATTTATATGACCATAAAAGTTCCAAGTCAAATGGACAAAAGACTAATTTTAATGATAAACACAGAGAATCATAGTCCCTCAGTCAATTTCCAGACTTTAGCCTGTTTACAGACCAAGAACTGCTTTAATGAAGGGCAGGCTGGGTCCCCTTGAGGAAGACCCTCACTACACTACTAGCAGTTTATGCTGTATATCTTTCTCCCATCCTTCTCTGAGGAGATCTCTGGCCTTTTGCCAGGGTTATTGTGCATTGGGGAAAGGGAAATGATCAAACATTTCAGGTACTACTGGACGCTGACTCTGAGGTGACATTGATTTCAGGGGCACAAAACGTCATCATGGTCCTCAAGTTAAAGTATGGGCTTATAGGGGTCAGGTAATTAATAAATAAAGTTGTAGCTCAGGTTACCCTTACAGCGGGTCCAGTGGGTTTGTGGTCACTTCCCCAGTGCCAGAATGCATAATTGGTATAGACATATTTAACAGCTGGCGGAACCACCACGTTTGCTCCCTGACTTGTTTGATGTGGACTATTATGGTGGGAAAGACCAAATAGCCATCCGAGCTGCCTTTACCTAGGAAAATATTATATCAAAAACAATATTGCATCCCTGGAAGAGTTGCAGGGATTAGTGCCACCATTAAGGGCTTGAAAGACGCAGGGACAGTGATTCCCACCACATCCCCATTCAACTCTCCTATTTGGCCTGTGCAGAAAACATATGGATTTGGAGAATGACAGAGGATTATCATAAGCTTAACCAAGTGGTGACTCCAATTGTAGCTACTGTACCAGATGTGGTTTCATTGCTTGTGCAAATTAACACGTCTCCTGGTACCGAGTATGCATCTGTTGATTTGGCAAATGTCTTTTTCTCCATTCCTGTTCATAAGACCTACCAAAAGCAATTTGCCTTATTGTCAAGGCCAGCAATATACTTTTACTGTGTTAATCAGGGGTATATCAACTTTCCGCCTTTGTGTCATAATCTTATTTAGGGAGAACTTGATCGGTTTTCACTTCCACAAGATATCACACTGGTCCATTACATTGACGACATTATGCTGATTGGATCCAGTGAATATGAAGTAGCAAACACACTGGACTTGTTGGTGAGACATTTGCATGCCAGAGGATGAGAAATAAACCCAACTAAAATTCAGGGAACTTCTACCTCAGTAAAGTTTCTAGTGGTCCAGTGTTTGGGGGCCTGTTGAGATATTCCTTCTGAGATGAAGGATAAGTTGCTGCCTTTGGCCACTCCTACAACTAAGAAAGGCCTTTCGGATCTATTTGGATATTGGAGGTAAGACATTCCTTATTTGTTTGTGTTAACTCTGGCTTCTTTGTCAAATGACCTGAAAGGCTGCCAGTTTTGAGTGGGGTCCAGAACAGGAGAAGGCTCTGCAATAGTTCCAGCTGCTGTGCAAGTTGCTCTTGGGTCATATGACCCAGCGGATCCAATGGTGTTTGAGGTGCCATTGGCATATAGGAATTCTATGGGGAGCCTCTGGCAGACCCCCACAGGTGAATCACAGTGGAGGCCTCTAGGGTTTGGGAGCAAGGCCCTGCCAACTTCTGCAGATGAATACTCTCATTTCGAGAGGCAGCTCACGGCCTGTTACTGGGCTTTGGTGGAAACTGAATGTTTGACTATGTGTCAAGTTGCCATGTGACCCAATCTGCCTATCATGAACTGGGTGCTTTCTGACCCATCTAGACATAAAATGGATCATGCACAACAGCATTCCATCATCAAATAGAAGTGGTATCTATGTGATTAGGCTTGAGCAGGTCCTGAAGGCACAAGTAAGTTACATGAGGAAGTGTCTCAAATGTCCATGGTCTCCACTCCTGCAACCCTGCCTTCTCTTCCTCAGCCTGCACTGATGGCTTCATGGAAAGCTTCCTATGACCAGTTAACAGAGGAAGAGAAGACTAAGGCTTGGTTCACAGATGGGTCTGCATGATTTGCAGGTACCACTCAAAAATGAACAGCTGCAGCACTGCAGCCCCATTCTAGGACATCCATGAAGGACAGTGGTGAAGGGAAATCTTCCAAGTGGACAGAAGTTTGAGCAGTGCACCTGCTTGTGCACTTTGCATGGAAGGGGAAATGGCCAGATGTGAGATTATATACTCATTCATGAGCTGTAGCCAATGGTTTGGCTGGATGATGAGGGACTTGGAAGAAGCATGATTGGAAAGTTGATGACAAAGAAATTTGGGAAAGAGGTATGTGAATGGACCTCCCTGAGTGGTAAAAAATTGAAAATATTTGCATCACCTGTGAGTATTCACCAACAGGTGACCACAGCAGAGGAAGATTTTAATAATCTAGTGGGATAGGATGTCCCAATCTGTGGACACCACTCAGCCTCTTTCCCCAGCCACTCCTGCCATCGCTCAATGGACCCATGAACAAAGTGGCCATCGTGGCAGGAATGGAGGTTGTTCATGGACTCAGAAACCTGGGCTTCTGCTCACCAAGGCTGACCTGGCTATGGCCACTGCTGAGTGCCTAATTTGCCAGCAGCAGAGACCAACACTGAGTCCTCAATATAGCACCATTCCTCAGGGTGATCAGCCAGCCACCTGGTGGCAGGTTGATTATATTGGATCTCTTCCATCATGGAAAGGGCAAAGGTTTGTACTCACTGGAATAGACACTTACTCTGGATATGGGTTTGCCTATCCTGCACACAGTGCTCTGACAAGACTACCATTCGTGTACTCACAGAATACCTTATCCAGCATTATAGTATTCCACACAGCATTGCCTCTGACCAAGGCACTCACTTTCTGGCTAAAGAAGTGTGGCAGTGGGTTCATACTCATGTAATTCACTGGTCTTACCATGTTGCCCATCATCCTGAAGCAACTAGATTGATAGAATGGTGGAAAGGTCTTTGAAGCCACAATTACAATGCCAACTAGGTGACAATACTTTGCATGTCTGGGGCAAAGTTTTCCAGAATGTATGCTCTGAATCAGCATCCAACAAATGACATTGTTTCTCCTATACCAGGATTCACAGGTCCAGGAATCAAGAGATGGAAGTGGCACCACTAACTGTCACCCCTTGTGATCCACTAGCAAAATTTTTGCTTCCTGTTCCTGCTACATTACATTCTCCCAGCCTAGGGGTCTTAGTTCCAGAGGGAGGGACACTGCCAACAGGAGACACAACAATGATTCCATTAAACTGGAAATTAAGATTGCCACCTGGACACCTTGGGCTCCTCCTACCTTTAAATCAACAGGCTAAGAAGGGAGTTACAGTGTTTGCTGGGGTGATTGACCTGGACTATCAAGATGAAATCAGTCTGTACTCCACAATGGGGGTAAGCAAGAGTATGCATGGAATACAGGAGATCCATTAGGGTGTCTCTTAGTATTACCATGCCCTGTGATTAAGGCCACTGGGAAACTACAACAGCCCAATCCAGGCAGGACTACAAATGGCCCACGCACTTCACGAATGAAGGTTTGGGTCACTCCACGAGGAAAAAAAATACGACCTGCTGAGATGCTTGTTGAAGGCAAAGGGACTACAGAATGGGTAGTAGAAGAAGAAGGTAGTCATCAATACCAGCTATGACCACATGACTAGCTGCAGAAAAAGGACTGTAATTGTCACGAGTATTTCCTCCTTCTTTTGTTAAAAACATGTTTGTGCACATATACACTTGTGCTAATAAAATATCTTCATTTTATTTCCTTTTTCCTTTATTATCTGACACAAGATTTATTGACCTCATATTAGTGTTTAAGTGTTGTTAACTTTATGTAATAGCATTTGGGTTGGGGATTGGTACATTTCTGGTGGTAGGAAGGATAGTTGTATTATGTTAGCTGTAATTATGACCTTATTATTGTCTGTATTTGAAGATTTTGTATGATCTCAGAAGATGTGTATGGGTTCAAGTCGACAAGGGGTGGACTTGTGATAGTTAATACTGAGTGTCAACTTGATTGGATTGAAGGAGGACAATATTGATCCGGGGTGTATCTGTGAGGGTGTTGTCAAACGAGATTAACATTTGGGTCAGTGAGCTGGGAAAGGCAGACCCACCCTTATTCTGGGTGGGCACCATCTATTCAGCTGGCATCACAGCCAGAATATAACACTGGCAGGAAAATGTGAAAAGACCTTTCTGAGTTAGTCTCCCAGCCTACATCTCTCTCTCGTGCAAGATGCTTCCTGCCCTCGAACATCGGACTCCAAGTTCTTCAGCTTTGGGAGTCAGACTGGCTTCCTTGCTCTTTAGTTTCCAAGCAGCCTATTGTAGGACCCGGGGATCCTGCGAGTTAATACTCTTTAATAAACTCCCCTTTACATATATATACACACACATATATATCCTATTAGTTCTGTTTCTCTAGAGGACCATGATTAATACACTTCCTTTTACCAAATGTTAGTATGCTTTTTTCTCCCTTCTCTCCCTTCTCACCAAATAACCGCATCCTACTCCAGTGGAAAAAAAACTCAAAACTCCTCCCATAATTGTATTATTTTCAATTTTAGCATCTCTAAATGATCTATCTGCCAGCTCAAATATAGTTCGTTGTTGTCTAGTGACCTCGCAAAACAAATTATTCTCTTAAATAACCAAAGAGCACGATGTAAACCACTTCTAGTATGAAATGGAAAGAATGCAGTTCATAGAGAGAAGTGGTAATTCTGGGCAGTAGCATCTTGTAAAAATTGTTGGACAGATACTGAGATAGGCTATCATCTTGGGCATGGGCCATGTTTTATTAATAGGCTCTTTGTTGGATGAATTAGTTTATGGGCTGAAATTATCTAATCCATGTTCTCTGTGTCTCTTGCCTCCAACCTCTTGGAGGTTCTTCATTAACCAAGATTTTTCTTTCCACAACTGAAGTGAGTGTCGGAAAAATATATGCCTCTCAAGCAGAATACATTTTGGAACCTACTCTGTGCTCCAAAATATTAAGACTGACAAACAGTATAAGCACTTTTCTGACCAGTCTTCTGGATTTCTTTTGCCTTTTTAGTATACAATCCTCAAGAAATGGAGTACATTTCAGATCTATATTTTTCAGTTAGCTCCCTGGGTCAGAGAAAATACCCAACATTCTTTTAGACACAGAGTTCTCAAATCTACTTGAAGTGTTTGCATTCTTGTCCCCAGGCCTTCTTCCTTGGCAACTTACTGGCAAACACCTTGAGTATATCATGCTTGACGTGAAAACACACTGAATTAAAATGTGTTTTTCCCAAGATCTGCGTTGCTTAGTTTGCTAAGAGCTTTACTGATCGATGCTCAAAGCTTTTTAAAATTCATGTATCTTATTGATTTTGTTATAAAATAAGCTACATATTCCATCATTTCATGTAAGTAATTTCTGAATTCATTCTTTAACATTTAATTTCTGCTTTCAAACCAATGCATTATTTTCTTAGCTTGTTTTTTGTTGTTGTTGTTTGGTTTGGTTTTGTTTTTTTGAGACAGAGTCTCACTCTGTCACCCAGGCTGGAGTGCAGAGGCATGATCTTGGTTCACTGTAGCCTCCACCTCCTGGTTTCAAGCAATTCTCATGCCTCAGCCTCCTGAGTAGCTGGGACTACAGGTGCATGCCACCATGCCTGGCTAATTTTTGTATTTTTAGTAGAGATGGGATTTCACCATGTTGGCCAGGATGGTCTCGATCTCTTGATATCGTAATCTGCTGTCTCATCCTCCCAGCTCACTTTTATATCTTGTCAAAAGTATCCAATGATAGTCAACACTACTACTGATAATTTCAATCAATTTTCCCAAAGCCATCAAAAGCAGATACACTTACTTTCAAACTAATACAGAAAACAGCTTAAGCAATATTTTTACTAGTGCATATGAAAGCCTATCTTGCCAAAACATGCCATAACTTCCATCACCACACACTATTTTATCACAAGAGCAAAGTCGTTTTAAATATTTTAAGTTTTTTTTTACAGATTGCCACTTCAATATACTAATTTCTATTATATATTAACAAAGGAAACAAACACTAATAAACAATTCTCAAATCTCGAAGGCTTGAGGTAATAAAGGCTTACATCTCACCCATGCCACAATATGATTATGTGTTGACAGGCTTTGGGTTATGGGTGTAGGCTCTGGGCCACTCCTGTGGTTCTGCCATTTGCCTGGGGCTGAGTTTTGTACTCTCGTCTCTATTTCTGGTTATAGACAGAGAATAAAGGAAAATGAAGGGGATACATCTGCTCTTAGCTCTTTAGCCCTGGAGTTGACACGCAGCCCTTTAAAAAAAATTTATGAGTACAAACCAATCGCATGATCTCTCCCAGAAACAAGCGAACTGGGAAATGTGCCCGGAAGTGTAGCGATGAAATACGGGATAAAACAGAGGGAGTGAGCAGAGCAGATACACAGTTACACATAAGAGAAAGTAAAATTAAAGTAGCTCTGTACTCACACCAAAAACAAACTTCATGTGTGTTACATACCTAAACATAATAATAAACATCTTACACTTTAGGTATACTTGTAGCAGAATACCTTATGATTCAAGGTTGTGAAAGATTTCTTAAATGAAATATTTTCTAAAAACTTGTAGTGGACAATACTGTAATATTGATACGCATACAATTATTTTAAGAATTATTCATGAAACTACTTAATTCACAAAAATGATTCATAAAGACATAAATAAAAGTTTTAAAAACATACAAAAATAGATTCAATACGTCTACATGATCAACAGTGCAATCTTCATTCTTTATTTTCTATGTTTGCATAAGGTATGGGAATTTCCCACTGTTCTGCCAAAAGGGTAATAGTTGGTTGGGATATTTCTGACCTCATTCCACCACTTCTGTCATTCCTATTTAAGGACTGAAGAGTTGATTTCCTGATTAGCGAATTTGGGAGAAAAAAATTAACACGGTGTACATAGCCACTTTCATCTTGTTTAACAAAACCAGCCACTAAGAAGTAGTCATTCTTAGCAGGTCCATGTGGCACACTTTCTAGGGTAGGTTATGCATTTTGTGGCAGTGCCGAATGCCTGGGCTGTCATCTGGAGGGGAGAGTTCAGTTCAGTAGAAAGGATATTAGAAGCCTCTTTGGCCACTATGTAACTGCAGTTTCTGATTCAAGTCTATTAGTAATTAAATTTGTATTTTATTCTCTAGCCATCTGATTTGTCTATTTTCTTCTTAATGAATTCTGAACTTAGACAAGATTTAAGGGAAGAAAATAATTCGCTATCCTAGAGTCTAGCATAATGATAAACATGCGGGAAATTAAGGAAATAATTAAGAGGACCTCCTTGTGGGCTGAAGACCAGATCAAAGTTTTGCGCTACCTGGTGGGTTGGCTTTTAGGCTTTGACTTTAGTCAATGTGAGTCACAGCGTCCTTGATCACAATGATTTGTAGGAGTTATAATTGTGGGTCTGATGTCTACCTGGTATTACCAGCACAGTCCTTGATAGTTACAGATTTTTTTTAACCCAGTATGTTTAAACTTAATTATATCCCAATTTAAACATCTTACCTATAGAGATTGGATTATAGGTAAAAGGGGGGAATGAGAACACTAGTTAGTGCTTTATTTTTAAAATTCATGATGCTTGTGTATACTGGCTTTTCAAATCTTTATTAGTGAGAGAAAAATCTGTTGCTTTTATTATATTTTGTAGTCAGACCTCTAAGCTATGATTGTTAACTGTAAAGATAGTTAATTTATCAGAAAACTTGCTACACTTTTTAATTGCATGCACTTTTTAATTCTAATGATATCTGTGGAAACTTTTTTATTTTCTTATGTGCATTCATAACTAAAAAATAGTGGTTATTTTATTGATTCCTTTTTTATCTTCATAACATCTATTACTTTTTCATACTTTATCACTGGCTAGAAATTCTAGTTCCATGATCAATGTCACTGGTGATCTTAATCATCCTTGTCTCACTCCCTCAGAGAGTAATTTGTAGTTTTACTGCTAGGTTTTGTACGTTGATACCTATATTATATTAAGAAAGTATCCTTTATTTCTTAGTTTTAGAAGAGAGTATCATCTGAGATGATTTGACTTCTTACAAATGCTTTTCTTCTGTAGTGTTTGAGAATATATACCTCTTAGGTACTTGGTTAAGGTGGTCAATAATGTTACTGAATTGCTAAATTTTCAAACCAACTTTGTATTTCTAGAATAAATCCAATTGTGTTTTATGTTATTTTTGTAAGTATTGCTGAATTGATTTCTTAATATTTTGATAAATATTTCCATTTTTGTTGATGTATAAAAATAGACGTACACATACATGTGCTTCAGATGACTTATACAAAAATGATTGTAGCATCATTGTTTTCTGCAGCTAAAAATGGGCAAAAATTCATCTAAATGCAAACATAAATATATTGTGGAATAGTCGTGCATTAAAATGCTTAGGATCAATTAGAATGAATCAAAAAGATCTACGTGCAAAAGCACTCATAGATGTCACAAAATTATACTAAGCAAAACATCCAGCTACAAAAGAATACATTTGAGGTGATTTCAGTTATAAAATTTAATAAACACTCTGTGATTGGGGACAGTAGCACTAGAATCAGGGGGTTCGATTTTGTTCACTAATTTCCTGAGCTTGAGGCTGTTATAGTTACTATCTTTCAGTCATCTTAACCCTGACACACCATACCCCAGTCACCATAGTCTTAATAGTTAAGACAAATGTGGCATGAGACAGAAATTTAGAGCTGGTAGTGAGTAGAAAGATGTCTCCACTACATCTTCTAGTAGTAAAAACTGTGAGGCAACCACCCTTGGGTGCTCTCCATTTCCCCTCTTCACTAGTTGCTAAGCTTGAAGAAATAAACAGTATAGTTGGCTGATTGGCTTCATCTCTGTCTGTCTCATATTGCTGCCTTACCTTCGCACATAGAAATCTGAGTTATTCTTACTGGCAGGATTTCCGGAAGAGACTCAGGGGCTTTTTAATAGGGAAGTTGAAGTTGTTCAGCAGTGCCCGTGGTTCTGTAGTTCCGTGAATACAGTTAGTTATGTAGGAAAAGTGTGAAAGCCCATCTGCCCACTTATCTAGCTACATTTTCCAACACAAAGTTGTGCATTTTATTTCTACCATTTATCTATTATCTATCTATCTATCTATCTATCTATCTATCTATCTATCTAATCTATCTATCTATCTTGGTTTGGTTTGTATATATGTTTCTTCATAGGTTTTGCATTTAGAAAATTTTAATTAGAAAGTAATTATCACCTTTTTATACTCCACACCAGAGAAGATTCATATATCAAGAACATAATCATTTTTACAGATAACAATGGACAAAAAGGGATGGAGGTTGTAAAGATACCTGATTGCATTAGTAATCAAGGATATGCGGTCCTTCCCTCCAACATAATAAAAGAGATTTTATTTTACAACCACCAGAATACAAATATTTAAAAGGATGTAAGACTTCATGAGAATGTGATGAAATGTGAGGTAATGATGGAAGTAAACAAACAGAATTTTGGAAGGCAATTCAATCTGGCAATGTGAAGTGCCTTTGAATAGGAACAGAACTTTAACATTTAGCCATATGTTGCTAATAACTCACCACATGCATGTGCTTGAGAAGACACATGTAGTAATGTCTCTCACAGCTCACAGTAATAGTGAACAATTGAACCAACTAAAATGTCCACGATGGATAATTGGATGTGCATACAAGGGTGTATTGCAAATGAGTAAATTACAGACTCATTTATCATTTTTAAACAAAGATTGTATACAACATTTACTAAACAGAACAGAAAGATATGTGATAATAAAAAGTAAATATTTATTTCAGTTTTCACTTGGTGTCGAGTATATTCTATACTG
The DNA here is from genome assembly GCF_000951045.1 of Mandrillus leucophaeus. Classification (NCBI taxonomy): domain Eukaryota; kingdom Metazoa; phylum Chordata; class Mammalia; order Primates; family Cercopithecidae; genus Mandrillus; species Mandrillus leucophaeus. The sequence continues at coordinate 2,476,407 of NW_012103254.1, read as the reverse complement.
CTAACTCACTTACCACACACAACAACTTGTTGAAATAAGTATTATCATCTCCATTATACAGATGCAAAAAATGAGACACCAGAAGGCTAAGAGATTTCCCCAGGATCACACATGGCAAGCATGTGGAAGAGTGGATATTGAATAAATCTTGGTATTCCATATATTATGTTTTAAACTGGAAATTTCCATTGCATTTTATTACTTACACAATACTTATAATAAGCCATCATTTGTGTAAAATTCAGAAAAATAAAGTACAATATTCTATATTGCAATGGACATAAACATATACAGTAATAATCATTTATAAGATATAAGAAAAAGTGAGAATAGTAGTTAAATCTAGAAAACAAGAAACAAAATTAGCATTGGGGTTATAAAGATAACTTCAATATTATGTGGTATAATATTCCCTAAAACTCTTTGAGGCAAATATAGGAACGTTTCAAGATATGTAAACGGTTGATAGATAGTTTTTACATATATATTCTACTGTTTTATTTCTGTAAAAAAAATATTTTATAGGATACTTTTACAAGAAAGTTAACTATTATCTGTGAAAGACTGAATATTTTATTTTACTCAATCCTATTCCTGAGGAAAACTAGAAAACCTGCAGACACAAAAAATAAAAATAAGAAAACTTATTTGGAAGTCATCAGATATTCCTTGAGTCTGTGAGATTTTGTAGTGGAGAATCTTGGGGAGGAGGCAGAAAAATCAAAAGACTGGAATTTAATGCGAATTTTCCCTTTGATCTGATTGTCAGTTTTTAAAGTTGCGGCTAGGAGTCTGAAAAAGTCTGCAGGGGATGGGGCAATTACAATTCAGAAGCTGCCATGGTGCAGGGTCCTTGTGAACTTTCAGGCTCTTACACAGGACTAAAACTTAAACTTGTATTTTCTTTTCTTTTTTTGAAGACGGAGTTCTGCTCTTGTTGCCCAGGCTGTAGTGCAGTGGCACGATCTCGACTCACTGCAACCTCCACCTCCTGGATTCAAGCGATATCTCCTGCCTCAGCCTCCCGAATAACTGGGATTACAGGCACACGCCACCATGCCTGGCTAATTTTGTCTTTTTAATAGAGATGAGGTTTCACCGTGTCGGTCAGGGTGGTCTCCAACTCCTGACCTCAGGTGATCCACTCGCCTTGGCCTCCCAAAGTTCTAGGATTACAGGCTTAAGCCACTGCGCCTGGTCCATATATTTTTATTATAAAATAATCTGAATATAATACTTCAAAAAATGAATAAAAATGGATGACTCTAGAATTCTATCATACTATTAGAGAAAATGCCCAATACATAATGTGTGCTATTCTTTCTCTTAACTTAAAAAAGAAAAATAAACTTTCCCTTAACCCTATTTCGGTTCTTGCAATTGTTCTTTTATTCTGTTCCTCTTCATAGCAAAACTATTTAAAGCAATTATCTATAAGTCGTTGTCAGCAGTTCCTTTTAAATATACTTTAATCAGGCTTTTAGCCTGAACATTCTATCAAAAGTGCCTTTGCCTAAATTACCAGTGACCTCCAGATTCCTAAATCCAATAGTCAATTCTTAGTGTTCATTTTACTTGATACCTTGACAATATCTAAAATATTACATATGTATTAACTCTTTAATCCAGAAGTTCACTTTGTAAAGTTACTGTAAAGATAAACCTCTGAAAGTATGGCAATATTATATGCATGAACGTATTCATTGCAACATTAATAGTGCTTGCAAATATTCTAAATAAACTCACTGTCCAAGCATAGAAGATTGGGTAAATTAATGATGGTGCCTACACAAAATAAAGTACTATTAAGCTGTAAAATAAAGAGGAATAGCTCTATAAACATATACGGAGGGATTTCTGAGAAACATTAAGTGAATGAGAGCAAAGTGCAAAGGAACATTTGCATCTGCTTATATTTACAAAAAGATTAGAAAAATGAATAAACCATAAACAGTTATAATGGGTCAGGGAAAGTGACAGGAGAAAGCAATTGGGGAAAAATGACGGCACTCTGAAAATCCACTTTGTGTAGTTTTGGCCTTTGAAAGAATGTAAGTATTTTTTTTATATTGAGAAAATCAAATCAAATTAACAAGAATGAGAAGAAGAGGAAAAAGGAAACACCTAAAACTTAAAGCAAATTATAAGTTATAACAGTTCTATTTTGAGAAAATAACCATTCAGAAAGAAAAATAATAATAAAGGATTAATCCAAGTAATTTATGGTTAGAATATTTCATGATACACACTTCTTGAATGCAGTTTGGTTGGTAGTGGGGAGACTACAGACAGATTCTCAACTCCTTATATTTTTACTTTTGTAACAGAAGCATCAATTATAGTTATACTATGGAAGTGAATAAAAAAGGAAAAGTGGTGGTATCATTTAGAGCCGAGATTTTCACTCTGACAAAAAAATGCACACAAGCAAAAAGAGACAGAGAGAAATATGTGTGTGTGTGTATGTGTGTGTGTATATATATATGTGTGTGTGTATATATGTGTGTGTGTGTGTACACATATATGTATTAAAAATACATATATTTATTTTACCCTTACCTTTATCTGCTGAAGGGACCCAGAAAAAGATACAAAATTATTCATGAACAAATCTCAGGCTATACTACTATTTCCCACTAAAGTAGGCTGGGGCAAGATAGGTACAAGATGAACCTGAAACATTTTGTTATGCTAATTGTAGGGAAGTTCTTGTAAAAATAATAGGCACATGTTACAACAACACAGGAACCAGGCAGAGAGGTGTATGCTGATCAAATATAGTGTAATTTGAATGCCCAAATCACTGTAAGTACAGTAATAATTTATAAATGAAAAGTTGAGAATGCCCATTATAGAGAGATGAATACTAGATAGATAGATAGATAGATAGATAGATAGATAGATAGATGATAGATAGATAGATAGATAGATAGATAGATAGATAGATAGATAGATGATAGATAAATAGATGATAGATAGATAGATAGATAGATAGATAGATAGATAGATGGATGATAGGGAGACAATAGATAATAGATGATAGATTAGACAGATAGATGGATAGATATAGATAGATAGATAGATAGATAGATAGATAGATAGATAGATAGATAGATAGATGGATGGATGGATGGATAGATAGATAGATAGATAGATAGATAGATAGATAGATAGATAGATGTAAAAAGAGAGGGCCTTTGCTTACAGTGGAATGTGCAGTGCTGAATGGTAAATGTGGAATGAGTGCTGGAGTCAGAAATTCATCATTTTGCAACCTCCATTTTAAAGATAGGACCTGGAAAAAATTGTCAATGCATACTAAACCCCAGGGGGAAATTTTGATGCAGAGTAGGATATTTCCATGGTCCTAAAAGAGCTACTGTGAAATTGCTTATTAGTTGTACAGGACTGAAATGGTGCCGATAAAATGGTGAAATAGGAAGCAACTTGAATGGATTATCAAAGTCAATGTGCCAGGAAAAGAGACGGATATGTGCCTCCAGAAATGAATATACCAAGGAGGAAATGACATCACTTATTACTCCGGCTGGAAATGCATAATCTGAGTGTAATCCTGGGGGAATCTCAGACAAACCAAAAGTGAAGAATATTCTATGAAAATAGTGGCAGGGGAATGGTGAATTTTTCAGAAATATCAATTTCATAAGAGATAAAGAAAGGCCATTGTAATTACTGCAAAATAAACAAAGGAAAATGACATTTAGGAGTAAAGATAAAGAGCCATGCGCTATGCAAGTTACTCTCAATTGAGCAATTGTTCACTGACGTACTTAGTGATCCCTGAACATGCCAGACTGGCTCTCACATCAGGCCCTCTCCGTTTGCTGCTCCTTAGTAAGGAAACACTATTCCCGAACATGCATCAGATATATTTCCTTACATTTTTCAAGTGTTTACTCAAAAACCTGTATCCTTCTGAGAGTCATTCACTGCTTAAAATTTCCAGTCCCCCAAAGACACTGCCAACTTCACGTTTCTCTACAATGCTTATCATGTTTTAATGCAGTGTTCACTGAATTTATTCATGTTGTTGTAATTTCCCATGCTAAAATGCAAGCTTCAAGATAGCATGGATTTTTATATTCAGTTTGTTCTTTGTTATTGACTAATCTCCTTGAACACTGCCTCATTATAATAGGTGCTCAATAAAGACTTTTTTGATTTAAGATCTCTGTCTCTGTTTTCATTTGATATTTAGAATAAAGTAATCAATGAATATAGATTCTACCAATATCTAGAATAAACTTTATGTAAGTAATAGCAGTGATCATTTGTCTATTGTATTTTAATAAGTGATATCCGGAATAGGTTAATATAATGCTAAAGAAAGTGAAAAATGTCCACTTAGCTGTGAATCCTGAATAAAATGATCATAATGCTGAATAAAACAATTCTGAATTAAAGATTTTATAATCCTGAAAAGATTTTATTAGCATACTATTTTACCTCTTAGAAACAAATGAGTTCACTCCTGCTAGAAGTAGCAAATGGAAGAATTCACTGGTTTTATTCTCATGGATTTTTCTTCTCTCCTTCACTTCATGCACCTGAGGTGCTGGTGATAAGCAGAAATGAAATGCGACAAATATTCTCTAATTTATTTTTGCTTTTCAAGTGTGCAAAACACAGGCTCAAATCAGAAAGCCAGAAATCTTGTTATGATGTCAAAATAGGAATGAAATCAGAAGAGAGCATTTTAGACAAAAGATGCATTTGTATGTGATCATAAGTAGTAAACCTCTGAGTAACCAATTAGTGGATTTCACGCCCTCTTGGAAGCACAATTGCAGTATGTTAGTCATTGATTTAGCTAACTTTGACTTACCAACTGTAAAGCGCATGGGGAATTTTAGTAAACAAAGTAAGTACCGTGTATTCCCTCACTGAGGTTACCGCATCACAAAGGCATGGATTCAATAATTCATTTAGAAATGTTGACGTCGACTCACTTGTTTAGTTTTGCTTTTGTTGCGTGTGCTTTTGGTGTCAAATCCAGAAAATCATTGCCTAGATCAATGTCAAGGAGTTTTCTGCTGTTTCCTTCTGGGAGTTTTAAAATTGCACATCTTGCATTTAATTATTTAATATATTTAGAATGCATTTCTGTGTATGTTGTAAAACAAGGATTTTACTTTTCATTTTATTTTTTCAAATGGATATCCACTCTTCCCAACACCATACACTGAACAGTCTTTTTCCTCATTGTGTATTTCTGATATGCAATAGACAAAATGAGATGTAAATTTCTGGTAAGCATGCCATTGATATATGAGCTAGTCAACTTGAATTACAATATAGAAATGGGACCTCTAGAGGTAATCTATGGAGATTGGGGAGATGTTGATCAAGAGATACAAAATTTCATTAGGCAAAGGAATAAATTCAGAAGATCTATCATATAACATGCTGACTATAGTAATTAACAATGTATTGTATACTTTAAAATTGCTAAGGAAGTAGATTTTCAGTGTTTTTACCACAAAAAAAAGATAAGTATGTGAGGTAATGCATCTATTAATTAGCTCAATTTAGCCATTCCATAATGTACACATATATTAAAACATCACGTTATACATCATAGAAATGTAAAAACTTATGTCAACTTAAAATTATTTTTAAAAAGTAATCCTAACAAGAAACAAATCACGACAAATGCTATTTTATTTGAAACAAAAATTCTGTCAATTCAGTGATCAAAAATTTCCAGGTTGTAATTTGATTTGTTAGAAAATATGCACTGATTAGAAAGGACATTCTGATATTTTCTAACCTGTAAGATAGTGTTGTGTTGCAGTTAAGATCTAATTGAATGGGGCTGAAAAGGTGGATGAGAACATTCCTAATACAAATAAGCACTTCAGAATATATCTGACAGATTGTAGCATGCATGACATATGCAAATATACTTCTAAGATTCAGGGTGTTTGTGCAAATTGTGTGATCTTCAAGTTTCACAGGAGAGTGTGAACTCGGTAGAGTTTATTCACTTTGGGAATGCTTAAGAGAAATAAACTACCACAATATACACAATATGTATCCCAGTAGCAACAGAGGAATTCACAGAAAAAAGTACAAGGTCTAAACTCACCATTATACCCAGGAACCTGACTTACTAAAATGTCAGGTACATTCTGGCTAAAATCATTTATCTCACTAAAGGTAATGTTTCATCTTTAAGATGACTTCCTTAGCTACACAGTACCTGGATTTATGGCTTATAAAGACTCTATGCGCAGTGCTAGATTGAATGTTTCATGTTATTATTTGTATTTAGAAGAGAGATCACTGATGCATTCACAAAAATTGCAGCTTCTGATGGTTTGGCTATGAGAAAATCAGTGTCCATTATCAGATAGTGTATCTCTGAGAAACAGAGCCTGAAAATACAGTTAGGATTGTATGACACATAAATATGTAGACGTATAGTTTGTGTATGTATACACATGCATGCTTATATTGGCAAGGGGAAACTTAACTTTTAGTATTAATTGTTGCTCACAAGGCTGTGGGTTAGCTGGGCTCACTCACATGTTTTCAGTCAATCCTGGGTCAGATATGCAGGTCTACTGATCTACATTATACTCTCTGTTATTCGTGGTTCCTCTGGATTTCAGTTAATTCAGGACAATCATGCCTAGGTCTTCTTGGTCTACTAGAGTTTCTCCATGTGGTGTTTCATCTTCTTGCAGGCGATGCTGTACTACTCATTTGTATGTGAGCAGAATTCCAAGAGAGATGAGAAAAACAAAAACGTCTGGAACCTAGGCACAGAACAAGCACATCATCAGTTCCACTACACTCTATTGGTCAAAGAAATTCACAAGGCTAACTCTAATTTTAAAAATCCTCAGCTCTAAATAGTATTTTCTTAGAAAGGACCACTCCACACTTATTATCCTGTAATTTTGTTTAATTCTGTGATCAGCATGTGTAACTGTGAGAAGCTTCAACGATTACTTCTATGCTTTGTTTATGCTTATTTTCTATCTTCCCAGAGGAGAACTTTCTCCTTTTAAGGGTTTCTCCTATTAATGGTTTTGTCCATTATTTTAACCCCAGCAAGTTCAGTGGTTCTGGGAGGGTCATATATTGTTATACTCTAGCAAGTGAACTGTTTCACATCTGGGATTGAAAAGGGAGAAGGGAGGAAAAATAAAACAAAGCTAATTATATCATATTTATGAGCATATATAAAAGCATCCAAAATGAGGTGATATGCATCTTAACATACCAGTTCACCAGGTTATTAATTATTAGCAGAAAATTTAAAAAAAATAATTAAACCTTAATTAGCAATATATTCAATAAGCAAATTATTCATTGTAACATAGCTCATGAAAGTTTTTGTTTTTTATACTCTCATTTTTGGAAATAAAGCTAGATTTGTTAACTGTGAATTTTATTCTGCTGCCTGTGCTTTGTTGTACCAGGAGAATGAAATAAATTTTCCACCTTAAATGAAGGAATATATTAATAAATTGTGATCACTTCTATTCTGTAAATCATCTCTTTTGCATTGTAAAAAAATTAACATCTCTTCTTACCTTGAATAATTTATGTACTTTCTTCAGTCTTTGCAGTAGCATAATAAATGTACTACATTCCCGGCAAGTTGATTATTCAATTCATAAAACATGAAAAATTTTTTAAGTGAGTTACCAGGTTGATAATTCTAAGTCACTCACCTACTAATTATCAACTAGGCTGTCATTCAAGTCATGCAATCTAAACCTTTTTCAGATATCTGACTGATCTGTCTGCATTAGATTTTCATCAAGGATTACCAAGCAAGCATAATGTTTAAATTTTTTGATTTCTCTAAAAAAGAGAACTTCTGTTTCATGAAGGCTTAAGGCCTAGTGGTCTAAAGGTAGATTCTCAGAGTCCTCATTCTGTTCTCTACCTTTAATAGCTATATAAATTTGAGCAGTAATTTTTTTTTT
>NW_012103254.1:2464590-2465603 GCF_000951045.1 Mandrillus leucophaeus | reverse complement strand
TAACAAGAAACAAATCACGACAAATGCTATTTTATTTGAAACAAAAATTCTGTCAATTCAGTGATCAAAAATTTCCAGGTTGTAATTTGATTTGTTAGAAAATATGCACTGATTAGAAAGGACATTCTGATATTTTCTAACCTGTAAGATAGTGTTGTGTTGCAGTTAAGATCTAATTGAATGGGGCTGAAAAGGTGGATGAGAACATTCCTAATACAAATAAGCACTTCAGAATATATCTGACAGATTGTAGCATGCATGACATATGCAAATATACTTCTAAGATTCAGGGTGTTTGTGCAAATTGTGTGATCTTCAAGTTTCACAGGAGAGTGTGAACTCGGTAGAGTTTATTCACTTTGGGAATGCTTAAGAGAAATAAACTACCACAATATACACAATATGTATCCCAGTAGCAACAGAGGAATTCACAGAAAAAAGTACAAGGTCTAAACTCACCATTATACCCAGGAACCTGACTTACTAAAATGTCAGGTACATTCTGGCTAAAATCATTTATCTCACTAAAGGTAATGTTTCATCTTTAAGATGACTTCCTTAGCTACACAGTACCTGGATTTATGGCTTATAAAGACTCTATGCGCAGTGCTAGATTGAATGTTTCATGTTATTATTTGTATTTAGAAGAGAGATCACTGATGCATTCACAAAAATTGCAGCTTCTGATGGTTTGGCTATGAGAAAATCAGTGTCCATTATCAGATAGTGTATCTCTGAGAAACAGAGCCTGAAAATACAGTTAGGATTGTATGACACATAAATATGTAGACGTATAGTTTGTGTATGTATACACATGCATGCTTATATTGGCAAGGGGAAACTTAACTTTTAGTATTAATTGTTGCTCACAAGGCTGTGGGTTAGCTGGGCTCACTCACATGTTTTCAGTCAATCCTGGGTCAGATATGCAGGTCTACTGATCTACATTATACTCTCTGTTATTCGTGGTTCCTCTGGATTTCAGTTAATTCAGGACAATCATGCCTAGGTCT
>NW_012103254.1:2446983-2463290 GCF_000951045.1 Mandrillus leucophaeus | reverse complement strand
CTTAAGGCCTAGTGGTCTAAAGGTAGATTCTCAGAGTCCTCATTCTGTTCTCTACCTTTAATAGCTATATAAATTTGAGCAGTAATTTTTTTTTTCTCAAAGGCACACTTTCCTTATATATATGATGAGGTTAGGAAAGATTTTTAGTGTTGTAAGGTTGATAGAGTGATTAATGCAATTATTAGAAGTTGACTAGGACTCTATCACATAGATATTTATAACAAAATATATAAATTTAATTATTAATAAGTAGAATTTATAATTAATCAATTAAAAGGTAAATATTATTTCATTAATATCAGCAATACATGTTGATTGTAATATTACTTCCTATAATTAATAATTTTTAAGGTGAGAAATTTCAATATTTAATTTGATTGCAATAGAAACATGAAATGATGAAAAGGAGTATTACATACTGCATGTTTTTTTCTCCCCCAACACAGATACCGTGAAACCATAAACATATTTTCAGTTCATTTTTTAAAGAACTCAACTCAAAGCAAAGCTCATGTTAAATGCAAATAAATGTTGTTAATAAAATCCAGGCAATGAAAGGTTATGGAAACTGCTAACACAGATATACACAAGTGAATTCTGGGTTTCCTTCACTAAATGAACTACTGCAGATGTCAAATGGCTGAGATGGCAGAAGTTCACTTTGATATGGACATTGAAGTAAATAAATAGATAAAATGAAACAGAGGTGTTCTTGTCTCGTGTAGGGTAGATATCTGCTCTGCAAAATAAGTTATTTCCTATCCAAATTACAGTTTTACTTATTAGCTCTTTTAAATGTACCAAGACACATAGTCAGGAAGTTCTGTATACCAGAGAGCACAGGGAAGGAAGAGCTTTATTGTAGAGGCCGGTAACTGCAGGAGAGGGTCAGAGTAGCAGAGGACAGGGAAGAAAAGCTACTAAACCAAGATCTGCAGCAGTAAAGCCTGGAAAGATCACAGGGTGTGCAGACAGCAGGGAAAAGCAAGAGCGATGGAAAGAACTTAAAGCAAGACCTTCAACAGCACTAACATGGAAGGGGAAATTACCAGGAAGGGACAGGAAACTATGACTATTCACAGAATGATAGAGAAACTTTAAAAACTTTAGTGATAACACTGATAAAGTAGGTATCAGTTTACTAAAGAGGGCAGTTAGTATCAACATGGAGACATAAATGAACAAAGGAAGCCATTCTGATAAATCAGCCACTTGAATATGTGAAATCAACAGAACATGTTACTTAACAAGATGACAGGTGTTAGTTCAGTATTAGGTTATGATATGGTTAGGCTTTGTGTCCCCACCCAAGTCTCATCTTGAATTGTAATCCCCATAATTCCCATAATCCCTACGTGTCAAGGGAGAGAGCAGGTGGAGGTAATTGAATCATGGGAGCGGCTTCCCCTATGCTGTTCTTGTTATAATGAGTTCTCATCAGAGCTGATGTTTTTATAAGGCACTCTTCCCCCTTCACTAGCCACTTCTCCTTCTTTCCACCTTATGAAGAAGGTGCCTTGCTTCCTCTTTGCCTTCTACCATGATTGTAAGCTGCCTGAGGTCTCCCTAGCCATGCTGAACTGTGAGTCAATTAAATCTCTTTCCTTTATCAATTACCCAGTCTCTGGCAGTTCTTTACAGCAGTATGAAAATGGACTTATACGGGTTATGAATTTCCACTTAATAAAGTAGGCTTGGTACAAAGAACAATCCTATCCTATCTATCCACCCGTCCATCCATCCATTCATCCATCCATCCATCCATCCATCCATCTATCTACCCATCCTTTTATCCTTGTATCCATCCATTATCAATTGATAGTAGATGAATCAGTCTAACATCATTCATTAAGTATTTAGTACCGTGCTGAATATTCGGGATATGCACATGACATGCACATATTTATATTTTAAAACATACAGCTAAATTCTGGTGTTCTATAGCACAGTAGGGTGACTGTAGTTAGCAATAATAGAGTGTGTATTTTAAAATGGATAGAAGAACGGATTTTGAGTTTTCTCACTACAAAGAAATGACAATGATTTTCAGGTGATGGATAGCCTAATTACTCTGATTTGATCATTACACAAAGTACACATGTATTGAAACATCACACTGTATCTATATATGTGTGTGGGTGTATGTGTGTGTGTGTATATATATATAATTAATCATGTGTCAGTTAAAAACTACAACTTAAAATATTTATTTGTATTTTTAAATTCTGGCTATACAGATTTATTAATAATGTTGAAAACTAACTTGAATTTAGTCATCTGTTATTTAAAGTTCAGTTATGAACTCATTTTTAGCAGAAATGCTTAATGTGCAGACTCCGTTACCCAGAAGTTTAATGTAAATATTGTCTATTCAGGATTATACTAAACATTGTATTATTGGGTATAACATTGTAGAGATGCTAGTTTGAATAGGGATATCCTTTTGGCAACTAATATTCATAATTACCATAAAATAATTTCACTCTAAGTCCCTTAATCAACTATTTATTAAAAAGTATATTAAAGAATATAATTTTCTAAATATTGGTATAATTTCTGTATGTGTATATGTATACATTTAATCAGAAACAATTCTCGTGTTACAAAAATAACAAACTCTAAATTACCTCTCTAAACATACTATTACTGTCTTTTTAAAGTTGGTGTTCATAGAAAAAGTGAAAAAAACCATTATTACAAAACCTTCTGAAGAGAGTTCTGACATATGTTATGATTTAGTAACATTTGTAAATAATATCAAAGGCCTAATGTATCATTCTCTTTTTATTTATAAATTAGCCATTCAAAATCTGTATAAGACATGAAAGTGTTTTAATGCACAATTATCACACACAATTTTGTGAACACAAAATATCTTAGAAATAACAATGTGAAAGGATGCAAGCAAATATTAAAGTTACAGTAAATATTATTTAATTATATGCCAGTTTCTACATATTCCACTAAATATCAACAAATATTTACTGATGGTGATGATAATTCTATGCTTGACTGGCAATATAAAACAGGAGAAATTAAAGTTAAAAAAAAAACAAAACTAAAAACAAAGTTGTAAACTATCCATAAAACCAATGTTATCTATCTGACATAACTGGTTAAAGTACCATTTAAAATTCCTTAAGCAGTTAACATTTTACTTTTGTTTGCCTCCCTACTGAGTAATCATCAAAAAAGGTGACACCATTTTAACCCAACATAAGTAATCATAGTTTGACTTAGTGATTGGGGTGGTTAATGTTATGCATAAACATGCATAGGTCACGGTACTAGATATTTGGAAATACCAGTCTAGATGTTGCTAAGAAGATATTTTAGATGAGATTAAAATTTAAATCAGCAGGCTTTGAGTAAAACACATTAAGCTCCTTAATGTGGCTGACCCTCATCTGATCAGTTGCAAGGCCTTAATCAAAAAGAAAATGAGGTCCTCCGAGGAAGAGGAAGTTCTGCCTCTAGAGAATTCTTCAGACTGCAGCTATAACATCTGCTCTTTCTTTGGACTTCAGCCTCTTGGTCTGCGGTGTGAAGTTTAGACTTGCAGGCTTCAAAATCGTAAAATCAATTTATTTCCTTGAAATAAATCTCTCTCTCTCTCTCTCTCTCTCTCTCTGTGTGTGTGTATGCGCACGTGTGTGTAAAATACATATGCCTTATTGCTTCTGTTTATCCGAAGAACTCTAATAGAGTAAATGTAGATAAATTATTGGTTATTCTTTTAAACAACTTTATTGAGATATAACTGATTACAAAGAACTGTACACATTTAATGTGCACAATTTGATGACCTTGGACATATTCAAACACCTGTGATACCATCACCACAATCAAGGCAATAAACATACCCAATATATCTCAAAGTCTCCTTGTGTTCCTTTGTTTTGTTTTTAGAAATTAGTGGTAATTTTTCAATATGTTGAGTAGAAAATTGCATAACAAAATAGGTTTCCTTGAAATTTTGAGCACTCTTTATACTGGTGAGTATTATTATATGCATTCAGTGATTCTATTTTTATTCACTTGCTGGTAACCACAGGAAAAAAATGTGCTGAGCAGATTTTATCATTTAATTTAGTTTTCATTTGGGTCAGTTTTCAGTTCAGTCAGGGTGACTTTTCAGACTTCGGAGTTTTTTTGTTTAAGAGATAGCATAACTGCATTGTAAAGCAATTGCACCAATTTACCGAAGAAGTCAGTCCAATTTCTGCAAGTTCACTACTGTCATATCTGGTTTCTTGTACATGCATTGATTATATCAACAGAATCTTAGATGGTTCTTTGAATACCTGACTTCATTGCATTAAAAGCTGAAATCTGTTATCTACATAGATACTTGAGAGACTTGCCTTTCTATATTTTAGACGTAAATAAATTGGCAAATATATCCTAAAGACTCTATGGTTAAATATAAATTCCCTGAGGTTTGAGATATATGTATATGTATGTGTATATATATTTTCAAGTGTATGCCATTGAAATAATTTCAGAAATGTTGTTTAAAACCGGTATATGTATTTTTTATTCCTGCCATTATTATTACCAAAATGTCATTCCTTTTATAATTTACTCAATTTATATAAACAGAAAACAATCAGCATCTGCCTTCCCTTATATAAATGTAATTTAAGAGTAGCAATTGGCTTTCTAGCTATCATTTTTGGCAATAGCTTCTCAGCAGAGCTAGTAACTTAAAAAAGGGGGCTTAGCCAATCTGAGGTGTTCATTGTGGCACTTTCCGAAGTATTTCTCTGGACTTGGAAATAATTTTGAAAAGATTGTTAGGGTGATGTTTTTAGTATCCCTGTTTGAGTAATGCGAGACCAAAGAGTGTTGTAAGAAAATGTGATCGAAATTGAATTGGAAAAGGAGACCCAATCTGAAACATTGATTTATTAGGCACTATCTATAATGTAAAAAATATTTTAGCATGCATATGCTGTTATCCTTTTTCTCCCTTATGCCTACATGAATTAAATTGAGATCATATTTAGTATTTCTCTTTCCTCTATTACATATGTAAATGTTATTTATTCATCCACAACTGATATTCAGAAACATCACTATATCAGCATCCAATATCATACTCATTTCAAAAATTTACATTTAGATCAAAATTGACAACTAATAAAGATCCAAGTGTGTTGAGAATGCTTGTTTAGAAAACCCAGTATTCCAAGTTGATGTGTTTGCATTTATCCTTCTACTGTTACCTTACTACTTCCTCAGTGTTGATGGAGTATAGTTAATACTTCATTGTTCTGAGTGATGACATGAAAAATTTCATGTTAAATACATGTTTAGATATTCATCCTACTACAATTTTAAGTGCTGTTTCATTACTAAGATGTTTCTTCCTTAGTTGAAAATAAATACTTTTAAAAAATATTTATCTTTCATAAGATAAAATTACATATACATTTGTTTTTATTTGCTTTATACACTAATCTTATATTTTTCCTAATTTATATTTTCAACCATAACAAATTTTCTTCCTTTGAGTTCAAGAAATCTACTACATCCTACTGTTGTTCACAGTCAAGTAATTACTAAGGAATCAAGATCAAAAATAATTTTCATAGTTTCATGGTAATCTTTCTCACATCTAAGTTCTGTACATCTTTCTAAAAGTTTTATTTGTAGTCCATGTATTTGTCATAGGAAAAATGGAGTATCTCTAGTAACCTCTTCTTTTCTGTTGACAGTTGAAGTGATATGTGATGCTTTCACTACAAATTGAGTCTACAAATATTCTTGCTTGCTTCCATTGTCTAGATGGATGTTTCTTTTTTCTTCTCCAAGATAAATTTGCTGATATGTACTCAAAATCCTGTCATTTTCAGTACCTTCTGGGAACTTGCTCAATCCATTACCTCATCTGTTTCATGGATCTTTATCTATCTTGTTTCCATTGGCTCCCTCATAGCAGCACATAAACTTCAAGCTTAAAAAGCAGCATTCACTCTCGCCCTGCTCCTTTCTAGATCTCATGTCTCTTTATTTCCATAACAATGATAGAAAAACAATAGCCTATCCTTGCTACTTCTATTTCTTAACCTCCTAATTATTTTTCAAAAACTGCCCTGCCTTCTGCTTTTTTATCTTTACCCGAATTGCTTTTCTTAAGTTCCTGATGACCTCCTCATTTCTAAATAAAAGAGGAATTCTTCAAATCTTCATCCTTTTGACTCAATAATATACAATAATATATCTTACCCTACTTCACAGTCATAAACTATGTTTCCCAGAATCCTTGGTACAAGTTGTGTGTACCCTATTTGAGTTCCAGCCAATAGAATGTGGAAGTATGTGACATATGTCACTTTCAGGCTTGCCTTACAAAACCTCTTTCATAGTACTCCAAGTTTTCTCTATTTATTTACCGACGGGTTAACTGCAGAGACTCCAGAAGAAGGGTTTTCAAATATTGGAAAATAGTGGAGTTAAAGAAAGAAGCTCTAGTTTCAGAATTCTCAGTACAACGATGTTGACAAGTTGTTCCTGTTTGCCTAGGACTTTCCTAATTTGAGAACTGAAGAGTCCTGTATTCTGGGAAACCCTTTGCACCTGAAACATCAGAAACTTGGTCAACCTAGGAAGAATGCTACCCACTGAAAACTGAAACAGACTGAAATTGAACAAGTGATAACCATTCTACTGTATTTAGACACATTTATTTGGGATTTATTTCCTATAATAGTCTACTCAAAAAAATATCTAGCTTAAGTAAGACAACATCAATTACCTTCCTTCATTTTGCTTCGCCATCCTTTTATTTTTATTTGTGATTACTACTATCACTTATATATTTAATCAGTACAGAGTATAATAGTTATCCTGTATTCCATTCTTTTCATTAATTTACAGATTCATTCAAACCCTGTATATGCTGACACAGCCATCTAAAATATCTAATTGTTTTCTTTTTCTCTATTTTTCTTCCCAGACATTATTAGTTCATATTCTCTTATTTCCTCACTTGGAACACTGATATTAACACTTAGGTGCATAACATCATTATCCAGTGAGTTTCTGAAAGGTTTCCTAGACACACCTGAAAGGCTCTTATCGTAAGCTCAGGGTGGAAGAGGGGATCTTATTATTTAAATTACCCCAATAACTGTGATGGTAAATGTGACAGTTTAGAAACACTAATCTGGAATTCTACTGAACCCTTCTTATGAGTGACATATGTAGTAACAAAAATCCCTCTATATTGGGAGTTTCATAACAATGATTTTTTAAACGAAAAGAATATTTTCTATGTCTCTGTAGTAGAATAAATAGTTGTCCTAAAATAATCTGTCCTCAATTCTGTGAAAAAAAAATATATGCTTCCTTGCCCCTTGATTAAGGGCTGGATTTTAAGTATTTAGGGCTTATGGGGGTTATATTTAAACTTTAATTCTAAAATGCAAGTAGTAGCCACAAAACAAGGGTACTTGCCTCAACTTCCACCCTAAATGATCAAATGCTGATGATGATCCTAAATCCCCAAATCATATTAGTTTTCATATATAAATTTAACTTGATGTGGCTCACATGCAACTTCTTTCAATACTTATGTCATTTTTGGTGACACATCTTCTTTTTATTCAAGTTGCTCCTTCATGTCCTTTTAAAATAAATGTATCTGACACCCTCAATGTAAAAGCCAATATTGCTACAATAGTGTGCAAGACCAGACATGGCTCCGTCCTCCTTCACTGATCTTATCCTTCAGTTTCTCCTGTTCTTGCTCTAATCCTAGTGTCCTCTTTCCCTTGTTTGTCCTCTGCTCTGTGCATTCTCCAGAGAAGTGATCATTTTCCTAAGGGCACATAAATGGATTATTGGTGAGAAAAAGACGGTGAAAGAAAATCTTACTGTTTCTTTGTGCTTACTCAACTCAGCTCAGCCCTCTTCCCCTTGGATTCACACCTCGTCATGGCTAACGCCAGCTTTCCTGTGTTAGTCCATTGCATAGAATTTACCTTACCTGTTTCTACACTGTCTGAAACTGAGTGGCTAAGTATACCTCACTAAACCTACTTAACAAACAAAGCCAAGTCCATCCATGCTCTTCATCTTGGCCTCTATGAGTCATAAACATGATATTTTGGCCTGAATATAGCTTTGTTTTTCTTCTCAATTTGTTCAGAAACTGAGAAGAGAAAAATATATACAGGCAATTCGCTTGAATAGACCAATCAGTATGTTCCAAAAATTATTCTTTTGTGCACTTATGTATTCAATTTCTCACTTAAACAGCAATATTTACTTAGACTATTTATTGAGACTATGACATTGTATGTGCTGTGCTAGTACTATGAGGGGTTGCCATCTACTTTGTCAATTACAGGAGGTCCTTTTGATGGAGAAAACAGTAATCTTGCTCCTACATTCATATTTGTAGTGGTTCATAGACTGGGCATAGAGAAAAGACAGGACTCCCAATTGAATGTTCTGGCCATAAATCATATGCTAAGCTTCCTATGAATATTTAGATACTACTTTATGGCAAGGAGTTGTTAAAACTCAAAGTACTTACTAAAATGTCAGCACTTATAATTATTAAAAAAAGAGATTGCTAATGTCACCTACTAAATTAGTTAAGACACATGAATGAATGTTAGCAACAAAAACTAACTCAAGCTAAGTAATTTATTTTTGTCCAATTCCAAGATTGGGGATGTTGCTTGGTTTCAAGCAGAGACCCTGCATAAGGATTTGGAGGACTCTTCCTATCTTTGGTAGACTGGGGTCATCCTGTACCTCCCATAGTTTCCACCTTATGAAGATATTTTCTTTGGATCCCATTTCTAAATTCCAGGCAAAGATAATCCGATTAGCCCAGTTTGGAGCAATCATCCTTCCTCTCTTATCGGCTACAGCCAGAGGGCAGAAGAATATTCTAGTAAGAGAGAACAACCTTACGTGTAAGGTAAGTATTTCTAAGAGAGATATTGCTAGACAGACATATCAATAGGTCTCTTGACTCAGGGAATACTATAGGCTTCAGTAATTATTGTTCATCCTAATGTTTATTGATGTGCGATTTTTAAACAAGCTCATATGTGTTTGGATTTTCCTGCAGTTGGAAAGCTATGTCAACCATGTTAACATAACTATGGGAATAAATAAATATCAACCTTCAGGGAATACTTGGGGCAATTTAACTATTCATGACACGCTTTAGGATGTGTGGCTATTTATTAGTTTTAATTATTGATTAGTTATTTTGATATTATTCTCTGCAGTAAAACAATGGTAACTTCTCACTGCAGCTAAGCCCAGAATTAATGTATATTGAGAATAATTTGCTAGCAGTGTGCTAAAATGTGACAGATTTACAATGTTAAACCTAAATGGAATACATTCATATCACTGTAACTTTCTTTATGGTGTCTTAAAGAAGGGAAAGAGATAGAGTTATGGTTAGTAACCTAGCAATTACATAAGTGAGAGAAAGGAAAATATCAATGTGTTAGCATTCCCAGCATTTTGTACAACTTCTCATTTATTTAAAATGATTTTGTGTTTGCCTCTTTGCTCCAGGGAATTGCTGAATTGAATGAGATAAAGAATTCATTGGAAAATTATGTGAATCTGAGCTAAACTAAATTGATTTACCATAAAAAGAATAAAACACCACTACAAGGGATGGGGAAAGTAATGGTGTATCCAGGGAACTGGAGAAAGTCAAGCTAGATACAGTCAAGAAGGAAAGGATAATACAAGGCCAGGTTAGAACTGTTTGCTGGAGAAAAACAGAAGGATGATAGAATAGTTAACTGACACCATTAAGAATTTGGTGATCACTTATTTGTAGATGCTCAGAAAATTTTTGCATGTCTTATTTCAAGGCTTTTGCTCCATCTGATAGCCAGGATAATTTGTGTTAATTTTTAAATACATGTCTTCATAAGTCCTTAACATTTGAATGCCACTGATAATGCTGATGACTCCACAGACCAACCTACACAGGTATTCTGCATCTAAGTATTCCAAGAAATTATTCATTATGTACAATGATTCATATGAGGGCAGTCAAGTACTTTAATTTTGAGAGCCACATAGAATAGATTCCAGGACAAGTTATACTTACTGAGTTATATAATTCGTTGCTTATTTGGAAGTAGAAAACTCTTAAATGTTATTAAATATAATTATTTTTAGATTTATTAATTTCTAAATATGATTAATTCCTAACCTTCAAACCTTTCTATTACCCTAAATTGAATGCCCTTTTCTAAAATGGGCATGGTTTCACCTGGATTATTAACAAACAGAATAAGAAATAGAAGAAATAGCTTTCTATGTACTTTGAAACAATCTCTCCTCAAGTCTAAGAGTTTATTGTAACAGAATAATGGCCCCCCAAATGTCTACATTCTAACCCACGAAACTTGTTAATATGTTTTCTTACATGGAAAAAAAAACTTTGCAGATCTGATTATGTTTAGAGATCTCAAAGAGATTATCCTAGATTACATACATGAGCTCTATCTAGTCACATGAATGAATTCTTAAAATTAGAGAACCTTTGCCAGCTGTGATGAAAGAGCGCTATGACAATAGAAAAAGGGTTAGAGAAGTGGCAACACTTCTAGCTTTGAAGATTGAAGGACAGGGCCATGAGCCAAGTAATGTAGACAACCTCTAGAAGCTGAAACAGGCAAAGAAACTAATTATCCAGAAGCTCTGCAAAGAAAAATACCTTTGTTGATACCTTTATTTTAGCCCAGTGATATAGATTCTCTGTGTTAATAATTAATGTTGTAATTTCGTAATGTGATGTTCAGTTTTACATTAGAATTGCCTCATAATCTAATAGATGACAGATAACAGATGATAGATAAATACTAAAAAAGATTTAGATAAAGGAATACGTAACTACACTCACCACCAGAGACATTTAAATTACAATCTTTAAGATGGAAAGAGCTATTCATAACTTAAAAAATTTTCCAGATAATTCAAATTTTCATCAAAGTTTGAGGACAACTAATATAAGTAATAATTTTGACATACTTAAACATTTTTCTAATTTACAAAAAATTTATTTTCTAAAATAATTTAAATTACAAATTCATGAAAAATAAATTTCTACTCAAAAGATAATACGTTATTAAAAAGTACTGGCATGGTGAATTAATTATCTATTGCAGTATAACCAACCATTCTAAAACTTAGTGTATTGTACGTCAATTCGTCTTGCTTATGACTGTACAAGACAGGCTGAGTTTATTGGTGCTTCTTCTACTGGGCTCACTACTCAAATGACTACAGTCACCTGGCAAGTTAACAGCATCTCTAGGGGCCACGAGGGCCTCACTTTCATGTCTGGCAGTGAGCTAGTTCTATTGGCTGGGACTCCTTGACACTTGTTCCTGTAGCCTCTCTAACCTTTCCAGCAGATCAGCTTAGGTTTCTTACACAGAAGTGACAAAAATCCAGGTTGCCAAGACCACTTATAGAGGTATTTATTAAGCCTCATTTTCTGTAATACTTATTGATATACCACTGATCAAAGCACATCTCACGGCTAAGCCCAGTATCAGTATAGAAACGGAATACACAGGCATGAATTTTGGGAGGTGTGTTTAATTATGGACCATTAATGTAGTAATGTAACACATTCAGTGTAATTGATTAGTGCCAAATATAAAATCTGCGACTGGGCATGGTGGCTCATGCCTGTAATCCTAGCACTTTGGGAGGCCAAGGAGGGTGTATCACCTGAGGTTAGGGGTTCGAGACCAGCATGGCCAACATGGTGAAACCCTGTCTCTACTAAAAATACAAAAAAGTTAGCTAGGCATGGTGTCATGCACCTGTAATCCCAGCTACTAGGGAGGCTGAGGCAGGAGAATCACTTGACTCCGGGAGGATTCATATATATATGTGCATATATATATATATGTGCACGTGGCTAATTATGTAATATATATTCTGATTTCAGCTTTTTAAAAGTCTTTTTTTAATACTCATTAACAAAAAGTACATAAAACATAACTATCGAAGTGAATAAATGATTGCGAATGAGTAGCA
Organism: Mandrillus leucophaeus; assembly: GCF_000951045.1. Classification (NCBI taxonomy): domain Eukaryota; kingdom Metazoa; phylum Chordata; class Mammalia; order Primates; family Cercopithecidae; genus Mandrillus; species Mandrillus leucophaeus. The sequence continues at coordinate 2,451,242 of NW_012103254.1, read as the reverse complement.
AGGAGAACAAAAAGTCAGCAGCAGAAGAAGAATTTTGCCAGCATCCCAGAATCCCCTTGAACATCCCTTTTGGGTCACATATTCTTATTTTACACAATGGGTATTGTTTTTTCTGAAATCTAAGGAATCACTTTCTTGATTCTCTTCAGAATCCCATTCAATGATTTTTTTTCCTGTTTTTAAACTTCATAGAAATATGACAGAGTGCATGTTATTTTTTATGTGGCTTCTGTTGCACAACAGTATATATTTCAGTCATTCAGGGTGCTACATAGAGCTGCATTTCATTGATTGTATGGTTGTATTCTTAAAAATAAACCACATTTTCTTTGTTCATTCTGTTGCTGCAGAGCATTTCAGTTTCCATTTTAGATTTATTACAACGTATTATATATAGTATTACTCTAAACTTATAAACATATATACACATTGTACATATGCTTTCCAGGTTTCAGTGTACATAAACACATGTGTATGCATACCCCAAAGAGATATATAATCTAAAGGAGAATTATTTCTGAGTCATAGACAATGCATTCCCATTTAAAGATAAAAAAGATAATAGACACTTTAGCAGCATATGGTTAATTTTAGTAAGTGTTTCCTATTTACTTGGCGAGAATATGGATTTATCATTCTGCATTCCATCACTTAACTATTTTGCTAAGCTTATCTGTAGATTGCTTTATTTTTTATGTATATAATTATCTGTGCATAAAAATTTTCTTCTTTCTCCTGTTTCGATCTTCTGAGTGTTACTTTTTTTTTTCTTTTTAAATATTCAGGCAAATATTTTTTGGCTCTACCATGATTAAGAGTGGTGAGAACAAGTAAATATTTTTACATGAAATAAATTAATTTGCCATTTAAGCACTGTAAAGATGCATTTTTGCTTTCTCTAAATCAAATTCCCATTTCAATTTTATCTGCAGATATTATGCATTTCCCTTCTGCCTACTAACTTTAATTACTCCATTATCATTGGAATTCATTATTATTTTTCTATATTAAGCACTGTGAAATGAGTTTTGGAGGGATGCTTTGAAAGCTATTTTTATTGCATGTTAATATTATTATATTCATTATTTAAGAAATAAAATGAAGAAAGTCATTTTTGGAAATCCAGTGCCTCAAGAGTCAATTAATATTTTAGATACTAAAACCACTATTTAAGAAGGATCTCAGTCAGTTTAGGATGCCTAGCAAAATGCCACAGACTAAGTGGCTGAAACAATAGACGTTTTCTTCTCACAGTTCTGGAGACTTCTAAGTCTGAGATCAGAGTGCCAGCATGAGTGGGTTCTGGTGAAGGCCCTCCTTCTGGCTTACAGATGACCACTTTATCATTCTTTATGTTCACATGGATCAAGGGAGAGAGAAGGAGAGAGGGAGAGAGAGAACACACAAGCTCTCTGCTGTCTTTTATTATAAAAAATACTGATCCCATCTAAACCTAGTTACCTCCCAAAGCTCCCAACTCTGAATCATTACATTCGGAGGTTAAGACTTCAACATATGATGTTGGAGAAAAACAATGCAGTTCAACAGTTCAATTCAGTTCCTTTTCTCCTTTTTTTTTTTTTTTTTTTTTTTTGAGAGGAAGTCTTGCTCTCTCGCCAAGGCTAGAGTGCAGTGGCAGGATCTCTGCTCACTGCAACCTCTGCCTCCCAGGTTCAAGCGATTCTTCTGCCTCAGCCTCCCGAGTAGCTCGGACTACAGGCACGTGCCACGACGCCCAGCTAATTTTTGGCAGTTTTAGTACAGACGGGATTTCACCGTGTCAGCCAGGATGGTCTCTATTTCCTGACCTCGTGATCCTCACGCGTCAGCCTTCCAAAGTGCTGGGATTACGGGCGTGAGCCACTGCGCCCAGTCTCCTTCTCTCTTCCTTCCTTCCTTCCTTTCCTCTTTCTTTTCTTTTCTCCTTACTTCTTTCCATTATTTTTCTCCTTCCCTCTTTCATTCCTTTTCTTTCTCTCTCTTTCTTCCTTTTTAGCCTTCCTACTTTCCTTTTTTATTAAAATTATTTGAACCATCATCTTTACATAGTAGTAAAATTTTATTTTGGTAACAATTTCATAGTTATCTTTGAGTGATTTATTATCTCTTTGAAATTTTCAAGTTGTCAGGCATTTTCTTCAAATATGTTTAGCTACCTTTTTGCCTGAGGATAAAACAAGGAAACACGCATACCTCTGAAATATTGTAAGTTGGCTTCCTGGCCCCTACAATAAAGTGAATATCTCAATAAAGCAAGTCACACAAATTTTTTGGTTTTCCAGAACATATAAAAGATATGTTTACACTATGCTGCAGTTTATTGAATGTACAATAACATTATGTCTAAAAATAATAATGAACCTACCTTAATTAAGATTTTATTGCTGAAAATTCTAATGATCATCTGAGCCCTCAGTGAGTTGTAATGTTTTTGCTGGTAGAGGGTCTAGTCCAATCTTTGATGGCTGCTGACTGACAAGGGTGGTGGTTGCTGAAGGTTGAAGTTGGAGGGAAAATTCTTAAAATAATAAAATAATAAAATCTGCAGCATCCATTGACATTTATTTTCATGGAAGATTTCTCTGTAGTGTGCAATGCTGTCTGGTAGCCTTTTATCCAAAGTGGAACATCTTTCAAACTTAGAGTGAATTCTCTCAAACATTGCTGCAGCTTTATCAACTAAGTGTATACAATATTCAAAATCCTAAATCAAACTATCTATATGTTTTTATTAAATTGACCTGTGATTATCTATGTAAATACATAATTTATATAGAACTAAATTACTTTAGTTACATATAAAAGAACAGCCATCTTGAGATATTGAAATACAAGTTATCCCTTTTAACTTTACAATATAGTACTTCCTTCTGGTCCTTTGCATGTTGGTATATATACATCGTTATAATATTGTTTTATCTGAATACATTAGATAAACTTATTACAGCATTATTATCACTTTATCTTTAACATAGAGGACTCAAATATATACTTGCTCTGCAGTATCACCGAAATATTTACGTTGGCAAATTAAAATTAAAAAACACCCAAATCCTAGTTACACAGGTTGGTCATGAATATTAACAAAATGAACTTATTAATTATACTAGAAATTCCTTACTCTAGGATAGTCGTCTAATCACCTTTTAAGATTCCTATTTCTCAAAAATGATTTTAGAAATATAAATGTGTGCTCCACACATTATTTAGAATGGCTTCTAGATGTTTTCAAATGAAGTACAAATACTTGCAATAGATGTATTTTCTGGCACTATCATAAATGTATTCTGTGTAACATGTCTTAAAGTTGCATGAATGTATTACTTTTAACAGGATTGCACTTTTGCAGTTTGCATTTTCTTTTCTCATTTACTTGCATTTGCATTGTCTTTCCTAAAATATTTCACCCTGATGCAATATGTTTTGTTTTTGTTTTTGTTTTTTTGAGATGGAGTCTTGCTCTGTCGCTCAGGCTGGAGTGCATGCAGTGGCGCGATCTCCGCTCACTGCAACCTCCGCCTCCCGGATTCAAGCAGTTCTCCTGCCTCAGCCTCCCGAATGGCTGGGATTACAGGCACATGCCACTACGCCCGGCTAATTTTTGTACTTTTAGTAGAGACAAGGTTTCACCATGTTGGCCAGGCTGATCTCAAACTCCTGACTTGAGGTGATCCACCCACCTTAGACTCCCAAAGTGCTGGGATTACAGGTATGAGCCACCACACCAAGCCAATATGTTTTTTAAGAAATGTTTTTCTAATTACTCTGTCATCAAAAAATTGTGAACATATGTATTACTTAAAAGCAATTTATTTTGCTTAATATTAATATATATTCATTTTGGTGTTAGTATTTTTGATTATATAGTAGTAAAGAACTAATTATACGTTCCATCAATACCTAATTTTTATTGAGAGTTTTTAGCATGAAGGGCTATTGAATTTTGTCAAAGGCCTTTTCGGCATCTATTGAGATAATCATTTTGTCTTCGGTTCTGTTTATATGCTGGATTACATTTATTGATTTGCGTATGTTGAACAAGCCTTGCATCCCAGGGATGAAGCCCACTTGATCATGGTGGATAAACTTTTTGATGTGCTGCTGGATTAGGTTTGCCAGTATTTTATCGAGGATTAGAACTCAATCAAATTTACAAGAAAAAAGCAAACAACCCCACCAAAAAGTGGGCAAAGGATATGAACAGACACTTCTCAAAAGAAGACATTCATACAGCCAACAGACACATGAAAAAATGCTCA
>NW_012103254.1:2443322-2445988 GCF_000951045.1 Mandrillus leucophaeus | reverse complement strand
CAGGAGGTGGAGGTTGCAGTTAGCCAAGGTCGTGCCATTGCACTCTAGCCTGGGAGACAGAGTGAGACTCCGTCTCAAAACCAAAACCAACCAACCAACAAACAAACCAACCAAACAAACAAAGATCTATCTTAATTTTCCAAAACACATTCAAACTGTAATGTAAAATTTGATCGAAAAGTTTTTTTGCTTGTTTGTTTTTCAGTGAGATAGGATACTGCCTTATTAAAGTAAACTTCTTTGTATGAAGATCTTTTGAATTGTCTTTGCTTTTGACAACCACAAAAGTGTCCCACTGGAAAACTGTTTCTTTTATTTTAAGATGAGTGAAGACAATGTTTCATTTTTTGTAAAATGAGAAAAAGGTGATTGTGAGAAAAAAAAAGATTAGCATAGAGAATCTAAATAATACTTTGATTATAATTACGTTCTGAGCCAAATCAGTTGCAAAAAAAATATGAATTGATTTCTTAAAATTTATTGATCTTAATATATTCTTTGTAAGGTCTTCATACATCTCAAGAGTTAAAAACACCCCAATTTGAAGATTTATTATTCCAGGAAGGAAATCAAAGTAAGATACTTTTTCTCTGAGAATCCGATAACCTTTAATTTTACTCTCTGAAGGAAGCATTCTTTTGTAACATCTAAATTTGTGAAACCTTCACATAAAGCAGGAAATGTTAGCAAACATTTTTTCAGGCCGACTTATTAATAGAAAATATTGTTCAAAAAGGATTTACTTTTCAAAGAGTACTTACAAATAGGGAAAAAAACACAAATCTCATTAAGTTCAAATAGTTAAATAGGCCAAATACTGAAATGCTAATTCACTAAATGTAAATAACTATTACAATGTCAGCAAAAATGATTCATATTCACCAATAATTTTTAAACATTAATAATAAATGACCAGTTATGCTTAGGAGACACTGAAAAATATGTGATCTAAGATGGTAGAAATATACATATTCTTATTTTGTTAAAGTATCATGAATCACTGTGGTAAACAGGTCTTTTCTACTTTTCTCATGCAGCAGATTTGTTCATTAAAGACAAATACCTAAGACAAATATTTCATCCCTTCTTTTGAGCACATCACTTGGTTATTTATCTATGATGAAGGAATTGTCAATCTGATTGGTCAGCACTTGAGAAGTTTTATTAGGCTATATTTCACTAGTGATTGGGGTTTTGCAACTTAAATTAATAATTTTGGGTGTATCTTCTCTATTTTCCTTCTCATTCCTATCTGTTGAACTAAACTGATCAGGATCTGTGTTTTTGGTTCAGACTAAAGCAGGATCTTCTCTCTTTTCCATCCTTTCCATTTTAGCAGGATGAGTCCCTTGAGATTTGGAAGTAGTGAAGCAGAAAATTTTCCCTCACCCCTTTGCGGGTAGGAACTGGAGTGCTGGAGCTAGCTGGCCGCTTCAGCGCTGGCACGGGGCAAACTTTGTTCACTCAAACCCGCTGTGCGCAGCCACTAGTGAGAGGGAGCATGCTGGTGAGTGGGTGCAGAAGCTGGGCCAAGCGTTTTTGGGTGCTGACAGGAACGAACTACTTACCAGCCCCGCGGCAGCATCTAGGGGGGTGGTTGCGACCCCTGAAGCCCCAGAGGGTGTGTGTTCTAGTGCTCTTTTAGCTCTGCTGGCCGCGGATGGCTTAAGTGTTAACAGCTCAGTGTGACAGCCTTTTGCATCTGCAGCGGTAGTACCCAAGCTCTTGTTCAGTGTCCAGGAAAAATCAGGTCACACGAATGAATTGAGGAGTGGTGAATGCGGATAATTTTATTGCCAATGAAAATAGCTCTCAGCAGGAAGGGGAGCTGGAAAGGTGAGGGAGCGGAAGGTATTCTTCCCCTGAAGTCGCGCCATCAAGCTATTTTTCTGAAGTCAAGCCACTTCTCTCTTACGGCTGACCATAGTTTCCAACGCCCGGCTGCTTCTCCTATCGACGTTCAGCCGCTTCTCTTTTCTACTGTCTAAGCCTGGGGTTTTTATGAGCACACGATAGGGACTGGGGCAGGCATGGGAGGTTTTGGAAAAAGGCAACATTCAAGCACGAAAACAGGAATATAATGTTCTCACTGTGGGCTTCAGTTCCAGGCTTGAGGGTGGGGCCCTTGCCGGGAAACCACCCTCTTCTGCCCAGAATTTTCATATCAGTAGAAGAGTAAAAAGTCGGGTCCTAAAACTCCCACCCTAGAGTGAATTCTTCATCCACCCTTTTCAGAAACTGCAGTGTTTACTGTCACTGGGAGCTTGCCAGTTTTATTTCGTTTTAGTTAACGTGGGAATTAATTTCATTTTTCAACTAGAGTAAAAAAGCTATATGCAGAAAACTGAAACTGGACCCCCTTCCTTACACTTTATACAAAAATCAACTCAAGATGAATCAAATACTTAAATGTAAGACATAGGACAGCCCCGCACGGTGGCTCACGCCTGTAATCCCAGCACTTTGGGAGGCCGAGGCAGGCGGATCACGAGGTCAGGAGATCAAGGCCATCCTGGCTAACACAGTGAAACCCCATCTCTACTAAAAATACAAAAAATTAGCCAGGCCTCGTAGCAGTCGCCTGTGGTGCCAGCTACTAGGGAGGCTGAAAGAGGAGAATGGCATGAACCTGGGAGGCGGAGCTTGTAGTGAGCAGAGATCGCCCC
>NW_012103254.1:2415956-2442522 GCF_000951045.1 Mandrillus leucophaeus | reverse complement strand
AAAGGATGAGTTCATGTCCTTTGCAGGGACATGGATGAAGCTGGAAACCATCATTCTCAGCAAACTATCACAAGAACAGAAAACCAAACATCACATGTTCTCACTTATAAATCGGAGTTGAATAATGAGAATGCATGAACACGGCGGGGAGGAACATCACACAGTGGGGCCTGTCGGGGGATGGGGGGCTAAGGGAGGGATAACATTAGGAGGAATACCTAATGTAGGTGACGGGTTGATGGGTGCAGCAAACCACCATGGCACGTGTATACCTATGTAACAAAAACGGCACGTTCTGCACATGTATCCCAGAACTTAAATTATAATAAAAAAAGAAAGAAAAGAAAAGCTATATCTTTAATTGCAGTAGTCCCAAGCTGCTTTATCTTAAAATAAAACAAAATTGCAAACTAATATAAGTAAATATTTACCACAAAATTTATATTTATATAAATATTAAATGACATTTAAGACTGAATCAAATGTAATCATAGCTATAAACAAAGATTAACTCAGATACTCAGCAATATAATTGTGATTAACTATATTAGCATAAACTCAATAAAATTTAGTATGTAATGTAAAATTCTGTGTTTTTAACCCAGCTAAAACATGGAAATGTTTAACAGACTCTTTGGAGAAAAATCCAGATAAAGCATTATTTATAAGTTCAGCTATATGGAAAGAAGCTTACATTATAAAATATGTATTTTTTTAAAGAGATATTGTGTTTTTGTTGTCAGATCTTCTCTATTTTCACAATTTACTAAGCTTAGTAATGAACTTAAATGACTATTGCAATTCAGTTGTACAAAATCATCACTAAAGGACAAAAAGCAAACTGAAATTTTTGTGGAATTCAATATACCTTACAATATTTCTCATTTTTAATGCCCTCTTACATCCACTAATAAATCTTTTTTTTTTTACTTTTGAGTTTCGATCTTTATTTTTTATTCCTTTTAAGATATTTATCATTTAATAAATATAGAAATATATTTTCTTTTGTATCTATAATTCTTAGGGTGACATACATGTATGTATGTTTGATGGCTTCATATCAAGTCATTCGATTTTAGATTTATTCTGAATGAATTCTTCAGTGGTATTTTTTTGCAGTGACTTTTCAAGAATACTACAATACTTTTCAAAGACATAATAGAGTTAACTTCAATCTGAAGGCCTTTGGCTCTTTTGAAGGCATTTCACTGTTATTTTCTGTTGATATTGTCATTATAATTTGCATTAAGTGACATTTTGAATATAATATACAAATGTTTGTGCCCTTAAAGTTTCACCATGCATTTTTCATGCTCAAATTTTGTTAAATGTCTCTCTTTTCATTCGATTTTAGAGTTCCCTGAGACAATAGGGAGGAAATATGCCAATATTAATGTATAAGTGTTTGTATTATCTTGTTCAGTTTTATTGTGTAAGCGTATGTTTAAGAAATTGTTGCTTATTGTGAGCAATTTCTGGGCCAAGTTTAAGGACAAAAGTTTGTTATTACTAAGAATATAAATAAATCCAATCATGTATACATAATTAGCATGGTATTTTTTGAATGAAATAACAATACTAGTGCATTTTACTTCATACTTTCCAAAATAATACCTTATTTCCCTCTATTTCGGTTAATGTTTTCCTCAACTTTACTATACACATTGCTGTATTTAAAATGTTGATGCCCGCCCCGCTGACTGACTTCATATGTTAAAATCTTTACAGTTAAGGGAATGATATTAGAAAGTGGGACCTTTAGGGGCATTTAGGTCATCAGTGTGGAGCATTTGTAAATGAGATTAGTCTTCTTATTAAAAAAATGCTTAAGAGAAACTCCTCATTGTTTTCCCTATGCGAGGACGCAGCCAGAAGGAACCATCTATAATCTAGAAGTTGGGCCCCCACAAGGCAATGGATCTGATTGTGCCTCAAAGTTGGACTTCCCAGCCTGGAGAATTATGAGGGATACATTTCTGTTGTTTATAAGTCACTGAGTGTATGAAATTTTCTTAAAGCTGCCCAAGAGGACTAAGACATACACTGAGGAATGAAACACATTCTCTACCTGTATGTTTTGTTATCAAATTTAAACAAAACAAATATCATACAGAAATTTAAACAGTATAAAGCTGCATTTACCAGTCTGAAATAATCTCACCCCAGGAATCAAAGAGCAGCACATTTTTCTCTATTCCCCTGACAAAGCCCTGAGAGAAGTGAAGAATTGGGTGCATTAATCAAGAGACAGAAACAAAGTGGAAGCACCAAAGCATTGCTGCAGGTGGACTTTGCCTGTTCTGTCATTTCAAATTCCCTCACTCTTACTTTTATGCGTTGATTTGTCCTCATCAGCTTTCTCCAGGTTTCATACTTTCTCCTACAACCTATTCCTCTATGCCAGAATCACTTGGTCTCAATCCATTTATCTCATGAATCTGGGATGGATTTCTGACTGTTGACAGCAGAATGAAGAAATCAGACTTGGAGTGTGACCTTTTAAGAGACCTCCACTCATGTATTTCATCTTTAATCTCCACAGAGCACAAGTCACAGGCAATTCTGCCCCCGGTGATTACATGAGAACTACGTAAATAATCACCAAATTTTTAATCACATTAATTCTCACATTAAGTGCATTATTTCCTAGCCTCTTATGGTAAAGATTTTATTTTAGTTACCCAGAGGTTACATACATGTCATTTTGTACTTGGAGAATTCCTTGTCGTTTGTGTTTTGCTTACATCAAAATTCCACCTCATCCTCATAGGAACAAATAATGCTTGATAATCATTTCTCCTTTTCTCTCTTGCAATTTAAAATTAATGAGTAAAAATAATGCAGTCGTGTTTCATGTATTAAGTGTTTTATATATTTAAAATTATTTATTCTTCAAAAAAAAATCCTGTGAGGTGACCACTACATTCTTTTTTGTACAGATGAGGAGTCTGAGGTACAGAGAGGTTAAGAAACTTGCAGAAGTCCAGACAGCTTTTTAGTGTGGTAGATGGGCAGTGCAGCATCAGAATCTGTGATTTTAATCATACCACTGCAAGGCCCCTGAGTACTATGAATGCCCAGTTGTGTGCCTTAAATGTAACTGGTGGAAGGTATCCAAGTTACCGGTGGCAAATTCATACAAGTCTGCAGCAACCTCAATTCTTGCCTCTTCAGGAGAAAGAATTTGACTAAGGGAATAAGGCAAAAAAAAAGAGACCAAGGCAATTTTCAGAATAGGAGTGTACGTTTATTTAAAATGTCTTCAGACAGGGGGGAACTATGCTTGGAAGAGACCCAAATGGGCATGTGAGGGTCAAGTGCAACATTTAACTTTGATCCTAGCACTTATAGGCTGGCCCCTTTCCACTGATTCTTCCCTGAGGATGGACCAACCACGTGTGTAGTGTCTCTTTACACTTGACAGGTGAGCACATGCAGTGTGTTTAGGAAGTTGTATGCATGCCCATCTGAGACTTTCTTCCCTTTTCCCTTGGAGTGCACCCAGAAGATCATGCTCCTCTATTTTGTCTCTTAATGCACATGCCCAGGAAGTTGTTTCTCCCTGACATCTGCATTCAGTTAACACTGTAATGCAACAGGTGTGGACCATCAAGAAATGGCCTCTTTCTGACACCAGCCGCCAACTTACCACTTTAAGAGGGGCAATGTGATCATTGCCCAACCATCACCTGACATTCCTGGTAAGTGGGGAAAGCCATCTCCTGGTCTATTCATGCCTATCTACCTGTTACATAAACTCCTAGACGCCATACATTAGAAACATTTTCTCTTGACTTTGACCAAGAATCTGGTATCAGAAGCAGGAAAGAACTGACAGCTCATCTCTCTTGCTCTTTTTCTCTCTCTCTCTCTGCTTAGGGTTTGCGGTAGTTATAATAATTACAAGGTAGGAATCGTGGAGCAAGAGAGACAGTGGTGCAAACTTTTAGTAACCATTCTTTGGTGGCAGCAAGGACATATTCTGATCAGACCAGTGTACTCATCAAATCAGCAGCAACCATTGTTGTCTGTGAACACTTGCTATTAAATTAAGTCTACTAAAGGTTTTATAAGTTTCCTATTTTTTTTAATTTAGTAAAAAGTTTAATCGACTGGATCATTAGCCAGAGCTGCATTTATTACTTTCGACCAGAAATACTAACATGTACTAATGATTTTCAAGGCAACTGCCTCAGAATGAAGAGAGCAACTTCACAAGTAGAAGGCTTAGACATTTACCTCTAATTTCTTCTTCCAAATTGTGACTCTTAATTTGCACCAGGGATGAAAATTTGTCTGAAGTTTGAGTTACATATCTCTTGTATCTTTCTTTTTATTGTCAAGAGCTGAGGTGCGCCTGAGAGAACTGAAAGGTCATGTTTCAGGCAAATTGTCCAACCACGACAATTGTCAAATTGTTACAAGTTGTCAGTCCATTAAAACTATAAGCTCAAATCAAAGTAATAGTTGAGCCTTTAATTGCTTTTTGCCATAGTATAAAAGCAAGAGACTAAACAGGAAAAGGTATTGACTCCTCAAATGTTCCATTTTCACCACAGTTCTGCACTAAGCAAATGTCATATGTATCAGTGCAGACAGAGACAATTGTCTCACTGTCAAGAGATCTCTGAACAAAAAGGTATTTCCAATTTGTTGACTGTAGGGGCCATAGAAAGGGAGAAGGGAAAAGGCTGGGAACTGGAAATTTCTGAGGACTGAGACACGTTGGAGAGAAGTGTCTGTACTTCTTCTCTGGGCCCCATAAGAAGGCTTGGCAGTGGTGCCTAGGGAGGGACTCTAATGAGTAACTTTGATACAGGGGCCTCCAAATGGGGTCTTTCAATTAGAGGTGGTCTCTAGTTGTCTGAGAGCTGGCTTTGTAATAATTTAAGTCAGGGAAAATATTTTCTTAGTGTGTGAGATTTAGATAAAGAGTGTAGTTGTAGAGATACACTTGCGATTGCTTTACTGGCATAAGATTGCAGGTCATATCCAAGGTCTTTGCCATCTCTATCAACTGGTTAAGCCTGAGAGAGACAGTCACTTACCAGGAAACAATATTTTGAAGATGACAAAATATCATACTCTATAGGAAAAAAATCCATATTAACACAGCTTTACAAAAAATAGCAACTTATTTGTTCACAGTTGAGTAGGGCAGAAATGTGAGATTAAGGTGTCAGTAGGGTTGATTTCTTCTGAGGTTTCCCTCCTTGCCTGGTAGATGCCTACTTTGTGTCTTCACATAGTGTTTGAACTAAATTGTATCTTCAAAATTTATATGTTGAAGCTCCAATCTCTAATGTGACTATATTTGGTGATAGAACATTTAGAAAACTAATTAAGTTTATATGAGATCATAAAGATGGGACCCTAACATGATGAGATAGGAATTCTTATAAGACAAAGAAGTAGTACCAGAGATCTCTCTCCACACATACAGAGAAGAAGTCATGTGAGGACATAGTAAGAAGGCAGTTATCTGTAAGCCAGAAAGAGGGGCCTTATCAGAAACCAAGTCTAATAGATTCTTGATCTTGAACGTCTAGCCTCCAGAACTATGAGAAAGTAAATTTTAGTTGTTTAACCTTCCTGGTCTGTGTTATTCTATTATAGCAGCATGTGAATAATACACATCATCTTCATAAGAATATGTCCGTGTCCTAATTTCCTTTTATAAAAACACCAGTCATGAGGGATCAGGACCCAACCATATTACCTTGTTTAACATAATTATTTTGTTAAAGACTCGATCTTTGAATACAGTCACAACTACTGGGAGTTAGAACTCCAGCATGAGAATTTTGGGTGCACACGATTTAGTCTCTAGCATTAATCAAAGACCCAGTCAAAGATTTGAGAGTTGAGGGCTCTCAGACTCCATTCCTAGTTTTTCTCTGGTGCAAAGAACATCTTACTTTTACGTCATAGTTACAGTTTGTTGTTTCAGTTTCAAACAAGTTTTACTAATTTGAAAACTTATTTTTTCTTCTGTTTTTATGATATATATAGCAAACTGATATTTGTGACAATGTGAATGTGGAAATCATAAATAAACGAGCTGAGGGGCCAGGTGAGGTGGCTCGTGCCTATAATCCCAGCACTTTGGGAGGCCGAGGTGGGTGGATCACTTGAGGTCAGGCATTCGAGACCAGCCTGGCCAACATGGTGAAACCCCATCTCTACTAAAAATGCAGAAATTAGTTGGACGTGATCCCAGCTACTTGGGAGACTGAGGCAGGAGAACCACTTGAACCCAGGAGGCGGAGGTTGCAGCGAGCTGAGATTATGCCACTGCACTCCAGTCTGGGTGACAGAACAAGACTCTGTCTCAAGTAAATAAATAAATAAATAAATAAATAAATAAGCTCTGAGAGTTAGCAAGGAGGGCATTTTATTTACAGCTGCTAAAAATGACCATAAAGACACATGCATGTGTGTATTCATTGCAGCACTATTCACAATAGCAAAGACATGGAATCATCCTGAATGCCCATCAATAGTAGACTAGTTAGAGAAAATGTGGTGTATATATACACTGTGGAATGCTATGCAGCCATAAAAAAGAAAGACATCATGTCCTTTGTAACAACATGGAGGGAGGTGGACAGCATTATCCTAAGCAAACCAATGCAGGAACAGAAAACCAAATACTGCATGTTCTCAGTATAACTGGGAGCTAAACAGCAAGAACAGATGAACACAAAGAGGGGAACAAGAGATACAAGAGCAGAAGGTAGGAGGAGGGAGAGGATCAGGAAAAAATACTTATTGGCCACTATGTTTATTACCTGGTGACAAAATAATCTGTGCACCAAACCCCTGTGACATGCAGTTAACCTATATAACAAACCTGTACATGTATTCCTGAACCTAAAAGTTCAAAGTATCAGTACACTATCATCAGAAATCAATTAATAAACATCCAAAAATTCAAGTCATTAGAATTCCTAAAGGAATCGGAGTGAGGGGAATATAGAATTGGTGGGAGTCAGGAAGGTTGGAAAATCAGAGTGTTGAGCATTTGGATATGGAATGCAGTGAGGAGGAGCATGGTGTGAAGCAACTTGAAAAAGATGGACACATGTGGAAGAACTGTGTTATCACATCCATTCATTCATTGAGTTGGCTTAGTCTTTTGGGGATGATATAACAAAGATAACAGAGGCTGGGTGGCTTATCAACAACAAACATTTTTTCTCACACTTCTGGAGGTTGGGAGTTCTAAGATCAGAGTACTGTGAGTTTTAATGTCTACTAAGAGCCCTTCCCTCACAGATAATGCATTCTTAGAGCATCCTCCTTGGACCTCTTTTATAAGGAGCAAATCCCATTCATGAGGATCTAATCAACTACTGAAGACCTCATGTCTTAATACTATTCCACAGGGGATTAAGCTTCCGCGTATGAATTTTGGGAGAAGGCAGAAACCTTAAATAGTAACATGACTAAAGAAGAACCAATGAAACAAATGCAGCAGGAAAAGCATATTTAAGTTATTTTGACAGAGAAACAATATTTTCATTGAGGTATTATAAGAAGTACTTTTGGTATATACTATATTATACAAATTAATATAACAATAGCACAGCATATTCTGGGGAAAATTGCATTATCAACTTCTTCTTGAGAAGCATCTAGGTCATTCTTGTTCTAAATAGAGCCCTCCTAGCATGGATATGGGCTTTGTTTTTTAATACTTCCAGAGTGATATTTAGCAAAGTATTTTAAAACAACATATAATATGTACTCACATAACATTTAATTTCTAATGTAGATCAATATGTAAATATATATGTAAAGCTGCTTATCAAAGTTGTGTTTAGTGCATACTGTTTACTAAATCTTTCAAAAATAGTTCTGAAAATTGTATATATCTTAGCAATGCTTGCTGAGGTGTTTATTTTGTTTATTTTGTTTTGCTTTTAAATTATTAATACAGCTGTCTTTTTCGGAGCAGTGCACGTATCTAGACCACAGTGTTTCCTAGAAAATAACATCAAACTCTTCTAATGACTTCTTATTTATTGATATAAATAGGTCTTTTACTTTTGATATGTAGAGAATTACTTTTAACATCAATGATTTTCATTATTATGTGAAAGCTTCTACTGGCTGCTAAGCTAAAAATTGCATAATGTTGCTATAATGCTTAAAACAAGGCCTAAGAGTAGTATATATTCCATATCTTTATTGTGAATTAAATCACAAAATTGTTAATAAGAATGTTATATTTAGTTAGACTAAAATGGATTCTTCTGGCCAGACAGGTGGTACTATTGGTTGGGAGTAAGGCATGCAGGGCTGACCAGGTTTGAAGCAAAGTTCTGTTACGTGCATAACCTCTGACATCTCATTTCCCTCCTCTGTTAGAAGTTAACAATGATACCACTTAGAGCACACGAAATAGTCAATCACAGATACTTGCCATGGCATTGGCATAAAATCCTAGAAAGCCTCTACTGGGCCAAGCATTGATCATTTAGTTTCTGGATCATGGGGATATTTGGGGACAGGGGGTTCCAGGTGAGATTCTACAGCAGCAGAAGAGACAAGCAGTATTTAAGGGGTAGTGGCCACATAGCAAGTATGGAAGAGTTTTGATAGCTTAAAATCTGATAATGTCAATATTTTAACACTTAGTAATGCCAACACTAGATATTTAAATGTCTAGTACCATCAGCTTACAGGTTGTATATTAGCTGTGGTTGGACTGATTTTATATGTTAAACTTTCTCCTGATTGGATATGAGGCAGATGATAGACAGGAGGTCAGCGCAGGGCTTTGGTAGAGAGGCGTAGATGGATTGTAGCGAATAAGCTGAAAAATGTCCAGAAAGAAATATCATTAACCCTGAAGAGGTGTAAAAGAATGAGATGCAGGACAAATAGTTCTAGTAAATCAAGAGGGTAGCATTTTTATGGAATATTTTATAAGTGCCCAGGAGGTGCATCAGCTATGTAGAAGGTGCCTACCTAGAAGTTTGCCAGTGGGGAGCCGAGTATCCACATCAGATGTTGCTTTCATATATCATCTGTGTGCCCAGTGACCTCAGCAGACAAACATTCAGACATTATTTGAATAAAAAATTTGCATTGCTATAATCAAGCCATAACCTTGCCACAATCAAGCCATAACCTTGCCACATTTGTGGGAATTTTGTATATCTTCATCTAGAAGATGGAGATCACTTTACTAGAGGAAGAGCGAAGCCTAACCACGTTTTGTGACTTACCTGGAAGAACAGTGTAGTATATAAAAAAAAAGGAGGAGAAATGAAGTCATTATTCCCAGCTTTTGAATAAGGACAATATATCTCTCACAATACGAGAGAGAGGCAAGAGAAACAGTACTTTATGTTCTTTGCTAAATTTTTCCGTGTTAGTTTCAAATTGATTCCATGCCAAAAAGTGTTATGATGTGATCATATATGTATAAATGCATGCAGTTGAGAAAATACAGACTAAAAATTTGAACTAACATATAGAGTACTTGAAATTTGAATACATGCTTGATATCAGCATCCATTCTATTCTATTATGTTCTATTATCATTCTGTTCTATTATGACTTTGAATAGTAAACTACTGCTCTATTATGACTTTGAAGGGTAAGCTTATCGAGCAAGTTTATCAAAATATCTGAAAGATCTTGAACAGTGCTTGTGAATTTTAATAATCATGAAAATACATTTAATAGTAAAAGTAATAGGAATAACACCAAGTGCTATTTTAGAAAGCCCATAAAATAAACATTTTACTAGATGTTTTACATTCATTAGCTTGTTTAATCCAAACAAATATTCTGTGTGTAATCATATGTTCATTTCACAGATAAGTAAAATGAGAATTAAAGATTAAAATTAGGTTGCCTAGGAATAAATGATCAATGCCAAGATTTAAATATGTCCCTCTCTAAATTCCATTGTTTGTCCCTGTATTTAACAGAAATGACAAAAGAAGGTAAAAACTCAATAAAACAATTTTAGAAATTTAAAATTAATGATACATTGAAAATTAATTAAATGATATATTTTATGATTTCATTGTACGAATTTAACATTATAATATACATGACAAAAATGCATAATGCAATATTAGAAGCTAAAATCATGTTTCTGTACTCAGCCCTGCTGTTTAGAGAGAAGCAATTCAATGGTTTCTTGTGGCAAACATTTACATTATTTGCATTGAAAAAAGTATATTTTATTTTTATCAAGGCAGAAATTCTTTTGTTGTTGTATAGATTCTTGTCTCATTGACTTTGTAAGAATTCAGTTAATACCTAAATAAATGTTTTTAAATCTGTATGCTTTGTTGTTGTCAGTAGCAGAGAAATTTGAAAGAGCAATAAATTGACATCTAGTTCAAGAATCTAAACACTGGATGCTTAGTGCTACTTTTTAAAAAAATGTCTAAATCTGCTTCATTTCCAGTTAATAGCTTCCCAGGAGCAGACCTGAGAAACAAAGATTATTGGGTGTTTGCATGCATTTAAAGATCATTTTATTATACTTCACAGGTGATTTCTCTCAACATGCTTCCTTGTTCAGAAAGAATGGGGTTTGGCAAGGTGTTTGAAACACAAGGGCAAGAGGAAAACAGTCCTCAAATGAGGAGTGTAAGTTGACCATGACGTCCTCAATTCTGTAGTTAACCTGATTTTCAAACTGTCACTTTTAATAATATAAGACACTAGCCAACAAAATATTTTTGGAGAAATTAAGAGCACCTTTATGATGAGAAACAGACAGAAATTTAGATGCATAGGTGGTAACTGTGCGGTTTCACCTGGCAATGGTATGTGAAATGATCATTTTTAGAGGCATGTGGAAACTGCATTCCATTATATTTTCTTCAATTCAACTTATTTCATTTGGTGAATCTCTTCATCTTCCCAAGAGGAATTTCCCCTCATTTTCTGAAGCAGGAAGAGCACTGAAATTGTGGAAGATGAATGACCATCATAAAATGATTGGCTGTCACCATCAACTTCAATTCACATTGTATCGGGATCTTATTAAAATGCAGATTTGATTTTGAGCAAGTCTATTACCGTTCTTGTGCAAGCTTGTTATTCTTTTTTATTATCAAAGTCCATGGGTCCCTTTAATTCATCTATCCCTATTTCATAAGATAGCTTGAACATTCCCTGAGCTAATAGAAAAAAAAGAGTTGAAATGTGGAGTCAGGGTAAAATCTAACTGTGGAGACTAATATCACATATTACCTAGACAACTCAGGGTAAAAATAACTTTAGACACTTTAGGTAACATTGAAAATGAGCATTTGTAGGGTATACTTAAACATAACAAACTCCATTTTTTTCATCTCTATGATCCTATTTCCATTTTCTCTCTTCACTTTCTTTTTTATTTAGTAAACACATAAACTAGTAAAAATTTAAATATAAATGTTTATGTTATCGTTGCTTATTTATACCAAGTATTTTCCTAAATTTGAAGAATACTAGAATTAGTTCAAACATTCCTGGTCAAGGAACTGATTAGTACAATGCATGGTGATAAAAATGAGGTATAGTATTCTATGCATATATAGACGCAAATATAACTAACTTTCTCAGTGTGAAATAATTAAGAAATTTCCAGTTTGTTAAGGGGAGGTGTCACATTACACAAACATCAATAGTAGGTGTAAAAGAAAGAAGGCATGAAAACCCATAGGAAAATGGAAACTATCAGGAAGGCAGATGAAGCTGGGCAAAAGAGAATATGGTGAGGAAGCAGGTTATCAGATACCTACTAGAATACTGGGACATGAATTATAGGAGCATATATGTGAAATTGAGCTGAATAATTCTGGCCATGTAAAGCCTAAAACATAAAGCTGGTGCTCTAGAAGCATTGACATCATTTGGAAGTTTGTTAGAAATGCAGAAAATTGAGATACACCTAGACTTGCAAAATCATATCTTCAATTTGATAAGAATCCCATATAATGTGAATTATATGCATATTCAATTTTGAGACGAATTTCAAATGATATATTTGGAAGTGTATGAGTAGCTTGAAAGCAATTGGCTGAAACCAGATATCATCAACAATGCTTTTTGACAAGAAAAGCTCAAACAGGTTTCTGCTGGGAAGTATGAAAAAGAAAGATTTAACACCAATTAAAAATATTTCCATAATATGACCCTGGATATAAGATCATGTGGATCATGTGGTAGACATGTCAGGTTTTTTTGCTTTGTTTTTGTTGTTGTTGTTTGTTTAACATATCAACAACCCTTTATTTTCATGTGGCAATGAACTTCAGAATAGTGCAGAATGATAGCTCTGGGTAATTTCTATTCTGAAAATGAAACACAAATCAGCGTAATAGTTAATACCCTGGAATTACAAATTGTCTTTGTCTATTTCAAAATAAGATTTCGCAGCACTCAAGTAGAGGACTTCCATACACTCTTCACATGTAAGATTTACATTTTGTATTATTATTTCTATGTTTTGATTATTTAAATATTAGTTTTCTAAATAAAAACTATAAATTGTTTTTGTTTTTATTTTTATGTGGAAGAAAGTAAAAGCTTTTGTTTGAAGATTCTACAAGATAGTTCCAATTTGGGCACAGATGTAGGAAAGATTTATAGGGTATTAGCAGGATTAAGTAAGCCAAAGTTTTGCTAGTTTTGGAGAATAGTTAGTCAAGGACGGTTCTTGGAAGAGGGAGAATCCGACCTTAGGGCTTAGCGTCATTGGCAATTTAGATATTGTCAAGAGGGTAAGAGGAACAGTTAAGGCTACACGTTTGTCCAGGAGGTGGTGGGAGAAAGAGCTATAGGGGACAAAGTCAGTCAGGGGTTATAGAGAAAAATTATTTGTCCTACCCTATCTTTTACAATTAACACGTTATTGTAGTAGACAATACAAGTGAAATATTTATTGAAATATCCCATGTTTCTTATTATAAATGTATACACATGACACATTCTGTTTCACTAATGCTAAATCAAGCTCAAGTTTCTATTACTTGTGCTGTGGTTCCCAAGAAAAAGGACTCAATATTGATGGTTTGCACAAATTAAACTCAACCATGCAGGAGAACTTGAACTCTTCCAGTGGAATACACTAAATATTTCTACCATTGCATTGAGATAACTCCTTACTTCTCTTGTCCTGGACCTCATCACTGCTATATATTTTTTCATACATCTTAGGATGCTGAGAACTCTGTTCATTGTACTTTGTTTCTCCATGTTTAAATTAGGGCGGGCTTGGTCTATCATTGATTTCATATCAAAAGTCCAATTGTCTGTAAAAATCAAGCCTCTAACATACATGCCACAAGTATGCCATGGCAGCATGCATGCCACGTATATATGTTGCAATGATATTTGACAAGGAAATTGACACAGACTTCTTTGATTTTGTGAAAGGGCAGTAAATACCAGATCAGCAAAATCAAGAATGCTTTACTGTAACTCAAATGGTACCACTTACAAATAAAATGTTCTTTTGAGAAAACTCCCTTCTGGAATTTTTACATCTATCTGCCACCCTTCTGAGCTATGCAATGGTGGGTAGTACAGGGTAGGCCAGCAAGTCCCAAGTGAGAGATGATATGTTAACAAGAGTTTCAAAAACGTTGTGCATTAATTACATACAGTGAGTACCTAGGTGTAATGTTGCAAAACCTAATGCATTGGGAGTTTCATCAGAACAGCAGAGTAAAAACTGTCTTGCCTATTTCCTGAGAAGTAGAAAAAAGTGTGTGTATATATATATATATGTGTGTGTGTGTGTGTGTGTGTGTATTTTTCTTTATGGATGAGGAAGCCCCAAAGTTGAGGTAAAAGTAAAAAGTTAGACAGAAATATTGTTTTGTTAACTGGTTTGAAAAATGGTGGTTTCCTGTTCATCCGAAGAAATAGGCTGATTGTCCTCATTTTAATTCTTTCCTAGAGTGGGCATGCGAGGTCTACTGCTTTTGCTGTTCTTAAAAGTGAAAAAAAAGTTCACAGGTGTTTGTGGCTGGTGATTAACCATCAGAGCTTTCTCCTTGTGAACAACTATTTTCAACCAAAAAGATAATTTCAGAGACAATTAATCGCTATTAAAATTAATCTAAATATTAGCAACTTGTCCAGAAACCCAAGGACAATTATCAAACTAAACTTTTAACACATGCTAATTAGCCTATTTTAAATTAAAATTTAAACACCAACTTTATTTACAGAAAATATACAGAGAATATAGATTGAAAATGCAAATGAATAATATAGAATTTGCACAGTTCCTTTTTGATATTTCAAATATCAGAAAACACCTAATGTTTTGGTCAGTGTCTGATAATTCCCACCTCTTAATATTTTTCTTTGTGATTAAGTAAGAAGTCAGATTCTCAATAGATAAATGAATATGAACAAAGTCTTCAAACAAACATGTAGAAGAATTATACAAACCCAAAATATCTATAAAATGTGATCAAACTTGATTTTATAAAAGCCATAAAAATGTGATTTTCCCCAAATAGGTTGGTGAAACAAACAAAAATGATACAATTTCTATTTAGGGACTATCATTCAACACTATCCTTATGTCAATGATAGGAAAGAGGAATTTTAAGAATCTCCTAAACACTGTTTTAAGAACTTAAATTGGTATAAGCATTTCAGCAACAATGCAACATTAAATTTGCCTCTATTCCCTCCCAGTATCTCTGTCTTTCCCTTGTCTCTCCCAGCCTTACTATTTGTCAAGGACGCTAGGCATGCCTACCTCAGGTTCTTGACAATCTTCTCTCTGCTTGATATTTACTTCTACTAGACACGTCTGTATATGTCTCTCTTAATTTAAGTCTTCCTCAAATACCACATTTCTCAGTGAGCCAGATTCTGACCACACCATTTACAATTTCTAACAGTCAAATGAGGCAATCCCTGTCTCTCTTTATTCCCTGTTTTATTTTTTCTCCATGTACTTATTGCTATCCATGTACTATTACATATTTTATTTTGGGTCTGTTTTCTCTAGAACATATGTAGTTTAATAAGGATTTTGTCTTTTTTGTTACTGTTATATCTTCAGAGCCAAGTACTGTCTGAAACGTACATGTTTTTTGATGATTAGATCCATGTGTACAGTATCATCTCACATAATCATACACCTATACTTATATGCACATTGCTGGGGAAATATAAATAAAAACTAATCTCCTGCCAACTGAGGAAACTTCCTCACAAAAACAAAAAAGAAAGGAAACGGTTTTATTATTAATAAACAGTAAACCAGAATGTGATAAGAGATTGCAAAGACAGAAAGATACCTCTCCCTTTTATATAGGTAGGCAGATACAGCCCATTACATACATGTTCTCAGCATAAACACAACTAGTGCTCAAGTTAAGAGTACTTGACAGCAACATTTGTCACACATAGTTTGTCTTAGATGCACCTGGTAATTCAGGAGGCCATCTGCGTTTGCTAATTGGATTTATGAACAGGAAAAATAAACTTCTCATATATTTATGACAGGAGAAGTGTTGCAACTTGAGGAGAGTGCCTGCAGAACATAGGCCCCTACCTGTCACAGGAACTGGGAGATAGGGGCACTCTCATCCTTGATGGTGACATTTTAGAGAGATGGTTTTCAAGTCCTTGAGAAAGAGACAGAGAAAGAACTTAGAACTATTACGCTTCTAAAGTAAATTCTCTAGCAAATGGGAGGGGGGAAGTCTCTCCCTTTATTTCCAATAAGAAAAATTAATCCTCCTATTTTTAATTTGTATTTGCCCTTACAGTCTGTCATATCTATCTATCTATCTATCTATCTATCTATCTATCTATCTATCTATCTATCTATCTATCATCATCTATCATTTATCTTTCCTTCTGAGAATCCACTGAAAGTCTTAAGAGTTTTCTATTTATTTACTTATCTCTTGAAGGTTTGACTTAGCATTTTGGGCAAAAAGGATTAATTTTCATTTACTTCAAATGCATTTGAATTACTTTTCAGAAAAAAAAAATTGTTAACAGGGATTTTATTTAAAAGCATAATTTTTAACTTTAATAAATATAAATGTATTCATCAGGGCTCTCTAGAGGGGCAGAAATAACAGGATATATATATTTATATAGAGAGAGAGGTGTGTTTGTTAAGGCGTATTAACTCACACAATCACAAGGTCCTACAATAGATTGTCTGAAAGCTGAGGAGCAAGGAAGCCAGCCTGAGTCCAGAAGTTGAAGAACTTGGAGTCTGATATTCGAGGGCAGGAAGCATCCAGCATGGGAGAAAGATGTAGGCTGGAAGACTAAGCCAGTCTAGTCTTTTACGTTCTTCTGCGTGCTTTTTATTCTGGTTGCGCTGGCAGCTGATTAGATGGTGCCTACCCAAATGAAGGCTGGGTCTTCCTTTCTCAGCCCGCTGACTCAAATGTAAATCTCCTTTGACGACACCCTCAGAGACACACCCAGGATCAATACTTTCCATCTTTCATACAATCAAGTTGACACTCAGTATTAACTATCACAAGTCCACCCCTTGTCAACGTGAACCCATACACATCTCCTGAGATCATATATAATCTTTAAATAAGGACAATTATAAGGTCATAATTATGCCTATTATAATACAACTATCTTTCCTACAAGTGAAAATCTACCAATCCCCAAACCAGATGCTATTACATAAAGTTAACAACACTTAAATGCTGATATAAAGTCAATAAATCTTACTTCACATGATAAAGAAAAAAAGGAAATAGCATGAAGATATTTTCTTAGTGCCATTGTATACATGCACAAACATGTTTTTAACAAAATAAAAAGGAAATATTCATGACAATTACAGTCTCCATTTCTGCAAATTGTCATGTGGTCATAGGTAGCACTGATTACTACTTTCTTCTATTACACATTTTCTATTACCTTTACCTTCAGCAAGCACCTCAGCCAATCGTGGGATTTTGTTTGTTTGTTTGTTTGCTTTTTCCTGATGAAGTGCCCCAAACCATTTCTGAAGGGTCTGGGTCATTATAGTCATGACTGGATTGGGCTGTTGTAGTTTCTCATTGACCTTAATCACGGGGCATAGTAATACTAAGAGACACTCCAAGGGATCTCTTGTATTCCATGCATACTGCTCCTTAACTCCGTTTTGGAGTAGCAGACTCATATTGTCTTGATGGTCTGGGTCAGTCACTCCAGTCAACACTGTAAACCCCTTCTCAGCCTGTTGACTTAAAGGCAGGAGGAGCCCAAAGTGTCCAGGTGGCAATCTTAACTTCCAGTTTAATGCAATTGTTGTGTCTTTTGGTGGCATTGTTCCTCCCTATGGAACTAAGACCTCTAGGCTAGCAGAACATAATGTCACAGAAACAGGAAGCAAAAATGTTGCTAGTGGATCACTAAGGGTGATGGTGAGTGGTGGCACTTCAATTTCCATTCCTTTATTCCTAGACCCATGAATTCTGGCTATGGGAGAAACAATGCCATATTTTGCACGTGGATTCAGAGTATACATGGCCTTCTGGAGAACTTTGCCTCAGTCTTGCAAAGTATTGTCACCTAGTTCTTGTTGTACTTGTCACTTCCAAAGGCCATTCCACCGTTCTATCCATCCAGCTGCTTCAGGATGATGGGAAACATGGTTAGACCAGTGAATTCCATGAGCATGAGTCCACTGCCACACTTCTTTAGCCATAAAGTGAGTGCCTTGGTCAGAGGCAATGCTATGTGCAATACCATGATGGTGGATAAGACATTCCATTAGTCCAGGGATGGTAGTCTTGGCAGAAGCATTGCATGCAGGATAGGCAAATCCATACTGGAATAAATGTCTATTCCAGTGAAGACAAACCTCTGCTTTTTCCATGATGGAAGAGGTTCAAAATAATCAAGCTGCCACCACGCATCTGGCTGATCCCCTCGAGGAATGGTACCATATCGAGGGCTCAGTGTGGGTCTCTGTTGCTAGCAAATTGGGCACGCAGAAGTGGCTGTAGCCAGGTCAGCCTTGGTGAGTGGAAGTCCATGTTGCTGAACCTATGTGTAACCTCCATCCCTGCCACCATGGCCACTTTGTTCATGGTCCCAATGAGTGATGACAGAGTTGGCTTGGGAAAAGAGATTGAGTGGTGTCCACAGAATGAGTCATTCCATCCAGTTGATTATTAAAATTATCCTCTGCTGAGGTCACCCGTTGGTGAGCACTCACATGAGATACAAATATCTTCACAGTTTTTTACCCCTCAGAGAGGTCCATTCACGTACCTCTTCCCCAAGCTTCTTTGTCATCAATTTTCCAATCATGCTTCTTCCAAATCCCTTATCATCCAGCCAAACCATTGGCCAGAATCCATGAATCAGTATATAATTGCACATTTGGACATTTTTTCTTCCATTCAAAGTGCACAAGCAGGTGCATTGGTCGAAGTTCTGCCTACTGGGAAGGTTTCCCTTCACCACTGTCCTTCAGGAATGTCCTAGAAAGGGGCTGCAGTGCTGCAGGTGTTCACTTTTAAGTGGTGCCTGCATATCGTGCAGAATCATCTATGAATCAGGCCCTAGTATTCTCTTCCTTCTGTCAGTTGATCTGGGGAACGCCCCATGAAGCCATGAGTGCAGGCGGGGGGAGAGAAGGCAGGGTGGCAGGAGTGAAGACCATGGGCATTTTGAATCATTTCCTCATGTAATTTACTTGAGCCTTAAGGACTTACTCAAGCATAATCACATATATGCCACTTCCATTTGATGATGGAATGCTGCTGTGCATGACCCACTTTATGGCTAATGGGTCAGAAAGTACCCAGTTCACGGTAGGTAGTACAGGTCGCATGATGACTTGATGACCCATAGTCAAAAGTTCAGCTTCCACCAAAGTCCAGTAACAGGCCATGAACTGTCTCTCAAAATGAGAGTAATTATCTGCAGAAGATGGCAGGGTCTTGCTCCAAAATCCTAGAGATCTCCACTGTGATTCACCTATAGGGGCCTGCCAAAGGCACCAAACAGTGTCCCTATCTGCCACTGACACCTCAAGCACCATTGAATCTGCTGGGTCATTAGCCCAAGTGGCAGAGCAGTTTTCACAGTAGTTTGGACCTATTGCAGAGCCTTCTCTTGTTCTAGACCCTACTTAAAACTGGCAGCCTTTCAGGTCACTCAATAAATGGGCCAAAGAAACACAACTAAATGAGTAATGTGTTACCTCCAAAATCCCAATAGGTTCACTAAGTGTTGTGCCTCTTTTTTTGGTTTTGGAGAGGCCAAATGCATCAACTTACCCCTCACCTTAGACGGAATATCTCAATAGGCCCCATGCTACTGGACCCCTAGAAATTTTACTGAGGTAGATGTTTCCTGGATTAAGTCTAGTGTGTTTGCTACCTCTTGCTCACTGGCTCCAATCAGCATAATGTCATCAATGTAATGGGCCAGTATGATATCTTGTGGAAGTGAAAAGCAATCAAGATATCTGCCAATAACATTATGACACAAAACCAGAGATTTAATATACCCCTGAGGAAGGACAATAAAGGTATATTGCTGCCCTTGACAACTGAAGGCGAATTGCTTATGGTAGGCCTTACAGACAGAATTAGAGAAAAAGGCATTTGCCAAATCAATAGATGCATACCAGGTACCAGGATATGTGGTAACTTTCTCAAACAATGAAACCACATTGGTTCAGCATTTGGAGTCACCACTTGGTGAAGCTCACAATAATCCACTGCCATTCTTCAAGATCCATCTGTCTTCTCCACAGGCCAAATAGGAGAGCTGAACATGGATGTGGTGGGAATCACCACCCCTGTGTCCTTCAAGTTTTTGATGGTGGCACTAATCTCTGCAATCACTCCAATGATGCAATATTGTTTTTGATTCACTATTTTTCTAAGAAGTGGCAACTGTAATGGTTTCTATTTGGCCTTTATCATGTAATAACCATTACCCTACTAGTCAGAGAGCCAATATAGGGGTTCTGCCAGCTGCTAAGTATGTCTATGGCAATTATGTATTCTGACACTGGGGAAATGACCACAGGGTGAGTCCAGGGACCCACTGATCCTACTGTAAGTCAAAACTGAGCTAAAACTCCATTAATTGCCAGACCTTCATAAGCCCCTACTTTAACTGGAGAACCACAATGACATTTTGGGTCTCCTGGAATCAGTGTCAGCTCAGAACCACTCCAGGTATTCCCTGAAATGTCTGATCATTTCCCTTTCCCCAATGCACAGTTATCCTGGCATAAGACCAGAGTTGCTCTTGGGGAATGATGGGAGAAAGATATGCAGCATAAATTGTCTGCAGTGTAGTGGGGTCCTTCTTCATGGGGACCCACCCTCTCCTTCATTCAAGGGGTTTTGCATCTGTAAACTGGCTCAAGTCTGAAAATTGATTGGGGCCCATGATTCTCTGCTTTTATAATTCAAGTTAGTCTTTTGTCCATTTGACCTGGAAGTTTTCTGCCTATATAAATTA
The DNA here is from genome assembly GCF_000951045.1 of Mandrillus leucophaeus. Classification (NCBI taxonomy): domain Eukaryota; kingdom Metazoa; phylum Chordata; class Mammalia; order Primates; family Cercopithecidae; genus Mandrillus; species Mandrillus leucophaeus. Next base: position 2,422,071 of record NW_012103254.1, on the reverse strand, counting down.
AATAGGAATTCAGGAGGCTTCCTATCAATTTCACTTCTAGGAACACTGTGATTAATTAGACAATGCCAAAGCTCTACACGAGTCAGGCTATTCTGATTGCTGCTTTGCCTCTGCTGTCCATTACGGTAGCTACACCCACCTTGTCTTTGATGATTGAGAGCTGCCACTTAGCCCCTGCCACCTCAAGATCCAATTATTCCCATTGTATTTCAATTTTGTTGTTGTATGACTGGGGTTTTCACGGTTTCTTCTGGCATACAGAGAAGAGTAATTACAGGGCTTTTCAAAGACGCAGTTGCTGCCCTCACAAATCTATTTCACAAAGCATTGGTCAAGAGTATGTCTTCTGGACCATTCCAGCTTGGATGAGTATGTCTACGGTGACTAATTTACTCCACCATCCCAATATCCCTAAGCCTTTGGATTCCTTCCTCTACATTAATCCAAGGGAGATCAGGCATTTTCAGTTAGCTCACAGTAGGCCATCTTTTGATCCATATTTAAACTAACCAAGCAAATAAATTATTAGAACCTCTTTTTAACTCCCCAAACTGTAACATTAAATGCAGAGTCTCTACTTAGTGGGCCCAAATCAATAAATTCAGCCTGATCCAACTCTATGTTCCTTCCACCATTATTCCACACCCTTAGTACCCATTCCCATGTCTTTCTCCAGATTTCTGTTTATATAAATTAGAGAACTCTAGCAGTTCTTTTACAGTGTAGTCCACCTCCTCATGGGTCACACTCTGAACCTCACCTCTAGGGACCTGCCAGGACTTTAGTCTAGTTATAGGGCTAGAAGTAAACAGCAGTGTTGGGGGTGTGTCTTGAGAATCAACATTATCTTGACAGGCAACTGCCTAAGGGGAGGTCATCACTGTTGCCTCAGGCAGCACAGGGTTTATCTCCTCAGACAAAGGTGGAAAGGTTGATGGCAGCATGGGTCGGGGAGGGTATGTTGCCACTTCTGGGAATGCGGGATCTGTTTCTTCTGGCAAAAAAGGCTCATCAGAGCTTACAAAATCAGTGTCCTCAGCTTCATTAGAGTCCTCCCACATGTCTCCATTCCAAGTTGTAGGGTCTCATTCTTTTCCAATTAATGACCTCACTTTATCAGTAGATACCTGTCAAGGCTGTGCATGCACCTTTTATTGCAGGTCAGCAACTCAAATGACAAGAGCTTGTGTCTGCTTTTTCATAATTTCAGCTTTTTCTCTACAGGAGGTTAAGACTCTCATTAAGGGCAATTTTATGAGATTTGAGACTCAGTATCTGCTTTGGAAGCCAGGAGTTAGAATCCTTGAGTTCATCATTTTCTTTCATCATTTTGTGCAATGAACTTGGGAGCAACCAACCAACTTCATTGTGTTCCTTCATTCTCCACATATAGTCAAAAGTATTATGTATAAAGTCACTGAGCTCCTTGCCAGTGACTCACAAGTGGTGAACCAGATGTTGAATGCATTTATTTTGCATAACTCTCTAAACAGTTAATCCCAAGGACTATTACCATTCTCCATACTATTAGAAGTAGAGTCATTAGCATTTTGGGGTCTTATCATATTAAAGAGTCAACTCCAGAAACCCCAAAACCTATGAAAGAACTCCATCCTTAATATTCTGTTCCTCTAAAACCACTTCTCGTACCAAAATCTGTAATAGTCAGGGTTTTCTAGAGGGACACAGAGAAAGATGTAGGCTAGGAGGCTAAGCCAGTCTAGTCTTTTCACGTTCTTCTGCTTGCTTTATAATCTGGCTGAACTGGCAGCTGATTAGATAGTGCCCACCCAGATTAAGGGTGGGTTTGCCTTTCCTAGCCCACTGACTCAGATGTTAATCTCCTTTGTGAACACCCTCACAAACCCACCCAGGATCAATGCTTTGTATCCTCAATCCAATCAAGTTGACACTCAGTATTAACCATCATAGCAAACAAAAATGAAATTGGGTTTGCTTCTTAGTCAGTGCTAATTACTTCAATGTTTATGTGACCCATATCTTAATGCAGACTTAGATCTACCTTTCATTTCTTTTTGCATTTATCTCCTTGCTTGGTAATGTCTACTGATTATCAAACAGAATAAGACAGTCATATTCATTTTTTAGGAATTAATTACATACATGATGTCAGATTTTGATCAACTTAGACAGACCTTATTTAGTTCCAAATCATTGTCTATGATACTGATGTTACTAGCTAGTATGGGAAGCGCCACCTAACAATACTTCATCTCAGAATTTATTCCATTGCCCAAGCACACTTCCTAGAAATCCAGACTGTACTTCTGAACTTTGAGGCAAAATGGTATGCGAAACAAGACTCCTTAGGAACTGTTCTCTAAACATGGGGTAAACCATTAACAACTGGTATAAAACCGGTAAATAAAATATGCAAATTGAGAGTGCATTTTGCTACAAGTGGAGAAATGCTAATTGCTTTATGCAGAAAATGATTTTGTTTATTGGTATATTTTCATCATCATAATTTTCATCATTGTACTGAGCCATTAGCAAATAATAAAAATAACTTTTTTATAGGAATGTATATTCTTTGAAGAAGTCACACAATATTGAAGAAAAACTTTTCTCCATCTTACATTAAGTGCAGATGATATTTTGAACCACACAATATCCAAAAAGATTGTTGCAAACAAAAAACACAAAAGGCAATGTTTCAAACATCTAATGGGAAGAAACAGAATTTTATACTTGGCATATGGAGAAGGAATTTGTTTTTCCAGTGAGCCATCAGTTTCATAATATCTTGTTTCAAGTCAGAAATAACAGAATTTCTAAGTATAGAGTTCAAAAAGTCAGGTAATTGTTGCATTTTAAATTTTGGACTTTGAGCTTCACTAAGCATAAAAAGATAGAAACTCTGCTTTATAATATCTGAACTCAGAAGTGAAAAATACCAGGCTCATGGGGATCATATGAATACAGAAAGACATTTAAAATGTTTACATAAAGGAAAAATGATTTTTTTTACAGGAGGGGATTGAAATAAAGTTATAAAGTCAGAATCACTTTTTTTTGCAACTGCATCTTTGGGATTCTAACAAGAATTGAATGGAAGGAATGAGTTAACCAAAGCAACGTTGTGGATTATTTACTATTGCTTAAATAATTTTTGGATTATTTGTATAGAAGACAGTAAATGTTTTAACCATGTAGTTTTGTCTGTAGTTTTGCTATATTGCTGATTGGAACCCAGTATTATGAACATAATATTTTGATCCAAATATTTTTATATTTATGATTAAAAATAAAATATGCAAAAAATTCCACATTGATTAATTTTTTATTATAAAGCATTGATTATTAACCGTTTATTGCCCATTTATTTAGTAGCTTTTAGTAGCTGATTTTCTGCAAAGAACACTAAACATACTTCCGACATGCAGTAATCTAATTTAACCTACATTAACATCCGTTTTAAATAATTATTTTCCTTATACACATTGCCCTTGTTTTTTTCCAAAATAAGACAATAATATTGCAATATGAGTTTTATAAATTGTTTCCCAAATCAATTTCCCTGGATCAACTTTTCTAACCTACATTTTAAAATGAAAATTTATATTTTCACCAGTTTTTAATAAATAGCATTTTATGGGCTGCAATTTTAGAAACTAAATTTTAGTTTTGTGCAATTTATATTAGTAACAATTATTTTCAGTATGTTTTTGCTTTAAATTAATCTATGAGAAAAATGTGAGAAAATTCCTTGAGCGATAACCAGATGTATTGTTCAAATGTGTAATTGCAATTATATAATTTATCAGCAGAACAGCTACCATTTTTCACACTGGAGCAAACTACAACAACAGGATTTAAAGTATCTTGGGGAGCAAAATTTTCAGGGCCCATTTGGGTAGCTCAAAATGAAAGGACAAAAACTCTATTTTTGAAACAAAACTCAATTTAAATGCAGTGAGTCTATTGCACAACCACAGTAGTGGGATTAAATCACAGGGTAAAGATATTTCCTCCCCTACTGTTGCCATATCCCCTTGGCTTTTCTTAAGCCAATAAATACGCTTTCTCAAACTTTAAAATCATCTGTCAGGTGTTAAACTGGATGCCCCAAGCGCAGCTGCAGCAGTCTTGTATCCTATTTTCTGAGTGAGGCATCTTAAGCTTCTGCCTTTAGTCCTGAGTCTGGGAACAAATTCTCTACTCCCCAAAAATAGAGGGAAGGGTTGGCAGCAAACCAACAACTGTCTATAGATAAATTATTTTTCAGGACTTCCAATAATCATAAATGTAAGTTATAGTTTCAAGAGTGCTGTACATATTTTACAGCCTGTTTCTTTTAAACTTGCATTTTGTTTTGGCAAGAAACAGTGGTATAACATGTCAATAGTATCTGTTGCTTTAGGTTAAACTGATGAACAGCTAGTCAAACATATTTGTAAATATCTTTACCATTGAAATTATACTTCTCTCTTTTACATTTGTGAAAAAGTGATGATTCAGATAAATTAACTAGTTTTCTTAAACTTTGTAGCTAACAGTAGTTACAGCAGCTATTTTTTTACATCTTTATTCCCTTTTTAATCATAGATAGATTAAATGGATTTTTTCCCATTGCCCTTGTGTTTGTTTATGCCATGCTGATAGTAAAACAAAACACTGAAGTAAAGTTTATTTCATCTTAATATAATATGAATATATATGCAAACACATTTATGCTGCATCATTCTATATTTTTAAATTTCCATCTAATACCTTTGCTGTTTTCATATTGATACGAGGTAATAGACTGCCTTTAATAGTTAAAGGCAGACTTAGCAAAGTACTCTTATTTGCAGTGATCAACAGCATGCTAATATTTCTCTAACTAGATAAGCAAGGTGTTTACACATTACACCCTTGAGGGTATGTGCCATTAATTACACATGCCTAGCAGCTGACATGTGATTAATTAGAAGTGGGAAATCTATTCTTCAGGTGACCAGAAAACTCCTTCCACTTGTCAAAACTTATCTCTTTTTCAAAGCTGTATTACCCCATAAGATACAGGAAACAGTATTACAGATGTACTACTAAAGAAAAGAAAGCTGATCCAGGAACTTTAACAATCAAGTTCCTAAATATTTTAAAAGGGGTCGACATCAAAGCTATTTGAAAAACAATCAACATTGTTCCAAAAAAATTTTAAGCCAATTTCACCTATAAATGTTAAAGATGAACTTATAATAGTGTGGGAAGTTTTTGTCAAGCTTAATTTGAAATGTGAAAAATAAAAATTTCCATATGAAGGACTATAGAGCAAAAATTGAAATGTTCTGTAATTATATTCATACTCAGTCACCTAAAAATGCAATGTAATGTCCATTATTAACATCAATGTTATAAGGCTTTCATATTTTCTTCTATTTTGGGTACAGTGGTTTTATCCAATGAGAATGAATCTGCATTTCGTTTTAAACTTAATTAGGATTTTTTGTTCAAAACTTAGACTCAAACTTTAGATTTGCTTATTCTATACAAGATTACTCATTGTATTGGTGTTAAAAGTTTTCTGTCATTTTATAATCATAACATTAAAATCTGTTTTTTATGAAACCTAAAATTATTAAGGGTGAGTTAGCCATAAATATCTACCATTATCTTTGGCAATTCTTAAAAATGTGGTAACAAATCAAATAGAAACATTTTTGACTGATGAAACAGCAGAAGGCTAAACCTTTGTGTCTGGAATTGGTTCCTTCTGGTGGGTTCTTGGTCTTGTTGACTTCAAGAATGAAGCCATAGACACTCACAGGGAGTGTTACAGCTCTTAAAGATCGTGTGTCCAGAGTGTGTTCCTTCAGATGTTCAGATATGTCCAGAGTTTCTTCCTTCCGGTGGGTTTGTGGTCTGGCTGACTTCAGGAATGAAACTGTAGACGCTTGCAGTGAGTGTTACAAACCGAAAGAGTGAGCAGCAGCAAGACTTACTGTGAAGGGTGAAACAACAAAGACTGCACAGTGTGGACGGGGGCCTGAGCACGAGGGCCACTGCCGGCTCCCATGACCAGTTTTTATTCCCTTATTTGGCTCTGCCCACATTCTGATGATTGGTCCATTTTACAGAGAGCTGATTGGTCCATTTTACAGAGTCCTCA
>NW_012103254.1:2411351-2414516 GCF_000951045.1 Mandrillus leucophaeus | reverse complement strand
AAAAAAAAAAAAAACAGAAAATGCTTAGCCCAAAGAAAATCCTGAATCCACTAAGATAGATTTTCAGCTTCTGAGACCCCATATTTTTATTGCTGCTGTGTTTCTGAATCACTTAAGGACGTTTGTAGAGATATTGGCACATCTAGAGCAATATTGAGAAACACAATTTAGATAGGTGGAGAGATAAAAGATATAGATAATTTAATAAGCCAGAAGAAAGCCTTAGTTGGTGAGATATCTTTGCTTTTGCTACAACATGTTTTCTTCCTTTGAATTGCCATTGTTTTGAGCACTACCAAGTTTTATTTTAATGAAAGTATATGAGAAACATGGAATTGTAAGTAGCAGTGGAAACAGTGCCAGAAGCCAATCCAGTTTTCAGCTCCAGCAGTGTCAGCTGTGCTTGCGCCAATCATTCCTGCTCTGCAGCAAGCAGCCTTCAAATTCTAATCAAACTTATTCAGCCTCGCGCTTTAAAGTGATGTTCCTGGCTCAGAAATGCTCAACTCGAACAACTCTAAATCCTTGTGCTAAACTCATTTTTGTAGAAATCTTCCAAACTTTGTTTCTGTTGCTTTCAACAATAAACCTTGACTCATATAGTGAGGTATCAAAATTCTATTTTCTGGATAAGGAATTTAAAATTAGGGAAATTAGTGTATCATTCAAATTTTTGGAGCAAATAGGAAGCAGATCCAAATCTAAGTCTATCTGACTCCACGTCCATTCTCATAACTACTATGATAAATTATATCATATAATTGAGAGCTATGTGAAACAATGACACATGCCTTCACCTAAATATATGTAACTAAACCAACATTTAAAATTGCCTTGAAGCCCCATAACTTAAACTTATAGTGTGTACATTATTTTCAAATTATACCATATCCTCATTGATGATCATCTTATGATCATGAATGTTCTAGGGCTATTTTCTAGCTTTTAGAGTGAATTTTACACTATCATCAGTGGAGCTCTCAGTGGTATCTCTGATCTCCCTTTTTTTTTCTTTCCTGAGCTGCAGCTATGTTGCAATTTAGTGCAATCCATTTTTATTTAAAAGCCATCTCTTCTTCATAGTAAGGAGTAAGACTTATCCATAACATGTGCATGCTGTATAGACAATATAGTATTAAAATGGTTTCAAATAACCACACTATCAAACAATCTGAGCTGCCAAAGGAGCAGCCAGTGTACTCAAGATAAAACTAGGGTCTAGGATTTAACAAACGGGAGAGATCACACAGCAGGAGCACGTTGGTGAAGCAGTAGATCTGGACACAATATAAACAATCCAAACTGGAGGAAACAAAGCCTGGCATGCAGTGATTCATTGGTTCATTAAGTAGAAAGAAAAAGAACACTCTTATTGACTGATGATATCTCCAGGACAATATCTTTGAGTGTAAAGCTAAGAAACTTGGGAAAAGTGAACATCTAAGAAATGAAGTAATATAAAATGTGAAGGCAAAAGAGGACTGGAAATAATTAATAACAACTGGGGGACAATAGACTGTAGCTATATTGCTTTGGTACCTGACTCAGAACACAGAAGCTTCGTGAATGTGGTGGTTATAGAACGGCATGACAAACTTTGAATTGCTAAAAAGGAAGTGCCTCAATTCAGACCTTATCAATCTGGTGGGACAGATATCACATGCAAGCTAAGATATTGTTTTGGGGTTGGCCCCATCCCTCTCTATTTGTCTATGTCTTATCTAGTGTTTACAATTTTTCCTTGCCCATCTTTCATTCAGACATTGACTGTGCTTTCATTGTATTCCAAACTTGGTATCTCATTTTATCAACCTTATTATCTAATTATCTACTATTTTATCCTTATCTCATTCTTTTAAATCAGGCTTGGTTCAGAAAAACCTGATGGTAATAATACTGCCTGGCTTTGGAAAAGTACTTCTCAAATTACTTCAAGGTTGGCCCTAGATAATTTATCCCTACTGGCATTGATAGGAACCTAACCTAGGCATATTGGAAAGAAATAGGACCAAAAAAAGTGCTTGTTTTGTATTTGTCTACTTTCTGAAATTATTAATGCATGTCAAACAGTGTAGTTAGCAGTATTCAAGGAACAATAGGCATTGGTTCTATATATATTGCACAATATCAATGCCATACAATAATTTACTTCCAAGAAAAATGATACATTTACAAGCCAACAAAGAAACTGTGAACTTTTATAAGAGAAGCCTCATCCCAAATAATTCTTGCTAACGTTGAAAATTTCAGTTGTCCTGGCATTTACAGGATAATGACTTGTGCTCAGGAAGCCACTCTTCTTAACTTTGGAAATATTTTAAAAATGTGGAGTTTCCCATGTACAATATACTTGTGTGTTTCTGTGAAAAATACTGTCTTCTTAGAATGGATTATATACAAGATATCTGACATTGTGCTAATGACTTAAAATATAATCCACTCCCAACCTATAGTTCTATTTGCCTCAAAACATTTTTTTTGATATACAAATTTAATTTGCCAAACTGTTGATGATATGGTTAACCACAACAATATTAAAATAATGTAATGGAAGCATTATACACCCAAAGATATAACTTTCACACCCCTGTAAGTAACTTGTGGAGAATCAATCATATAATAACTAAATATTAAAATGCCTCTCGCAGGACTTTAACCTCAAGTAGATAGTACACTGCTACTCAGGCAAATTCAACTCTCTCAAATATTAATTTATGGCAAGGATAATCATTTTTGTTCAATTAAGTCAAATTCTTAGGAAAGCAATGAAATTTTCATGAATATTTCTGGAATAATTAGAGAATTTCTATATTTATAGTGCGCTGACATCTCATAAATATCACATTGTGCTTTTATCTTCATATGTATTCTTTCCACTAAATATAGAAAAGTGATAATTAGCCTTAGAAATATCCATTAAACATGAAGGAAGATGGTATAAAAAATTAATGTCATATGCTCATGATAACGTGCAAAATAAAAATATTTCCAATTATTCAATTGTAGTTATTAATATAGCAAAATGTTGTCTGAGTAACATTAAACCCAATAATCAACATAATCTTCAAGAACTAAAGATTTATTAGAGAAATATCATCATGGAAACAAAATATATTATTTAAATTGGAAGAAAAGTTAGTAAGAGCATGATATTCTGAAACAATT
>NW_012103254.1:2408118-2409746 GCF_000951045.1 Mandrillus leucophaeus | reverse complement strand
CTGACTTCAGGAATGAAACTGTAGACGCTTGCAGTGAGTGTTACAAACCGAAAGAGTGAGCAGCAGCAAGACTTACTGTGAAGGGTGAAACAACAAAGACTGCACAGTGTGGACGGGGGCCTGAGCACGAGGGCCACTGCCGGCTCCCATGACCAGTTTTTATTCCCTTATTTGGCTCTGCCCACATTCTGATGATTGGTCCATTTTACAGAGAGCTGATTGGTCCATTTTACAGAGTCCTCATTGGTCCATTTTACAGAGTACTGATTGGTGCATTTAAAAACCTTTAGCTAGACACAGACCGCTGACTGGTGTGTTTTTACAGAGTGCTGATTGGTGCATTTACAAACCTTTAGCTAGACACAGAGTGCTGATTGGTCCGTTTTTACAGAGTGCTGATTGGTGCATTTACAAACCTTTAGCTAGCAGAAATGTTCCCCAAGTCCCCATTGGACCCAGGAAGTCCAGCTGGCTTCACCTCTCACTTTGATCTAGTGTATGAAATTTTAGAAAAAATAAAGAGTAGTAGTTAAAGTGACAATCAAATATTGCCAATACACATAGATATATTCACTCTGTAGGTTGTTATAATAAAAGCACTTTTCTGAATTTTTTCACATAATTTTCTAACTGCCTTTAAGTGAAATATCATTTTTAAAATGACATTTTTTTAAGTGTGGTCTGCAGACCAAGTGCATTAAAATCACCTAAAATTCTTGTGAAAAATATAAATTCAGGGAAATATTCCTTATCTACAAAATTAAAATCTTTAGAATTGGGTTCAGGAATCATTTCAACAAAATCACCAGGATATTTCCTGTGGCTACATTGGTTGAATCATTGCTCTATGAGTTCTGTGCTATTATTTTATTAAATAGGAAAATAAACAGCCTCTGAGATAGGACAACTTTCCAATGTTACACAATTCAAGTGACTGAGCATCCATTCCAACACAGATTAAAGCTCATGCCTTTAATCATTAGACATGCTGGCTCACGTAGAAAATAAAAACTTAGATATCAAAACATCCATTAAACAATGGCTATTAGTTACACATATAAACAATATATATTTTTTTATTACTTTTAAAAACTAAACATTAGTGGTAGGTATTTTACACATATAAATCACTTTTGCACCCATCTAATATTTTATGCTCTTTCTATAATAAAAGATGACCCCATGAAACTTAGTAATCATAACAATACTTATCATATTTCGTGATCTACTGATTCAAAAGTGTAAGTTGAAAATCAAACTAAAACACTTGTAACTTCAAATATTAGATTTTTGCAACATTATGATTCTTAACCACTGTCTAACCATGTTGTAAATCTCTCACTTCTTGTTTTGCCCATAAATAATCCCTTGTTATAGTTTGTATTAAAGTGAGTAAAAAGAATTCAAGCAGAAAACTCTCAATCTGAAATTTAAAATAGTAATCATGTTTCTTTCCAATTAGAGAACGTAACACAAAAACAGAAAATGCTGCCGGGCGCGGTGGCTCAAGCCTGTAATCCCAGCACTTTGGGAGGCCGAGACGGGCGGATCATGAGGTCAGGAGATCAAGACCATCCTGGCTAACACGGTGAAACCCCGTCTCTACTAAAAAATACAAAAAACTAGCC
>NW_012103254.1:2394774-2404733 GCF_000951045.1 Mandrillus leucophaeus | reverse complement strand
ACTAAAGATTTATTAGAGAAATATCATCATGGAAACAAAATATATTATTTAAATTGGAAGAAAAGTTAGTAAGAGCATGATATTCTGAAACAATTTTTTTCATAAAATGAATAATAAATGCAAATAATAAGAACAATTTAAAATGCTTGGAGATTACTTAAGACCATATTAAAGTAGTAGTATATTTATTTTGTTATAATTTTGTTAGAATTGCTTTATTATATATTATAAGTTTTAAGCATGGGTTAAAAGGGTTAAAAATAAGGTCAAGTTAATACATTTATTAAAACCGAAATTATTCAACATTAAATAATGTGAACACTAACACACAGACTGTATTCTAGCACTCTGAAATTATAGATACATAATTCTACCATTAAAACCTGTTATAAAATTTTAAAACAAATATTATTTGGATTTATTCTTTTATTCCATAGGCCACAAAGATAGGCTCACTGTAACAACTCATTTCTCAGTACAATGGATACATTGCATTAATCAAAATTTATTTTTAACTGAAATGTAGCTTTTAAAATGATTTTCTATAAAGAAAAAGTACACTCACCCGCATTCTAGTTAGTAAAGTAGTACATATACTACATATGAAAATACAAAAACTGAAATATGACTATAACAAAATATAAACTTTATTAAAAGTTAAGGATCATTTATTTTTCTTTGCTGAAAACAATATAAATCACGATGAATAATTAGTTAGCTATCAATAAAGAGGAAGTCACTTGATAAAATGGCCAGTCATTTGAATGAACTTGGCCAATATAAAAATCCGCTTTAAATTGACATGATTATGCTTGGACATAAATCTCTCTAAATTAAAAAAAAAAAAATCATACCAAGCATATTCTCGGACCACATTGGAATAAAAATATACCAAGAGGAACTTTCAAAACCACACAATTCCATGAACACTGAAAGACTTGCTCCTGAAAGACTTTAGTGTAAACAATGAAGTAAAACCTGCAATCAAACCTGCAATCAAAAATTGTTTTAAAACAAATGAAAATGGAGACACAGCATACCCAAACCTCTGTGATGCAGCTAAAACAGTGTAATGTTTCAGGATACAAAATCAACCTACAAAAGTCAGTAGCATTTCTATACATGAAAAATGTTCAAACTGAGAGCCAAATCAGAAACACAATTATTTTTACAATGGCCACAAGAAACGAATTTTTAAAAAACCTTAGGAATACATCTATTCAAGGAGGAGAAAGAACAATGTAAGGACAACTACAAAATGCTGCTGAAGGAAATCATATATGATACATTAAAAATAAAAAATTATGCTCATAGATTGAAAAATCAACATTATAAAATGCCCATACTACCCAAAGAAATCTACAGATTCAATGCTATTCTTATCAAATTACCAGTGTCATTTTTCACAGAATTAGAACAAAAAAATTCTTCAATTCATATGGAGCTAAAAAGAGCTTTGAAAGCCAAAGAAATTCTAAGCAAAAAAACAAAGCCAGACATCGCATTAACTGACTTCAAGCTATACTACAAGTCTATAGTAACTAAGACAGCATGGTACTGCTACAAAAATAGACAGATAAACCAATGGGAACATAATAGAGAACCCACAAACAAAACCGCACACCTATAACCAACTGATCTTAGAAGAAGTCAACAAAAACAAGCAATGGGAAAAGGATTCCCTAGTCAATATATAGTGCCAGGAAAACTGGCTAAACCTGAGCAGAAGAATGAAACTGAACTCCTACCTATCGCCATATACAAAAATTAACTCAAAGTGGATTGAAGACTTAATGTGTTTTTGGATATGTGTTTTAGAATAACTTTAGAATGGTTTTGATAAAAAAATAATAATAATTTATTTCTGGCAAGACCAGTGTCTGTGAGTGTTTGCATGCTCTCTCCATGTCCGGGTGGGTTTTTCCAGCTTTTCTAGTTTCTTTCAGTATACCAAAGCTGCATACTTTAAGTTTAGTGGAATATGTCTGCCTGTTTCCAATCTGAGCGAGTGGGAGGTCTGTGTAAGCATACTCTGCAATGGGATGGAATCCTGATCAGGGCTGATTTATCACCTTGTGCCCTGAGGATAGGCTCTGGGAGTGATCCTGAACTTGAAAAAGCAGGTTGGAAAATGAATAAGGGAATAATAAAATGATTGCAAAATAAAAATTTGTAAAATCTATGAAAAAAATACAGATGCATGACAATAAACAGTATGGTACAAATACACTCAAAAAATAAACTGGTGTGATTAGTGTAAATATAATAAAATAAAACTACGGTGTCAAGATCAAGTTATAAACATCGCTAAATAGATGAGCAGTAAGTGTATATTTTAGTCTTAAAAAGAAAAAACAACTTACGTCAACTTTTGTACTTTAATAGGAACTACAAATATAATTAAAAGTCAAATGAAAAATTAAGGAAATCTACAATTCATGATAAAAATTGAGATACATATTGTGTAAAAAACACTGTAATTAGTCTAGGATGAACAGCACCATAGAAAAATGGAAGATCAATATTCATTTCACAACACAAGACACATAAATAGACAAAGCACATAAGAACATATACATATGGACGATTATCTCATATTTGTGCATATTTTGTATATAATTTTACCTTCTGTACGAGTAAACAAAGTGATATAGAAGCTGTTTGCTTATCTAATTGGTGAAGGTGAAAAAAATGCAGCTTGTTGATTATTACACAAAATGCGACTCTAATTCCCTGCCAGTGAGAGAGAGTGAATTATTATACAGCTGTCAAAGCACAAAATTGCACCAAAGTTATTCAGGTAAGGAAGACTTTACGGAAAACGATTGCAATAGGGAAGAGAGACAAGAACTCAGTCTGAACTTCATGGACATAAAGGGAGTTTATTAAAAGTCAAATTATGGGGGAGTTTTAAGAGCTGTGGTGAGGGGAATCATAGGCCATTTGTGTTTTCTAATTGGCCTCACCAAAAATAAAAGTAAACTTTCTTTTATTGTCATAACAGGAGCTAATATTACAACTTTGAGCAAGATGCCTCCTACCCTCCCAGGAAGAATGGGAAATGCTGTCCTTTCATGATTACATTTCAAAGGAATGGCTCACATGTTTTTGAGAAAGACATTCTTGGGTTGTAAAATTGGCAAGAGGCCTTTAAAAACATTTGCATACTTAAAGAGGCAGAAAAAGAACTTGCCATTACACATCTTCTAAAATAAATGTTCGAAGTAAAGGGAGGGGAGTGACCTCTGTGGTTAGTTGATCTGGATTCTGTCAGGAATAGGGTGAGAGGGAGGTCGGGCCTAGAGGCCAGAAAAATCCTATGTAAAGTTTAGTCAAGCTGAGAGGAATGTTAAAGACTCTTGGTCATATCTTACTAAGGGATCATTTTAATACATTGCTTAAAATACTCAAGGCATTCTGTGCCATCTAAGTAGAATAAGATTTTTATTCAGTTATTCTAGGGAAAACATTAGTTAGTTGTGTATGCTATGTATGCAGGAGGAGTAGGTTGCCTGAATGGAGTCACAACATCGTGGTAATCTGCTCCTGGCAGAAACTGTGATGGATCTGGTTAGTTTTGACTGAGTTTCTGAACCAGAGGTAAGCATTTGAAATCTGTATTTTAACTTTCTGTAGTACAATGTGGTACTGTATGAGGGGAACAAAAGTCTTATGGTTTCAATAATTTATTTAAATATATTGTAGAATTGGTAAAAATAAGCCACTTTTATGTGATACTAGGTGTGTCAGACCCCAAGCTCAGCACTTCACAAAAATCATATTTTAAATCTCACAAAATTCTAATAGTAAGGATATTGACATCCCTAGTTATAAATATGGAAACTAAGGCTATTAATTTCCCGAAGATCCAAGAGTTAGTAAAGGAAACGACTTAGTCAAAACTTGATTGTTCTAATTTTACAATACCTCTTAGACATTGTGTTTGTTCTCCAGAATCAAAGTCATTATCAAATATTTGTATCTGTTCAAAACTTTCTGTGAGTCTAAGTTAATGTAAGATCTTGAATATGTTATGCTATGATAACTAAAGATCCGAGGAATTTCTACATATTGGGGAAAATATCAAAAATACCTTCTATAATAACATTGCATTGAAAAGATGTATTGCTGTTGGATGGATCAATGAAAGCTTTGGAAAATCAAGACTACAAATAAAATATTCCTCAAAGCTAATCTTTTGTGTAATATTTACTATGCAATTTCCCAGTAATATTGTAGCTTTCATCCCTACCAGAAAACATATATGAAGCAAAATTTCACTGAAAAAAAGTGAAAATAATAATACAAAATATGTGCAAGTTTACAATATGATAAATTGCTTCTAATAGGCAATTTTGAATAGCTCAGATTAAGGGAGGAGACCACCCCTCATATTGCCTTATAGCCAATTTCTGCCTCCAAAGAAAGAAGTAGTAAAAACTAAAAGGCAGAAATGGAATCCATATGCAGACAGCCCGGCGCCACACCCTGGGCCTGGTAGTTAAAGATAGACCCCTGACCTAATCGGTTAAGTAATCTATAGTTTACAGACATTGTAAAGAAAAGCACTGTGAAAATCCCTGTTCTGTTCTGTTCTGTTCTGTTCTAATTACTTGTGCATGCAGACCCCAGTCACGTACCCGCTGCTTGCTCAATCTAACATGACTCTCTCACACGGACCCCCTTAGAGTTGTGAGCCCTTAAAAGGGACAGGAATTGCTCACTCGGAGTTCCCAGCTGAATAAAGCCCTTCCTTCTTTAACTCGGTCTCTGAGGGGTTTTGTCTGCGGCTTGTCCTGATACAATATGATATTTATCAATTGAAAACAATTTAACATGCTAGACACTGAAATATAAAAATATTCTAAATCATTAAACATATTTATAGCCAGTTTAGCTTAAGATGTATTTCATGAATTGTCATTTTCTAGGATTAAGATTATAACAATTGAGTGGGCCCACAAAATTTTCAAATGTTGGGCCTGAAAAAGTTACGGGTGCTCAGAGAAAAAGTACAAGTTATAGTCTTAAACTGTCTTTAGTTATGTCATAAATTAATTAATATATCTTCTCAATTATATCTAAACATCAAGATCAGATCTTCATTTGAAATGAAAGTGTCACTCTATAGAATAAATTTAATTCAGAGAATGTCATTTGTTAATGTATTTTCTGGATCACAATAAGAAAATTACATAACTATTTTATGTAAATTCAATTATATAGAATATGTTCTAATTGATACTATTTATGATCTGATCCAGTAAGTTTAGAATCTTAAATGTAATAGTAATAATAAATTTATCTGCTATCTTTATTGACTCTTATCAATTTCAAGTAGTCAAATAATTTAAAAAACAAATATTCCAAACTGCATAACCACTCCAATAATTTCATTCTTACTACCTGGAGCGTTTTATGTGTCTTGTTTCGTTTTGTTTTTATTTTTTAAATTTTTGTTTTATAGAGTTGCAT
This sequence comes from Mandrillus leucophaeus, assembly GCF_000951045.1. Taxonomy (NCBI): domain Eukaryota; kingdom Metazoa; phylum Chordata; class Mammalia; order Primates; family Cercopithecidae; genus Mandrillus; species Mandrillus leucophaeus. Next base: position 2,399,258 of record NW_012103254.1, on the reverse strand, counting down.
GAAGGAAAAATAAGCAGAAAAAAATTTATGGATTAGCATAATAAAGAAAGGATAAGTAGCTTTAAGTGGGTAACATATTTGAAATTTCTGCCAGTAGTTCAGGAAACAATATTCATCAGGCATCATTTCTGAGATTTTTCTTTTGACTCTATCTTATTCGAGTTGTATAACCTTAAAATTGGAATGAATTCATATTGAAATTTACTATTTGGCCAGGCACAGTGGCTCATGCCTTTAATCCCAGCATTTTGATCCGAAGCTGGTGGATCACGAGGTCAAGAGATGGAAACCATCCTGGCCAAAATGGTGAAACCCTGTCTCTTCTAAAAATACAAAAATTAGTTGGGCGTGGTGGCAGGTGCCTGTAGTCCCAGCTTCTCAAGAGGCTGAGGCAGGAGAATCACTTGAATTCTGGAGGCGGAGGTTGTAGTGAGCTGAGATCACACCACTACACTCCAGCCTGGAGACAGAGCTAGACTCGGTCTCAAAAAATGATAATAATACATAAAATAAAATAAATAAATACATAAATAAAGAAATTTACTATTTTGGAGCAAATAAAATCGATATTTAAAGATCTTATAAAGCTTATTTTTAGAATAAGAGATTGTTTTTGTTTCCCTTCACTAGGAAAACAGACTGTTATCTACCTACCTTTCAGTATACAATGCTTTAGATGGCAATCAATTTTAGTATAATGGTCTATCTTCTACTAAGAGAGGTAAATATTTTAAAAGACAGATGTGTTTTGTTAAAGTGTAACTTATTGGAAAGTTCTCTTAATCAGTGAAGTAATTATAAAAGAAGTCTATTTTAAAAGGAAAAGTGCAATGGTAGCTTTGTATAGCAGAGGACCTAAAAGAGATTTAAATTTTATAATGTTTGTTAAGCCTGTATTTCCTCGATGTCTCCTGCACTACTGGAGAATAAAAGCTTCTGAATTAGAGCTAAAGAAAATTATCCTCTAATCAGGGGTATTATATATTAAATGATAAGCTAGTGATATGCTTTATTTGGGTTTTGATTTATTTAATAAAAAAGAAAGTATTTGCATTATATAAAATCTACTTTAAAAAATTTTTAAGTCTATGTAACTTTTTAGTAATTGGAATTCTCATCTAATTACCAAAGAAGACAATATTTGTTCAGTTTCAGTTGACATTTTCCCCAATATCTTATTGTATTGAATTCATATTTTATCCTGTTTTATACTGTTTTTGTACACTGAAAAGCTACTATTAAGTTGGTGGTGTGTGTGAAAATCGATGGTGTTCAAAAATATATGGAACTTCTATGTTTCTTTGCTGAGGTTAAGTTTTAAGAATAAATAAATAAGACAGTATCATCTGTGAATGTCTGTTAAATGTGGATTATGGTAATTTTATTAAAAATTGACATACACTTGTAGAATTGTGTGTTCCAGTCTATTCTGTCACTTAGTAGCTCTGATAACTTGGGCAAATCAAGTATCTCTTATCTGTAATCACACCTAACAACACGGGGCGGTAATGTAAATAAAATATTAGCCTTTTCTCCTTTATTTGGAAACTATTTATCCTTTATATTTATCTGTAACTATTAAACCTGTCATCAAAAACACATTAGAATCAGGTGTTCTCGCTGTTGAGTGTAAAGGCGGGCAGGGTAAAAAAGTGAGGAAAAACAGGGAACGTATGTATCACAAAGCTCTTCCAGGGCAGCTTCAAAATCTAGGTTGCTAAAGAATAGAAAATTGGTCCAACAAATCAAGTCATAAATGAAATTAAATTAAGCAAATGTTAGTTAAAACTATATTATTTACACACGCACACATTCACACACACACACACTCATTACTACATTTGAAAGATTTTGTTCCTAGTCATTCACAATCAATTGTAATTTGCAAATAATATAGTTTAGATCTGTGTTCCCACCCAAATCTCATCTCAAATTGTAATCCCAAGGTGTTGAGGGAAGGACCTGGTAGGAGGTGAATGGATCGTGGGGGTGGTTTTCCCCATGTTGTTTTCGTGATAGTGACTGAGATTTCATGAGATCTGATGGTTTTGTAAGTGGCAATTTCCCCTGTACACTCTCTCTCTCCTTGCTGCCTTGTGAAGAAGATGCTTGCTTCTTCTTTTGCTTTCCACTATCATTGTAAGCTTCCTGAGGCCTCCCCAGGTGAAACTGTGAGTCAGTTAAACCTCTTCCTTTAAAAATTACCCAGTCTCAGGTATTCTTCTTTTTTTTTCCAAGACGGAATCCTGCTCTGTTGCCCAGGCTGGAGTGCAGTGGCATGATCTTGGCTCACTGCAACCTCTGCCTCCTGGGTTCAAGCGATTCTCTTGCTTCAGCCTCCTGAGTAGCTGGGACTACAGGCTCATGCCACCACACCCAGCTAATTTTTGTATTTTTAGTAAAGACAGGATTTCACCATGTTGGCCAGAATGGTCTCGATCTCCTGACTTCTTGATCCACCCACCTCAGCCTCCCAAAGTGCTGGAATTACACACGTGAGCCACTGCACCTGGCCCTCAGGTATTCTTTACAGCAGTGTGAAATTGGACTAATACAGAAAATTGGTACTAAGAGTGTGTGGCACTGTTATAAGGATAACCTGAAAATGTGGAAGTGACTTTGGAATGGGTAATGGGCAGACATTGTAACAGTTTGGAGGGCTCAGAAAAAAAACAGAAAGATGTAGGAAAGTTTGGATGAGGAACTTATTGGGAAATGGAGTAAAGGGCCTCATGTTATGCTTTAGCAAAGAGACTGGTGGTGGTTTCCCCCTACACTAGAGGTCTGTGGAACTTTGAACTTGAGAGAGATGAGTTAAGGTATCTGGTAGAAGAAATTTATAAGCAGCAAAGCATTCAAGAGGTGACTTGGGTTATTGTAAAAGTGTTCAATTATAACAATCCACAAAGAGATGACTTGAAATTGAAACTTATGTTTAAAAGGGAAGCAGTTCATAAAGGTTTGGAAAAGTTGCAGCCTGACCATGTGGTAGAAAAGAAAAACTCATTTTCTGTGGAGGAATTCAAGCTGGCTGCAGAAATTTGCATTAAGTAATGAGGAGCCCAATGTTAGTTGTCAAGACAATAAGGAAAATGTCTCTAGTGCATGTCAGAGACCTTCATGGAAGCCCCTAAGGTATTCCTTATAGCAGTGTGAGACCTGACTAAAACAGTAAGCCAGGTTCATTTATTTAAAACAGCTTGGAGGCTCAGCTATTATATGTTTGGAAAATAATGACTACAACTAATGCAACTTGACCCAATAGACATCTATAGAACAAGAACATGCCACCCAAAAACAACAGAATAAATACTCATCTCAAGTGTATATTGAGGATTCTTTATGCTAGAACATCTGCTGGGCCATATAAAAAACTTTAATACTGGTATCATACAGAGTAAATTCTCCATACACAGTAAGAAGTATAAAATTAAAATAAATAATAAAAAATTTGGAAATTTAAAAAATATGTAGAAATTAAGTCTCACACTTCTAAATAATCAATAGAGCGAGAAAGAAATCACCGTAAATTTCAAAAATACTTTGAGATGAATTATCATTAAGGCACATTATGCCAACACATATGGAATGCCACTAAAACAATGCTGAGAGGAAAATTTATAGTATTAATTTCCTATACTAATCAAAAAGAAATATCTTAAATCAGTAACCTTTTCTTTCATCTTAAGACACTGGAATAAAAAGCAAATTAAACCTAAAGCAAACAGAAACAAAGGTAATAATAATAGTTAGAGTGAAGAATAATCAAAGAAAGCACAGAAAAACAGTAGAGAAAATTAAAAACAACAAAAGTTGTTTTTATGAAGTGAGTGACAATATTTAGAAACTTGGTTAGACTGTCCAAGATGAAAAGAGTGAATATTCAAATTACCAAAATTAGTAATAAAATAAAGTAATTTCTACTGAGTTTCCAAAAATAAAAGAGTGTAAAAATATACTATTAACAATATTTGCCAACAAAGTAAATAAACTGAGTTGAATAGAATAGAAATACAAATATACATACTACAAAATTTCCTCAAGAGGAAACAGAACTTATAAATAGCCCTAATAACTAATCAAGTGATTAAATTAGTCATTCAAAAACTTCCCAGGGAGAAAGCTCCAGACCTAGATGCCTTCAGTGGTAAGTTCTAAAAAATATATCTAAAGAAATTTATTCCATATCCTCACAAATTTTCTAAAAAATAGACAAGGAGGGAATAACTCCTACTTTATTAATAAGGCCAGTATTACCCTTATCAAAACTACAGAAATAAATTGCAAGAAAAAAAGAAAACCAGACAGATTCTCATGAATTGAGCATAAAAATCCTCAGCAAAATATTAGCAAACAGAATTTAGCAATAAAAAAGGGTTGTACAACATGACTATATGGCATTTATCCCAGGTTTAATATCTGAAAATTAATTAATGTAATACATTATACAAATATAATAAACAAAACCATGTGATCATCTCAGT
>NW_012103254.1:2391902-2394424 GCF_000951045.1 Mandrillus leucophaeus | reverse complement strand
AAGAAATCAATTGTATGCCTAAACTATCAGTAAATTTACATTAAGCTACAATTATTTAGTCAATTTCAGTTTTTTTTCAACTTTTATTTTAGAATCAGGCCATACATATGCAGATTTGTTACAAAGGTATATTTCAGTAATGCTGAGATTTTGAGTATGATTGAATTGGTCACCCAAGTACTGAGCATAGGACCCAATAGGTAGTTTTTCAACCCTTTTCCCCTCCCTCCACTCTTCTTGTGTTCCCCAATGTCTATTATTTCTATCTGTATGTCTGTAGGTACCCAAGGTTTAGTTCTCACTTATAAGTGAGGATATGCAGTATTTGGCTTTCTGTTTTTGCAATAGTTTGCTTAGCATAATGGCCTCCAGCAGCATCTATGTAGCTGCAAAGAACATAATTTTATTTTTTATGGCTGTGTAATACTCCATAGTATATATGTACCACATTTTCTTTATCAAATACACTGTTGATGTGTTGATTCCATATTTTTTTTTTCTATTGTGAATAGTGCTGCCATGACTATATGGGGACATGTGTCTTTTTGGTAAAATGATTCAGCTCCCTTTGAGTATATACTCCATAATAGGATTGTTGGGTCAAGTGGTAGTTCAATCTTAGTTCTCCACAATGGCTGAACTAATTGACATTTCCACCAACAGTGTATATGTGTCCCATTTTCTCCACAGACTTGCCAATACCTATTATTTTTTGACTGTACAAAAATGATTCTGACTGCCATGAGAATGTATCTCATTGTGGTTTTCATTTGTATTTCTTTGATGATTAATTACATTGAATACTTTTTCATCTTTGTTGACTGCTTATATGTCTTCTTTTGAAAAGTGTCTGTTCTTGTCCTTTGTCCACTTTTAATGGGGTTGTTTTTTTGCTTAATGATTTGTTTAAGTTTCTTATAGAACTGGATATTAGTCCTTTGTTGGATCATAATTTATGATTTTTTTTTCACATTCTGTAGTTGGTCTACTCACTCTGTTGATAGTTTCTTTTTCTATGCAGAAGCTCTTTAGTTTACTTAGTTCCCACCTGTCAATTTTTGTTTTTGTTGCAATTGCCTTTGGGGACTTAGCTCTAAATTCTTTCCCAACATAGATATTGAAAAGGTATTTCTTAGGTTTTACTTCAAGAATTTTTATAATTGTGGACCTTACATTTAAGTATTTAATTCACCTTGAGTTAATTTTTGTATGTGATGATGATAGGTAGGGGGTCCAGTTTCATTTTCTGCACTGGGAAATAATAAAGTTAGAAATATGTTTAGCAAAAGTCAGACAATCTATTGTATAACTATACGAAACAGTTGTGAAATAAATTACAAACCTATGTTTGTAATCACATCTCATGTTATGGGTCAGAAGACAATATTGTTAAGCCAGAGCTAAAGTTATAAAATTCTTGGAAGAAAATACTGGAGTAATCCTTTGTGAACTTGAGTTAGGTGAAGGCTTCTTTAGATAAAACATCAAAAGTGCAAGTAACAAAAGGAAATTATAGATAAATTAGATTTCAACAACATTAAAAATTCTGAGTATATATTTCACCAAAGAAGAAACATAAATGAACAAAAAGTACATGAAAATGTATTCTACATCATTTATTATGAAAGGCACAATGCAATACTGCTTCATGCTCAATAAGATGACCATAATTAACAAGACGGATCTTAACATGTGTTGGTGAAGATGAGGATAAATTCAATACATATAACAGCTAGAATATAAGATAGTGTAGCTACTTAAAAAAATTCTGGTAGTACTCCAGACATTAAGTAGAATTACTATATGGCCTAGCAAAATTTTACTGCAAGGTATTCATTCAAGAGAAATAGAAACACTTGTCTGCACACAATCTTTTACACAAATGTTTATAGCAACGTTATTTGTAGTTTCTCAGTAGTGTAAACAAATCAAAAGTCCATCAGCTTATAAAAGAAACTGTTGTATCTTCATTCAGTGAAGTAGAGAATTATCTACCAGTAAAAAGGAATGAAGTATAAATACATGCTCAAACATGGATGAATGTTGAAAATATTATGATAAGTAAATTAAAGCCAGTCACTAAAATGTGAATTTATTTTTTAAAATGAAAAAAAAAAGTCACACATATATTGTGTGTGAATCAATTTATAATGTCCAGAAAAGACAAATCTATAGTCCCATATCTCTAAAACCAATTTAAAATTATTAACACTTTCGCTATTTTCAAGTTACATGCCATTTTTATTAGATCGTAAGTGGTTATCTATTTCTATCATTACAATATGGCTTAGAGCAATAGTAGAGAGGGTTTTGTCATGTATTTAGAAATACAAATTATACAGTTTAATGTGTTTTCAATCTGGTTACAAAAATGACATTTTCTGGCCGGGCGCGGGGGCTCACGACTGTAATCCTAGCGCTTTGGGAGGCTGAGGCGGGTGGATCACGAGGTCAGGAGATTGAGACCATCCTGACTAACATGGCGAAACACCGTCTCTACTAAAAAAATTAAAAAAAAAAAA
>NW_012103254.1:2389868-2391707 GCF_000951045.1 Mandrillus leucophaeus | reverse complement strand
AAAAAAAAAAAAAAAAAAAAAATGACATTTTCTGAAGGCTTCTTCTTATGAACTCGGCAGGTGTGAAAAGCAATAAAGGAGTGGGTGCCATATAAAAGAACAATAAAAAGTGATAAAGGGGGATGCAGTATAGTCCCTGTTCCCACTTCTTTCAGAATATTTGAAGACCTAATCGAAGGCTTTGCTTTAGAAGTGAAGAAGCTCAACTCCAACAAACCTAAAGACTTTATCTAACTAGCCAAGCAAATTAGTGAAGAGTTGAAATAAGAACCAAGATTTCATAATTCTGTATTCAGTGAATTCGTACTTCAGTCTGATGACTGAAAGATGTTTAGCTGTTTTACACACTACAGTATTGTTCAACTGGAAATCATATCTATACAAAAAGTGTGAACTGCTTCTGAAATTATTTTTGAATATGTATTCATAATTTATACTATTCTTTTCACTCTTATTATATAAATATTTGTTGAGTAAGTTTATTAGTTTGGCGAGTGCTGCTTCTTTTAGAGGAATTGACCATTCTTTCCATTCCAATTATGTCGTTAAAGGATGTCAGATTCAGTGTTACACACTCTCGATGCTTGAGCTTTTGCACAATGATTGAACATAAATGGGTATATACACAAGTAAAGATAGAGTACATAACAAGAAGAGGGTTTCTTTCTTATTCTAACAAGAAGCTTTGAGTATGTGAGCCTTGATATACACATAGTTGTGTTTGCATTGAAAAATACATACAAGAAGTGAACTAACATGTAAATGGCTTCTAATGGTGTTGGGGTCCCTAAACTCAGTTATATTTGAGTTTTATTTCACAATTGTTTTAGTCCCATATCTCTAAAACCAATTTAAAATTATTAACACTTTCACTATTTTGTTATTATACTCTTGTTTTATGTTTCTGTAATCATTTTCCAGTAAAAGTCATGGTTGAAAAAAAAAAAAAGTCATGGTTGAAAAATGTGTAAAATTAACAGCACTGTCTCCTCTAGTGTGTGCTTTGGGTTGCTGGCAAATTTTTCCTACGGATGTTCTCTGTCTGTAATAATTTCACTTCACTCAAAGTCATTGTTGCAGCACCACTCTGGCAGCCCATGAAAAACACCATGATCCCATTTTGAAAATTCTGCCATGACCTGAGAATGTATCCCTTGCCAAGCCATCCTCTGAAGGTTTGGAACCGACCATGGAGCCATAAAATGATCATGATGATGAAAATCCTGCAGATTCCAGGGTATCTGGTTCAACTCATTATCAGTGGAAGATGGAAGGAATGAGACAGAGAAAACACTACAAGAAATGTAGACCAGACCACCCCTGATAATGCTAGAAGATCTCACACACTACAGAAAACTTAGAAATTTCAAAGGTTCTCCAAAGAGCAAGACTGCTGAGGCGCACAGCTCAGGACATAGATATACCTGTGTCTTAGTGAAGTGCTGAATAATGAAAAATGAAAGACAAATTTAATAAAATCTGTACAGAACATGAATCATATATCAGTGTGTAACTGTTACTTAAAGGAGCTTTATGTGTTGCTCTATATGTGAAATAATAAACCAAATTTGAGATATGAAGGCATGAATTCAACACATTTTATTATTTTTCCCACACTGTGTAAGCCATTTGAATATGACTTCTGTTCAACTCAGTATTTTCTTTCCATGGTCCTTTATAAATACAATCTCGTCCAATGTTGCTGACAAATTCTCTAAAAGGAAAAGTGACTGCTTTTATTAAATTTCCTGTGATAGAATAAAAGAGGGGACTTTCACTTAGAAGATCAAGGGGGAAGGGTCAATGGAAGAAGTCTGACCAGTATGTATTTGGCTTTTA
>NW_012103254.1:2387593-2389818 GCF_000951045.1 Mandrillus leucophaeus | reverse complement strand
AAAATGTGTAAAATTAACAGCACTGTCTCCTCTAGTGTGTGCTTTGGGTTGCTGGCAAATTTTTCCTACGGATGTTCTCTGTCTGTAATAATTTCACTTCACTCAAAGTCATTGTTGCAGCACCACTCTGGCAGCCCATGAAAAACACCATGATCCCATTTTGAAAATTCTGCCATGACCTGAGAATGTATTCCTTGCCAAGCCATCCTCTGAAGGTTTGGAACCGACCATGGAGCCATAAAATGATCATGATGATGAAAATCCTGCAGATTCCAGGGTATCTGGTTCAACTCATTATCAGTGGAAGATGGAAGGAATGAGAGAGAAAACACTACAAGAAATGTAGACCAGACCACCCCTGATAATGCTAGAAGATCTCACACACTACAGAAAACTTAGAAATTTCAAAGGTTCTCCAAAGAGCAAGACTGCTGAGGCACACAGCTCAGGACATAGATATACCTGTGTCTTAGTGAAGTACTGAATAATGAAAAATGAAAGACAAATTTAATAAAATCTGTACAGAACAGGAATCATATATCAGTGTGTAACTGTTACTTAAAGGAGCTTTATGTGTTGCTCTATATGTGAAATAATAAACCAAATTTGAGATATGAAAGCATTAATTCAACACATTTTATTATTTTTCCCACACTGTATAAGCCATTTGAATATGACTTCTGTTCAACTCAGTATTTTCTTTCCATGGTCCTTTATAAATACAATCTCGTCCAATGTTGCTGACAAATTCTCTAAAAGGAAAAGTGACTGCTTTTATTAAATTTCCTGTGATAGAATAAAAGAGGGGACTTTCACTTAGAAGATCAAGGGGGAAGGGTCAATGGAAGAAGTCTGACCAGTATGTATTTGGCTTTTACCTAAGCCCACACTATTTGGGGGTGTTTTGGGCTACAAATTGAAAGTATTTTGTGAATGTTAAAAAGTGCTTGTAATATTTGACACATTTTCTGATTACTTAAATTCTCTGTACCAAAACTGGGAAAATTTAATATTAAACTTCTATGTATTAAAAAGAATCCCAGCGAGAAAGAAATTAGCTGAATAATTTGATTTCAAAGATACAGAAAAATCGCACTGTACCTAATACACTTAAGTTGGTACTTAAAACTAAAATTATTCAGGCTGGGCATGGTAGCTCATGCCCGTAATCTCCACACTTTGGGAGGCCAAGGCAGGTGGATCGCTTGAGGTTAGGAGTTCGAGACGAGCCCTGCCAAAATGGTGAAACCCTGACTCTATTGAAAATGCAAAGATTCGCCAGATGAGGTGGTGTATACCTGTAATTCCAGCTACTCGGGAGGCTGAGGCAGGAGAATTGCTTGAACTCAGGAGGCGGATGTTGCAGTGAGCTGAGATTGCACGACTGCACTCTAGTCTGAGAAACAGACCAAGACTGTATCTCAAAAAAAAAAAAAAAAAAGAAAGAAAAGAAAAGAAAAGAAAAAAAACCCTAGAATTATCCTACATAGTATTAGGTAGTTACTCTTTTCTTTACTTTGTCTTCTGATTGCTAGGTAGTCACACCTAGTTGTGAAGAACACAGTACAAATAGTAAATAGTTCAAAATAGCCTCCTTGAAATGTAAATCCCTAAAAGTATCCATCAAACAAATATATACACACACATACACACACACACACACACACACACACACACATAATCAAAAATTATCATTTAAAGTTTATATCCTATTTCTTTCTTTTTTCTTTTTTTTTTTTTTTTTTAAGTCGAAGAAGTCTCACTCTGTCACCCACGTTGGAGTACAGTGGCATGAACTTGGCTCACTGCAACCTCCACCTCCTGGGTTCAAGTGATTCACCTGCCTCAACCTTCCCAGTAGCTGGGATCACCAACATGTGCCACCATGATCAGCTAATTTTTTTGCATTTTTAGTACAGACAGGGTTTCACCATGTTAGCCAGGCTACTCTTGAACTCCTGACCTCAAGTGATCCACCCACCTCCCAAAGGACTGAGATTACAGGCGTGAGCTGCCGCGCCCTGCCTATATCCTGATTTTTTATGTAAACTGTCTGTAACTGTTAATAGAATATGTTCCACTCTGTTTTAAAACTACCAAAATTATTAATTTAAATTTGTGTCACATTACAGGTTTTATCATTTGTAAAAATAATTTAATAATATAGATTATTTAAAAAATAGATAATCATGCACTATAATAAAATGACACATTTTATGAGAATT
>NW_012103254.1:2378084-2386383 GCF_000951045.1 Mandrillus leucophaeus | reverse complement strand
AGAGATGTCTATTACTATTTTGTATTTGTGAATTTTTGACAGTGTGACCTTTAGCATCTGCCCAAAACTACTGGATAACATGACATTAACTGGCATAGTTGTGTTCTAAGTCACCACTTAAAGTTGTATATCAACAAAAGAGGGAGGAGAAGGCTGGTTTTTTTTTTTCTTTCCATCCTATATCATTATCAACTTATTTACAAGGAACACAACTACATGTGCTCATAGATACAGATCTAGATACACACACATATACATACATGGACAAAACACGCCTACACATACAATTACACAATGTGAATACTCTATATCCACAGTTTCTTATAATTTAAATTTGAAATTCATCACATTAAGAGAAGGTTAAATATGCACTGATCTTGTGGCTTGCTTTGGCCAACACATTGCAGCCAAAATGGCAGTTTGCCAATTCTGAACCCATGTGTCAGAAGACCTTACTCATTTCTCCTAGCCGCCTTGGAACTTTGCTGTTCAGGTTAGGCTGATAGAATCTTATGATAAGACATCCACATCCAGGCACTTGACCTTACTAGCTAATACTTAAGCAAACACTAGATATGCAAATGAATCTGCTGGAGGCAATCCAGTTTCAAGTAACCCATCAGCTAACCACATACATGTGAGTAAGCCAAAATGAGATCACTTAGACCTGACTGATTGCTTATAGTGCTCAAATGATCAACATATTGTTGGGGGAAAATACTGTTCTAACATTAAGCCACTAGGTTTTAGCATCATTTTTTATAACAAAAACTAATAGATATGACTGTACATACTCATGTTAAAGATGCCAAAATATAGAAATGAAAGATATTATTCAGATATATAGGAGTCATTACTCCTATGAGTGACTGACAGATGACTTTAAGAATTTTGTACTTTTTAAATACCTTTTTAACTCGGGTGTATTTTTGGTCCCCTGTATAATTTTAATATTATATTCTCAAAGTTGACTCAAATGGAATGACCAGTGTTCAAACAAGTACATACTGATGATTTAATTCCTTTAGGGCATCTACATTTTAAATCATAGCCTAACATATGTATTGCCAAGATATTCAGTTACTAGTTTGGATTCTTCTCTGCTAGACCTATTATTTTGCTTTAGTCAGATACTCTGTGAATTTGAATTAGGCCTCCCTTGGTTTTTTCACCTGTCAAACTCTATCCTATTATAACAACTTCAAAAGCTTGACTGTCTTCTCTGACCTAATTTTTTCTCAAGTGGCCAGATAAAAGGGAGTGAAAAATAAATTATGAAACCATCATTTGCTACACAAGTGAATAAATATGAAAAGAGGTTAATGAGAGGACAAAGATCAAACAAGCTCAACCAAAGTAACACGCACACTGTTCTTAATGACTACAAATGTTCACAAAACTTTACCTTTATCCTATAAAATACAACATCCTAAAATAATAAATTATATTGAAATATGAATGCACACCAACTCGAGGCCAGAGTTCATTGCCCTTGTGTTTTACCTTCATGCTCTTAAGCTCAGGTAACAAGCTTATTCCTCACAATAATCTCTCCATAAAATCATAGCAGTTATTCTTTACCTGGTTTTTTATTACAGACTTATTCAATAGTAATAAGGAGCAAATTATTACCTTCTTATAGATTGTGTGAGTTCACAGTCAGACAAAATTAAAATAGAAACATCTAAAGACCTCATGACAAAAGAGACCAGATTGTCTTCACTGACTAAATTTCCTGATTGCTATTATACATATTTCATAAGACTCCTGTTTGTATGTAAGACCTTATTATAAACTTGCTATACACGAATGATTTTAACAATAATAATAATGAATATAACTGCATTTTGTTAAATGCAAATATACTTGAAAACTAGGTGAGAGAAATTTTACAAAGTACTTTCCCTGCAATATGAATATTCCTATAAGAGGTTATAGCTCAGTCCTATTCTAAATAAAAACACCAGTAATACTGTAATCCCAGCACTTTGGGAGGCCGAGACGGGTGGATCATGAGGTCAGGAGATCGAGACCATCCTGGCTAACACGGTGAAACCCCGTCTCTACTAAAAAATACAAAAAACTAGCCAGGCGAGGTGGCGGGCACCTGTAGTCCCAGCTACTCGGGAGGCTGAGGCAGGAAAATGGCCTAAACCCGGGAGGCGGAGCTTGAAGTGAGCCGAAATCCGGCCACTGCACTCCAGCCTGGGTGACAGAGCGAGACTCCGTCTCAAACAAACAAACACACACACAAACAAACAAACAAACAAAAAATACTGATATTAGATTGACACTCTCACTAACAGCATATAAGTGTTTCTTTTTCTCCACAACCTCTCCAGCATCTGTTATTTAAAAAAAACAAAACAAACAAACAAAAAATCACCGATATTAGATTGACACTCTCACTAACAGCATGTAAGTGTTTCTTTTTCTCCACAACCTCTCCAGCATCTGTTATTTTTTAAGTTTTTGATAGTAGCCATTCTGACTGGTGTGGGCTAGTATCTTACTGTGGTTTTAATTTGCATTTCTCTAATGATCAGTGATGTTGAACTTTTTATTCACGCAATTGTTGACTAAGTATACGTCTTCTTTTGAAAAGTGACTCTTCATGTCATTTGCCCCCATTTTTTTTTTGTTTTTTGTTTTTTTGTGTGTAATTTTCTTTAAGTTCTTTATAGATGCTGGATATTGGACCTTTGCCAGATGCATAGTTTGCAAAAAAAATTCTCCTATTCTGTAGGTTATTTGTTTACTCTGTTGATAGTTTCTTTTGCTGTGTAGAAGCCTTTAACCATTGTGGAAGACAGTGTGGTGATTCCTGAAATACCTAAAGACAGAAGTACCATTTGACCCAGCAATCTATAAAGAACTAGGTATGTATCCAAACGAATTTAAATCATTGTCTTATAAAGACACATGGACACATATGCTCATTGCAACACTATTCACAATAGCAAAGACATGGAATCAACCTAAATGCCAATCAATAATAGACTGGATAAAGAAATACACACACACACACACACACACACACACACACACCCACACACACACCATGGAATACTATGCAGCCATGAAAAAGAATGAGATCATGTCCTTTGCACAGACGTGGATGGAGTTGAAGGCCGTTATCCTTAGGAAACTGACACAGGAGTGGAAAATCAAATGCCTTATGTCCTCACTTAGAATAGGTTAGAAGAAGGAGAACACATGGGCATATAGAGGGGCACAACACACACTGGGGCTTATCGGAAGGTATAGGGTGGGAGGAGAGGGAGAATCAGGAAAAATAACTAATGGGTACCAGGCTTAATACATGGCTGACAAAATAATCTGTACAGCAATCCTCTATGACACAAGCTTACCTATGTAATAAACCTGTACACATATTCCTGAACTTAAAAAATGAAAGTTAAAAAGATTACCAAGAATACAAGTTCACCATTCCCAAACTTTCAGCTGAGCTCTTGCTGTCTCTCAGAAAGACTTTTGAGAACTATATAGAATCATGAAACATCATAACTTGAAATACCTTGATTGATGTATTTTAAGTTTTAATTGAAACCTTCTATTTCTTATACAGTTGCATTATTACAAATAAGTCTGACACATTTTCTTAACCAGAAAGTACTTATTTCTATGATTGTTTGTGTTTAATTTGATTATTTCATTGTAAGATGTCTGCAATTTCTAGGTTGTGTATTTTTACATTTACATCCCGTATTTACCATTTTTACATTTTTCTCCTCTGATATATATAAATCTTTAGGTTTGTTTATTGCACAAAGCAGGAAGCTCCTTTTCTATCTTCACAGGAGTTCTGTAAAGTATGATAGTTTCTAGACCAGTGAAGACACAATCTTCTAGATATGTAATCACTTGATAAACTTATTAAAATTGAATTTCATAGAAACATTATATTTTAGGTTAGGATTGGAGCAATAAATCTCTGTTTTGTTTCCAAGGTGTTTATGATATTATATCATTCTTTGAGTGAATTTAAAGTCTTTGTAGTTTTGTTTTTTGCTAATAAGAATCAATATTTTGGAATTATAATTTTCACTATGAAATGCTTCTGAGGCTGTGAATACAGGTACTCTATTTCTCTGAATTGTGTATGCTGCTTCTCATTTTCATTTATACTTGCTTTGTTTCATTCAGCTGAATGAATAAAAAGGTTGGGTAAATATCCCCAACCTGAGAACATGTAACCTGTAATTGCTTCCTTTTCTGTTGGCTTGGATTCTGTATTTCTAAACTAGAGAAAAACAGGATATTAGAAGACTCTTTATCCCTTTTCCCAGGCAATAATGATGTTCTGTGTGAGCTCTGTAGCACATTTTTCAGTTTATTTATACTTAAGTAAATGAAGATATAACCCAGATTTTGTTCAGTGTTTTGTTACTCTTACTTCTAAGTAGAATGTGTTTGTGTGTGTGGTTTCCACAGAAGTAAATGAAAAATAGCATTCTTTTTACCTGTTTAATAATCATGATTCTCTTTGTCAGCAAATATATTATGTGAACTATTTATAGACATAAGTATAAAGACTTTGGTTGTAATTGCTTTCAGAACTTGACTTTAAATGTAATTTTAATTTTATATTTATAATCTCTCAATACTATTTATATTGTAGTTAACACTCCAACTATTTTGGAATATTTAATTAATAATAACTTCTCAGTATTTAGTATTTTCTTATTAAGACGTGATTTAAAGTCTTGATTCAAAATTATTTGTGTCAGATAAAATAAATACTATTAATAACAATAGACCTCCGTCTGTCTCAAACTATAAACAAATATCAAATTCAGCATTTTCTAAAACTAGTGGTTAGCTTCTTGTTAATTTTGATTTATTTCTTATTTATAAATATTCAAACAATTATAAAACCTAAAATGACTAAAAAGAATAATGTTATTATATTCTTAATGTGATCTGATTTTCCAAAGGAGAATCAGGAAAATATGTTTTTGAGATAAATAACAAAAAAAAAATATGTTGGGGAAAAGCTGAGTGTTGGGAAAAAAGCCCTGCTCCCTGGAACTGATATTTTGAACAAGGCAACCAATGAGTTGTCTGCAATCAATCCTCTGAAATGGATTAAGGCCATTGGAAGCTCTACACTTGCAAATTTTGTTCTAATAATTAAGTGCTTGTACTATCTCCTTTTAGTCTACAGATGTGGAAGCTGCCTCTGGAGAGAAAACCACCATCAAGAACAAGCAATGATAGCTGTGGCGGTTTTACAAAAAAGAAAAGGAGGCATGTTGCAGAAAAGCTGAGTGTTGGGAAAAAAGTTGAGGCAGGGCTTGCATGTCTGACATAATGTAAAAGTCTTGGAACATGTCCAGGGTCCGGGTTCTAAAACCCCTTGTGGCCTTTGAAGAATGTGTCTAGACTTGCTGGCTCCTTGCTTCTAGCACTCCCAGTCTCATAGATCAATTGTATCTTAAACTAGAAGAACATGTTTCCCATTATCTCAAGTAGCAGAACATGTTCCATATGCTGCAAAGAAAATGCTAAACCGTCACAGCTGTAGATCATGCACTTGATACATCAGTTTCTTTCAATCCCCATATCCTCACCACCTGCTTTTTTGTTTGATCACCAATAAATAGTGCAGGCTTCCAGAGCTCAAGGCCTTTGCAGCCTCCATACTAGCGTTGGCCCCCTGGTCCCACTTTATGCACTCTTAAACTTGTCTTTTCTCATTCCTTTGACTCCGCCATACTTTGTAGCCCCCACAGCCTGGTGTTGGGTCTGATTGCCCCAACAAAATAAGATTGCTACAGTTTTTGTATGTAATTTATAAAATATATGTGTTATTTGACAAAAAAAATATAATTCAAACTTGGTACCTAGATTATTTGTTGGATATATCAAAATAAAGTGGACATTTTAGAAATTATTTAGAATAAAAATAGCTGTAAATGAGTTTCTTTCTGAATACAAATTGCATCAATTAGTAACTTTGGATATGTGGTTTGGTAAGAAACAAACACATACAAAATCTCAGAAGCTTAAAAGAACAAAGGTATATTTCTTGTCTATACCACACGTTCATCTTGGGCAGGCTGGGAGCTCTGCTTCCCATCTTCTGCAAGTTGGGACCAGGGTGATAGAGCAGATAATTTCTGCAACATTGCTGGTTATTCTGGTGGAGAGAAAGAAGATGGCACATCATGTTTGGTTCTTACATGTTTTATCTTGATCCACAACCCTTTCACTTTCTGATGACCTATGCAAATTACTTGACCAACACCAATCACCTGAGGCTAGAATAGCCCAACCCTACCAGGTTCTCATAAAGAAATCAGAGAGATTTAATGCAGAGTCTGACATCCACACTGGTTCAATATTATTGTGATAAAATGTAGAATGGCTTTAGAACGTATGGAAAACATTACCAGTAGCTGTATAATCCAGAAACTTTTTTTTTATTAGCTTTAATGTTTTAGCTTTATGTTTATTGAGTTATCTGACACATTTTTCAGATGTTATATAATATTTAAATTGTTTCATTTTAGGTCATGTTTTATTCAGGTATTGATAAATTCACTTTGAGTTGTATTTTGCATGATGCTAGAAAAATGTAATGATTTCACTTTTCTGAGAAGTTCAGTGAAATTTCTGTGACTGTTCTAGTCTACCCATGTGGTAGGAAGTTTATCTAACTTCTGTCTAATGATGTGTCAGTTTCCACTGTACTTATGACACTGCTTTAGCCATCCAATGAAAGTACTTTAAGTAGTCTAATATGGATTTTAACTTAGTCACCACGGTGATCCTGTTAGCACTTCAAACTTTACAGATTACTTCTTGAAAAAATGTGCTAGATTAAGGAGTTCAAAAGCTAATTGCTTTATTTTATGTGCCATTGACTTAACTTTCATTCAATTTTTCTTTTGATCTCATCTCCTAGAGGGTAAGTCTTACAAAATAAGCTTCATTCTTTCTTTGCTGTTATCAGTGAAGGCATATTAAAGGCAAAAGGCAATTAATTTGATTATTTGACTGAAATGTGCTTGGTTGTGTAAGACTTTTCAGCCCAGTACCATTTATTGTAAGTCTGTAGGAAGGACATCACATTCAACTCCACACACAACATGATAAATCAAGTGTTTTTCAAATAAAGAATCATCACTTCTGAAGTATCTATGGGATTCTGGAAGTGACCTATTCTCTTGCATTTGTGAATTCATTAAAAGATAGTGTTATATTTGATTTTTAAATCCTAACCTAATAAAATTCAATATAATGCCTTTTGAATCACACAAATGACCATTATATTAGAAAGGTAAATGAATAAATTCAGTGCCCATAGGCAAGTTTGCTTTTGACTTTATGATTACTTCTGAGCAAAGTAAAGATCAAGTGAGGTCAAGAGCAGCTGTACAAAGAACATTTACTTAGTGGTTTAAATGGGAACAAATATTCTGAAAATTAAGTCATCTTATGTCATTACACGGCAGTATACTTAGGACAAAGTCAAAAGTACTTAAATAGTGTATTGAGTGACAAGGGAAAAGTAATTCTTAGATTATGCTTTTGTACAATTGAGCATGAACGGCTTCTTTGTTATAAAAGTCAGTTATTCATCATCATAAGAAAAATTTTAAGAAATTATTTTAAATACTCAGTACCATTTCTATGTGGATTAGTCCATTCTCATGCTGCTATACCCTTAGACTGGGTAATTTAAAAATAGAAAATGGTGTAATTGACTCAGCATTCCACAAGGCTGGGAAGACCTTAGGAAACTTACAATCCTGGTGGAAAGGGAAGCAAACGTGTCCTTCTTCACATGGTGACAAAGAGGAAAAGTAAGTGCCCAGCGAAAGTGGAAGTCCTTATAAAGCCATCAGACCTTGTGAGAACTAACTCAGTACTATCATGGAGAACAGCATGGGGGAAACCATCTCCATGATTCAGTTAACTCCACTTGGTTCCACTCATGACGTGTGGGGAATACAGGAACTAAAATTCAAGATGAGATTTG
The DNA here is from genome assembly GCF_000951045.1 of Mandrillus leucophaeus. Classification (NCBI taxonomy): domain Eukaryota; kingdom Metazoa; phylum Chordata; class Mammalia; order Primates; family Cercopithecidae; genus Mandrillus; species Mandrillus leucophaeus. Next base: position 2,378,375 of record NW_012103254.1, on the reverse strand, counting down.
GGTAGGTACACAGCCAAACTATATAATTCCAACTCTGGCCACTCCCAAATCTCATGTCCTCACAGTTTAAAACACAATCTTGGCCTTCCAAGAGTCCTGCAAGATCTTAAATCATTTCAGCCTCACCTCAAAGTTCCAAGTCCAAAGCCTCAACTGAAACAAGGCAAGTCCCTTTGGCTATGAACCTGTAAAATCAAAATCAAGTTAGTTACTTCCTAGATACAATGGAGGTACAGGCTTTTGGTAAAAACATGCATTTCAAATAGGAGAAACTGGCCAAAATGCAGGGGC
>NW_012103254.1:2362697-2378034 GCF_000951045.1 Mandrillus leucophaeus | reverse complement strand
TTTTTTTATTAGCTTTAATGTTTTAGCTTTATGTTTATTGAGTTATCTGACACATTTTTCAGATGTTATATAATATTTAAATTGTTTCATTTTAGGTCATGTTTTATTCAGGTATTGATAAATTCACTTTGAGTTGTATTTTGCATGATGCTAGAAAAATGTAATGATTTCACTTTTCTGAGAAGTTCAGTGAAATTTCTGTGACTGTTCTAGTCTACCCATGTGGTAGGAAGTTTATCTAACTTCTGTCTAATGATGTGTCAGTTTCCACTGTACTTATGACACTGCTTTAGCCATCCAATGAAAGTACTTTAAGTAGTCTAATATGGATTTTAACTTAGTCACCACGGTGATCCTGTTAGCACTTCAAACTTTACAGATTACTTCTTGAAAAAATGTGCTAGATTAAGGAGTTCAAAAGCTAATTGCTTTATTTTATGTGCCATTGACTTAACTTTCATTCAATTTTTCTTTTGATCTCATCTCCTGGAGGGTAAGTCTTACAAAATAAGCTTCATTCTTTCTTTGCTGTTATCAGTGAAGGCATATTAAAGGCAAAAGGCAATTAATTTGATTATTTGACTGAAATGTGCTTGGTTGTGTAAGACTTTTCAGCCCAGTACCATTTATTGTAAGTCTGTAGGAAGGACATCACATTCAACTCCACACACAACATGATAAATCAAGTGTTTTTCAAATAAAGAATCATCACTTCTGAAGTATCTATGGGATTCTGGAAGTGACCTATTCTCTTGCATTTGTGAATTCATTAAAAGATAGTGTTATATTTGATTTTTAAATCCTAACCTAATAAAATTCAATATAATGCCTTTTGAATCACACAAATGACCATTATATTAGAAAGGTAAATGAATAAATTCAGTGCCCATAGGCAAGTTTGCTTTTGACTTTATGATTACTTCTGAGCAAAGTAAAGATCAAGTGAGGTCAAGAGCAGCTGTACAAAGAACATTTACTTAGTGGTTTAAATGGGAACAAATATTCTGAAAATTAAGTCATCTTATGTCATTACACGGCAGTATACTTAGGACAAAGTCAAAAGTACTTAAATAGTGTATTGAGTGACAAGGGAAAAGTAATTCTTAGATTATGCTTTTGTACAATTGAGCATGAACGGCTTCTTTGTTATAAAAGTCAGTTATTCATCATCATAAGAAAAATTTTAAGAAATTATTTTAAATACTCAGTACCATTTCTATGTGGATTAGTCCATTCTCATGCTGCTATACCCTTAGACTGGGTAATTTAAAAATAGAAAATGGTGTAATTGACTCAGCATTCCACAAGGCTGGGAAGACCTTAGGAAACTTACAATCCTGGTGGAAAGGGAAGCAAACGTGTCCTTCTTCACATGGTGACAAAGAGGAAAAGTAAGTGCCCAGCGAAAGTGGAAGTCCTTATAAAGCCATCAGACCTTGTGAGAACTAACTCAGTACTATCATGGAGAACAGCATGGGGGAAACCACCTCCATGATTCAGTTAACTCCACTTGGTTCCACTCATGACGTGTGGGGAATACAGGAACTAAAATTCAAGATGAGATTTGGGTAGGTACACAGCCAAACTATATAATTCCAACCCTGGCCACTCCCAAATCTCATGTCCTCACAGTTTAAAACACAATCTTGGCCTTCCAAGAGTCCTGCAAGATCTTAAATCATTTCAGCCTCACCTCAAAGTTCCAAGTCCAAAGCCTCAACTGAAACAAGGCAAGTCCCTTTGGCTATGAACCTGTAAAATCAAAATCAAGTTAGTTACTTCCTAGATACAATGGAGGTACAGGCTTTTGGTAAAAACATGCATTTCAAATAGGAGAAACTGGCCAAAATGCAGGGGCTATATAGGCCTCATGCAAGTCCAAAATCCAGTGGGGCAGTCAAATCTTAAAGCTCTGAAACAATCTCCTTTGAGTCCATGTCTCACATCCAGGTGATGATGATTCAGTAGGGGGGTTCCCACAGTCTTGGGCAGCTCCACTCCTGTGATTTTGCAGGGTACAGCCCCCCTCCTGGTTACTTTCATGGGCTGGCATTGAGTGTCTGTAACTTTTCCAGGTGCATGGTGCAAGTTATCGGTTATCTATCATTCTGTGGGCTGGAGGATGGTGGTTGTCTTCTCATAGCCCCAGTAGGGAGTGCCCCAGTGGAGACTCCTTGTGGAAATTCCAATCCCACATTTCCCTTCTGCACTGCCCCAGCAGAGGTTCTCTATGAGGGTTCTGTCCCTGCACCAAACTTCTGCCTGGACAGACAGGCATTTCCATCCGTCCTCAGAAATCTAGGCAGAGATTCTCAAACCTCAATTCTTGACTTCTGTGCACCTGTAGGCCTAACATCACATGTAAGCTGCCAAGGCTTGGGGCTTGCACCCTGTGAAGCCACGGTCTGAGCTGTACATTGGCCCCTTTGAGTCACAGCTGGAGCTGAAGCAGCTGGGATGCAGAGCACCATGTCTGGAGGATTCATAGAGCTGTGGGTCCCTGGGCCTGGCCAAGGAAACTATTTTTCCCTCCTACATCTCCAGGTCTGTGATGGGAGGGACTGCCATGAAGGTCTCTTCAATATACTGAGTTCTTTATTTTGAATATATCACTAGCAGTGACATTGCTGGATCATATAGTAGCTCTAGATTTTTGTGGAACCTCCAAACTGTTTCCTACAGTGGTTGTACTAACTTATATTTCCACCAACAGTATACCAGGGGTTCCTTTTCTCCATATTTTCACCAGCATTTGATATTCTTAACTTTTGGATAAAAGACATTTTAACTGGAATGAGATCATATCTCATTTCAGTTTTGATTTGCATTTTTCTGATGATCAGTGATGTTGAGGCACTTTTCATATACCTATTTTCATTTGTATGTCTTCTTTTGAGAAATGTCTATTCAGGTTTTTTTTCAATTTTTACTTAGATTATTAGATTTTTTTCCTATAGAGTTGTTTGAACTCCTTATATATTCCGGTTATTAATCTTTTATCTGATAGGTAGTTTGCAAATATTTTCTCCCATTCTGTGGGCTGTGTCTATATTTTGTCAATTGTTTCTTTTGCTGTGCAGAGAAGCCTTTTAACTTGATGTAATCGATTTGTTCAGGTTTGCTTTGCTTGCTTGTTCTTGTGGGGTATTACTACAGAAGCCTTCGTCCACTTCTACGTCCTGGAGAGTTTCCTCAATGTTTTGTAGTAGTGGTTCCATAGTTTAAAGACTTAAATTTAAGTCTTTAATCCAATTTAATTTGACTTTCATACACAGCAAAATATATGAATGTAGTTTCATTTTTTTTCTATATAGATATTTAGTTTGCCCAGCACAATTTATCGAAGAGACTGTTCTCTCCCTAATGTATGTTCTTGGCACTTTTGTCAAAAATGAGTTCACTGTAAATTTATGGATTCATTTCTAGGTTCTCCATTCCGTTCCACTTATCTCTATGTCTGTTTTTATGCCAGTACCATGCCATTTTGGTTACCATAGCTCTGTAGTATAATTTAAAGTCAGGTAATGTGATTCCTCCAGTCTTGTTTTTTTTATTAAGAATAGTTCTGGCTATGCTGGGTCTTTTGTGGTTTCCTGTAAAATTTAGAATTTTTTTTTTCTCTATTTCTGTGAAGAATCTCATTGGTAATTTGATTGTGATTGCATTACATTTGTAGATTGCTTTGGGTAGTACGGACATTTTAACTATATTGAGTCCTCTAATTCATGAACACAACCTATCTTTCCATTTCTTTGTCTTCTTCAATTGCTTGCATCAGTGTTTTATAGTTTTCATTGTAGATACCTTTCATTTCTTTGCTTAATTCTTAGGTATTTTATTTGTAGCTATTGTAAATGATATTCATTGATTCCTTTTTCAGATTGTTCACTGTTGGCATATAGAAATGTTACTGATTTTTGTATGTTGATTTTGTATCCTGCAACTTTGCTGAATTCGTTCTTCAGTTCCAATAGATTTTTGAATGGAATCTTCAGATTTTTCCAAATATAAGATCATATTATCTGCAAACAAGGATAATTTGACTTCTTCCTTTCCAATTTGAGTGCCCTTTATTTCTTCCTCATGTCTGATTGCTCTAGCTAGCACTTCCAGTATTACGGTGAGTAATAGTGTTGAAAATGAGCATCCTTTTCATGCTTCTGATCTTAGAAGAGAGGCTTTCAGTTTTTCCTCATTCAGTATGAAACTAGTTATGGGTCTGTCACATACAGATTCTATTATGTTGACATATACCAAGTTTTTAATGGTATCTATCTAGAAGAAATGTTGAATTCTATTAAATGCCTTTTCAGCCTCAATTGCAATGATCATAAGGCTTTCAGTTTTTCCTCATTCAGCATATAACCAGCTATAATTCTGTCATATATGGCTTCTGTTATGTTGACATATGTTTCTTCTATAGCCAGGTTTTTTAGGTTATTTATCCAGAAGAAATGTTGAATTTTATCAAATGCTTTTTCAGCCTCAATTGTAATGATCATATGACTTTGTCCTTTGTTCTGCTGATATGATGTATCACATTGATTGATTTGCTTATGTTGAACCATCTTTGCCTCCCTTGGATAAATCTCATTTGGTCATAATGAACGATCTTTTTAGTGTATTATTGAATTTGGTTTGCTAGTATCTTGTTGATAATGTGTTACATCAATATTATCAGCGATAATGGCTTATAGTTTTCTCTTTCTGATATGACTTTGTCTGGTTTTGGTATCAGGGTATATACTGGCCTCATATAATGACTTTGGAAGTATTCACTTCTCTATTTTTCAGAATAGCTGAAGTAGAATTTGTGTTAGTTCTTCTTTATATGTTTGGTAGATTTCAGCAGTGAAGCTATTGGATCCTAGACTTTTCTTTGCCGGGAGATTTTTATTATAATGTCAATGCTGTTACCTATATTCTGTCTGTTCAGATTTTGGATTTCCTCATGGTTCAGCCTTGGTAGAATATATATGTCTAGGAATTTATTCATTTCTTCCATATTTTCCAGATGACTGGCAAATAATTGCTCACAGTAGCCACAAATGGTCCTTTGAGTTTCTGTGGTATCATTCATAATGTCCTGTTTTTCACCTCTGATTTTATTTATTTGGGCTCTCTCTCTCTCTCTTTTCAGTTAGTCTGGCTAAAGATTTGTCAATTTTACTTACTTTTCAAAAAAAAAAAACTTGTTTCATTTATGTTTGTGTTGTTTTTGTCACTTAAAATTTATTTCTGCTCTGATCTTTCTTTATTTTTTTCCTCTGCTAAATTCAGGTTTGGTTTGCTCTTGCTCTTGCTTTACTAGTTCTTTAAGGTTCGTTGTTAGGTTTTTAATTTGATTTTTTTTTCTTTTTTTGATGTAGACACTTATAGCTATAAACTTCCCTTCTAGTACTGTTTTTACTGTATCCCATAGATTTTGGTATGTTGTATTTTATATCAATTGTTTCAAGACATTTTTCATTTCCTTTTTAAATTCTTCATTCACTCATTTGTCATTCAGGAGCATATCGTTTCATTTCCATGTGTTTGTATAGTTTCGAAAATTTCTCTGGTTGTTAATTGCTAGTTTTATTTCATTGTGATCAGGGAAGATTCATTATTTCAATTTTTTGATTGTTTTAATTCTTGTCTTAATACATAACTAACATATGATCTTTCCTTGAGAATGATCTATATGCTGAGGAAAAGAATGTGTATCCTGTAGCCATTTGAGGAAATGTTCTGTAAATATTTATTAGGTCCATTTGGTCTATAGTGCAGGTTAAGTCTATTTTTACTCTATTGCTTTTCTGTCTGGAATATCTGTCTGATACTGAAAGGGGGGTGTTGAAGTTTCCAGCTATTACTGATTCGGGGTCTGTCTCCCTCTTTAAGTGTGATAATATTTGCTTTATATATCTTGGTGTTCTACTGTTGGGTGAAATATATTTACAATTGTTATATCCTCTTGCTGAATTGACCCCTTTATCATTGTATAGTGACCTTCTTTGTCTTTTCTTATAGTTTTTGTCTTGAAATCTATTTTGTCTAAGAACAGCGACTCCAGCTCACTTTTGGTTTCCACTGGCATGTAGTACTTTTTTCCATACCTTTATTTTCAGTCTATGTTTGTCTTTATAGGTGAAGTGTGTTTCTTGTAGACAGCAGATCAATGGACCTTGTTTGTTTATTCATTCAGCCACTTTACACCTTTTGATTGGCAATTTGGTACACTTACATGCAATTTATTATTGATAAGTAAGGGCATACTCCTACCATTTTGTTATTTTGTTTTTTGATTGTTTTGTGGTCTTCTCTTTCTTCTTTTCTTTCTCCTTTCTTTTAGTGAAGATAATTTTCTCTGGTGGTATAATTTAATTTCTTTTCAACTTTTGTGTATCTCTATGATTTTTTATTTGAAGTTACCATGAGGTTAACAAATACTATCTTAGAACCCGTTATTTAAATATGAGAACAACTTAACACTGTCTACATATACAAACAAACAAGAAAAAAAAAAAACCACTAATAAAACTCTATTTTAACTTTGTCACCCTATGTTTTAATGCTTTGTGTTTCTATGTATATTTTATTGTACTGTCCATGTCTTTAACAGTTGTTGTAGGTATTGCTTTTGATTTATTAAAGATAGTCTACACATCAAATTACAATGTTATAATGTTCTGTGTTTTTCTGTGTATTTACTATTAGCAGTAAGTTTTGTACCTTCAGGTGAGTTCTTATTACTTATTAATGTTATTTTATTTCTCATTGAGGTACTCCCATTAGCATTTCTTGTAACAGGTCTGAGGCTGATGAAATAACTCAGTTTTCATTTGTTTGTTCTTTATTTCTCCTTCATGTTTGCACAGTATTTTCACTGACAACATTATTCTAAGGTAAAAGTTGGTTTTTTTCTTTTCCATCAGCACTTTAAATATTTCATGCCACTCTCTCCTGACCTATAAGGTTTCCACCGGAAAGTCTTCATGAGACATATTGGAGTTCCACTGTATGTTATTTATGCTTTTTCTCTTGCTGCTTTTAGGATTCTTTCTATATCCCTGACCTTTCAGGGTTTAATTATTAAATGCCTTGAGGTTGACTTCTGTGGGTTAATCTGCTTCATGTTCTATAACCTTCTTATACGCAGATATTGATATCTTTCTTTAGGTTTGGGAAGTTCTCTGTAATTATCCCTTTGAATAAACTTTTTCCCCTTATCTCTTTCGTTACCTCCTCTTTAAGGTCAATAACTCTTAAGTATGCCCTTTTGGTGCTATTGTTTAGACCCTATAGGCAAGTTTCACTGCTTTATGTTCTTTTTTCTTTTGTGTCCTCTGACTGTGTACTTTCAGATAGTCTGTCTTCAGGCTCACTGATTCATTGTTCTGATTGAACAATTCTGTTATGAAAAGATTAATGCATTCTTCAGCATGTCAATTGCATGTTTTAACTCCAGAATTTCTGCCTGATTTTAAAAAGTTATTTCAATCTCCCGGTTAAACTTATATGAGAAGATTCTTAATTTCTTCTTTGTATTATCATGAATTTACTTGTGGTTCCTCACAAGAGCTATTTGAATTTTCTGTTTGAAAGGTTCCATATCTCTCTTTCTCCAGGACTGGTCCCTGGTTTCTTATTTAGGTCATTTGATGAGGTCATGTTTTCCTGGATGGTCGTGATGCTTGTAGGTATTTGTGTCGGTGCATTGAAGGGTTAGGTGTTTGCTGCAGTCTTCACAGTCTGAACTTGTTTGCACTTATCTCTCTTGGTAAGGTTTTCCAGGTATTTGAAAAGACCTGGGTGTTGTAATCTAAGCCATATCTGCATTAGAGGGCACCCTAAGCTCAGTAATGCTGCAGTTCTTGCAGACTTATAGATGTGCTACTTCGTTGGTCTTGGGTAAGATATGGAAGAATTATCTGAATTACCAGGAAAATACTCTTTTTTTTTCCTCATACTTTCTCTCAAGCAAGTGGAGTCTCTCTCTCTCTCTCTCTCTCTCTCTTTCTTTCTCTCTCTCTCTCTCTGCCACCTGGAGCTGAGAGTAGGGTGACACAAGCACCCCTGTGGCCACCACCACTGGAACTCTGCTGGGTTAGACCTGAAGGAAGCACAGTACTGAGTTTTTGCCTAAGGCCTGCTGTAATCAATACCTGGATACTAACTATATTTGTTCAATGTCCTCTGTTTCTACAATCAGCAGGTGGTGAAGCCAGCATGTGTGCCCTCCCCTTGAGGGTGATAAGTTCCCCCAGGCCCCAGGTAGGTCCAGATGTGACATCAGGGAGCCACGGACTGGAGTCAAAAGTACTACAAGTCTTTCTGGTATTCTGTTGTACCGCAGCCAAGCTGTCACTCAAACCATGAAATGTAGTCCTTTTCATTCTTCTTTCCCCTTTTTACAGGCAGAGAAATTTCACCCCATGCCACCATCATCACAGGCCCACAGAGAGCACTGCCAGGCTAGTGCCAATGTTCCCCTAAGGCCCAAGAGCTCTTTAGTCAGCTTGTGGTGAATGCTGCCTGACCTGGGACTCACCCTTCAGGTCTGTGAGCTCTCCTGTGGCCCATGGTAGGTTCAGAAATGTCTTCCAAAAGAAAAGACCTGGAATTGGGGACCCCAAGAGTCTGTTTAATGCTCTACTGCACTGTGGCCGACCTCATACCTGAAGCCAGCTAGTCTCAGAGTTTCACCCAAGGCCCACAGTATACTACCTTTATCACTGCTGGTTATTCAGGCCCCAAAGCCTCTTTAGTCAGCAGGTGATGGATCCTGCCAGGACTGGGCTCTTCCCTATAAGGCAGTGGGTTCCTTTATGGCCCAGAGTGTGTCTCAAAATATTATCTAGGATAGGGGTCCTTGCAACTCTGACTGTTGCCCTATTCTGCTGTGACTGAGCTGGTATCCACGATACAAGATAAAGTAAGAGTAGGTACATTGTAATTATCTATTTACATGTAATTTAATTTCATTTCTTGTTTGGTTAAAGTCAGATCACATAGCTAATAAACATATGAATGTTTAAATGACTGCTTAAACACTTGAGAAATAATTAGAAAGTTTTCTAATGTCAAATGAAATATTGTTATATATTGACTCCACTATGTTAGAATTCAGAGCTAGTAGTGATTATGAATTTCCAGACCCCCATGTTTAACCCTTTTTAAATTGCTATTTAAAATTGTATTTTAAAATGTTTTTTAAAAATATAACAACATTGAGATTTTTATTCTTTCTAGTAAACTCTTAATTATTAAAGAGAAGGAGACTCATATAAGTGTTCATGGAAATAATGTGAACGCAGTAAATATCTGGATAAAAGAATCCAAACAAATGAATTATAATGGTAAAACCTGCTGTTCCTCGCAGACTGATGTGTGAACAGAATCATGACACACACACACACACACATATACACACACACACAAAATCCTTCCTCAAAGGACAGAGTTGACAAATGAAAGATTCTCCTCGCATGACCTTAAAATAATCTAATATTTCTCCATTATTACACAAAGGAATTACTGCAGTTTTATTTTTGATCTCTACTGAATAAGGGCTCACCTTTTGATGGTTGCCATTTTATGCTTTTTGTGCGTAATAACTGCCTTGACATTTATGGTGCTCCAATGTGTCTTTCTTAATGTGAAGGAATCATCTGTGCATTAATGAACTGGCTTGATGTATCTGCCAAACCTTTCAAAGAAGCAATTAAATACCTGTACGAACTTGTGTGAATGGCATGATTTATTGTAATCTAAGAAGAAGAAGTATAAACAAAAAGTAATTAATTTTTAAGGTGGCAATCAAGTAGTACAACATAAGAACTACGTCTGTTGAACTCCATCTACATAGAGCATAATAACAACATGCTATTTTTTTAAATGTCTCATCAAATTTCAAATAGTACTTTTGGGAACATGTTCAACTTATTACTGTTCCAAAAATTTTAAATTACAACTATGGGGTATCATTCTCATCTATAAAACTAGAAAACTTAAATTAGACACAGAAGGAACATGAATATTCAAGGTTAGGAAAGAAATGCTGAAATGAATACTGCTCGACATCATTAAAGGCAGAATGAGCAGTAATCTAGCTGTTCTTTTTTATACTTTTCAATATGTATTAGAAGCCTAAAAATGTCATATACTATAGTTCATAAACTACCCTTTGTAAACAGCCATAAATATAGGATTAATTCCTCAGGATCACTATGGCATTCTTTTTTTTTTATATCTAACATCAAAGTAAATACCCAAAATATCCAAAAATAAAGGAATAATACATTGAATTATGTTAATGCACCAGAGAAATTGTATTCAGCACTTTAGGTGATATTTAATTACACCAAATGCATTTTTTATGTAGCACATATTGAGTACATTTGTGAAGGGAACCATCCTAATCGATTTACATTTAGTTCTTATAAGGCTTATTTCTTGTGAGATCTAATATTTTTCTCAATTTACTGACGAAGATCATTTTGATTAAAGTAACTTGCTTAGGGTCACACTGCTCATGTGTAATGAAGCAAAGAGCAGAAATATGTCTAATTAGAAAAATCCATGCTCTTAACCCTTGAAGCATACTGACTATTCAGTGATGTTGTAATTTTATTGAGCCAAAAAATACTCAAATACACTTTCTGTGTATACATTAAATGTTTAAACTGGATTGTTACAAACTAATAATGTCTCTCTCTTTCTCTCTCTCTCTCTCTCTCTCTCTCTCTCTCTCTCCACCCCCTCCCCCGTCTTTCACTTTCTCTCTCTTTGGCTCTTCTCCATTATCATTCTTGATATATTCAGCATACATCCTTAATATATAGGTATAGTTGACTAGGTTGAGTTGTTATTTGCACACATTATTTCTCTTCAAGGTTCACGAAAGACTTGTCTTTCTCAGTCGGCCTGATTGACTTAGTCTTCAATAACCTATATTATACTGAGTTTAAAAGTGTGGAGGTTTCTTAATAAAAAATTTGCATTTTTTGTGTGGTTGTCTCCATGCATTGAAGACCTGTCTGACATACCACATTTTGGGGGGAGTCTGGAACATAAAGAGTATCTTTGAATGGGACTTGTGAGAAGCAATCATACAAGTCTGTAATGACATACGATAAAATTAAAAAATAAGAAGAGAAATGCTATTATCCACAATATATTTTTTTGTGTTATAAACATGGGATATGTTTTTTATATAAATTCAGAGGATTGTTTTTTTCTTAAAGGTCCATTCTCTTCTCTTTTCCTTATGGTACCTTTTATTTAATCTTTGTAGGTCACTCTAAGTGTCAGCCTACTAGGAATGCCTTCCTTGATTCCTTAGACATGGCATTTTATTGCTCATTTTGTACTCTCTTTTGTGACAGTTAATATAGTTGGAATTGATGTTTTTTAATAAGTGTTTGTTTAGTGTTTCTTTTCTCAATTAGACTGTGAGTGCCATGAGGACTGAACAGAAAATATGTTTGTCATCATCTGTTATGTATCATAAGGACATTATTAAATGAATAAGTGAGTGTCTTTCATATATATACATATATATATTTTGTTGTTGTGGTGGTTTGTTTGTTTTTGTTTTTGTTTCTTTTTTGAGATGGAGTCTCGCTCTGTCACCCAGGCTGGAGTGGAGTGGCATAATCTCAGCTCACTGCAACCTCCACCTCCCAGGTTCAAGCAATTCTCCTGCCTCAGCCTCTCAAGTAGCTAGGACTACAGGCACACAACATGATTCCTGGTTAATTTTTGTATTTTTAGTAGAGATAGGGTTTTGCCATGTTGGTCTGGCTGGTCTCAAACTCCTGACCTCAAGTTATCCACCCGCCTCGACCTCCCAAAGTTCTGGGATTAGAGGTGTGAGTCACGGTGCTCAGCCCTCATACATGATAATAAAAATCGAGAAATTAATTCTTTTCTGATTAAGAAATCACATATATATATATGATATATCTGTATATCATATACAATACATATAAATCATAGAAATCTGTAGAGATTATATAATGTGCTCATGGAATTGCAGTGATCTTATGAATTCTAAGTAAAAGGATGTCTAGAAGTGGGGTATATGGGGTTTTTGAGCTGGTCCTGTAAGATGTAGAAGAGGATATATTTTCAGGATAATTTGTCTATGGCACACTATTCTCCATAAAGCATACGACTTTGATCTTATTATGTACTCTTGAATTTTATTGCATCTTTTTAACCATTCCTGCTGAACATAGTGTGGACTAAAGGTATGAATATTTAACTCTAAATACATATAATGTGGGAAAGGAGCTTCAAGATTGTTGACTAGATACATCTGGTACTTGCTCTTCCACAAAGAGAACCAAAATAGTGAGTAGATAACTACACACTTAAAATAGATCATCTAAGAGAGGACACTGGAATTCATCAAAGTGACAGGGAACACCTAAGTCAAGGAAAGATAGGAAAGCAAAGCGACTGCTTGGCTGGGATTGGTTGGGGGCTTGGAGAGACTCCAAGTAGGGGGAAAGGGAGATTCTCGGTGTTCTCTATTTTCACCATGCTATCCTATCCATGGGAGAGCCCTTTGACCCAGTTGGGCCCTGAAATCAACACGGGGAGCTGCCTGGAGAAAATGTAATAGGATCACTCTGGAGAGGGGGCCCACAGGGTGTCCCACAAACCCTCAAATCCTAAGCAGCTGCCACTTTAAGGGTCAGAGCTCGAGTGAAGTGTACCCTCCAGATGACTGCCTACAGTTGTTCCCACTGAAAGCAACTCTGTCTTCCCCAACAGAAGGGCTACAGGCACAGCTGCTGCCTCTGCCAAGCATTCTGCTGGTGGCCTCGAGATTGCCCTGCACCTGCCTAACACAGAAAGTTTCTGTATCTGCTATCAGGGAACCTGAGGGCAGGTCTTCTTGGCCTAATTTCACTCCCCCCGCTAGCTGGGCACACTGTCCAGAGCCTGGAGATTGCCCAGTCCAGTCCACCACATTGGCACCTGAGAACATCTCTCAGCTGCCTGAGCTTGGACCCACTCAACAGGCCTCTGCCAACAAACCTGATACCCATCTACACTTGCCACACTTGAACCTGGATACTGGCTCACCCCACCCATTACAACCACCACCAACACCATTGTGAACCACTTGGGGCCTTTAGGGTTGTTCCAACATTGCTACTGTCATCACACATGCCACACCTATTACCCAGGGGCATGAGAACTTTCCCATCTGTCCAGCCCACTGCTACCATTTTCTGCATCTGACAAAGCTGCTGGGAGGTTCAAGAATTGGCCTGCCTGCACCTGCTAACACCAGTGTCAGTGTACACCACCCTGGGTGCCAAGGACAGTTATACTTGATCCATCACTGCCATCAAAGGGGTCCAACTGTTATCCCAGTCACTACAGCCTCCAGTAGCAACTGCATCTTAAGCCACTGAGGAAATCAGTCACCACTGATTCTGTTATTGCCAAAAAAATCAAACGGAAGACATGCTATTGTATACAACCACAATCAAAGCCAACATGCACTACATCCAGATACAGGAAGCCCAGAAGTTCTGAAGTAGATGCAATGCAAAAAGGTCTTTTCTATAGCATATTATAATCAAAATGACAAAATCAAAGACAAAGAGAGAAGTCTAAACAAAGCATGAGAAAGGCACATAGTCATTTGTAAACAAACTCGCATCAGACTAGCATAGTTTTCTCAGTAGAAACCTCACAGATCAGGAGAGAATTTCAACCTCACAAAGTGCTGAAAGAAAAATAAAAACTTCCAGTCAAGGATATAATACTCATAAAGTTATCATTCATAGATGAAGGATGACGTTCTACTCATTCTTTCTCAGAAAAACAAAAGTTGAGAGAATTTATCACCATCAGATCAGCCCTCCAATAAATGGTTAAGGGAGTCCCACACCCAAAAGTGAAAGAATGATATTTACCATCATGAAAAACATTAAAATATAAAACCCACTGGTAAAGCAAACAAGGAGTGAAAAATATTTAAATTATACTGTTACAGAAAACTAACAAACCACAATGGTAAGAAGAGATAAAGGAACAAATGATATACAAAACAAACAAATCAATTAATAAAATGACAGGAATAAGCTCACTTACATCAATAATAACTTTGAACGTAAACAAATAAAGCTTTCCTCTTAAAAGATACAGACTCGTTAAATGAACTTAAAAAAATAATTCCGCTAGGTGGTGCCTAAAAAAAAGTCAGTATGACATGTAAACACACATATAGGCGAGAAGTTTAAACAGATTAATTTACCACTGATACCACAGAAATCCACAAAATTCATCAGAGACTACTACGAAAAACTGTATACTAAGAAAGAAACTGGAAGACCAAGAGGAAATGAACAAATTTCTAGATACATATGATTTATCCATATTGAATCAAGAAGAAATAGAAAACTTGAACAGACCAATAGCAAGGAATGAGATTGGATCAGTAATAAAAAGGCTCAGGACAAGATAGCATTACAGCTGAATTTTATTGAACTTTCAGAGAACTAACACCAATTCTTATCCAGCTATTTCGCAGAATTGAAGAGTATTCCATGGTGTGTATGTGCCACATTTTCTTTAATCATTCTATCATTGATGGGCATTTGGGTTAGTTCCAAGTCTTTGCTATTGTAAATAGTGCTGCAATAAACATACATATGCATGTTTCTTTATAGTAGAATGATTTATAATTTTTCGAGTATATACCCAGTAATGGGTTTGCTTGGTCAAATTGTACCATATCCTTTGCAGGAACATGGATGAAGCTGGACGCCATCATTCTCAGCAAATTAAAATAGGAACAGAAAACCAAACACAGCATGTTCTACTCATAAGTGGTAGTTGAACAAGGAGAACACATGGACACAGGGAAGGGAACAACACAAACTGGGGTCTGTTGAGCAATGAGGGACAAGGGGAGGGAGAGCATTAGGACAACTATGTAATGCATGCAGGGATTAAAACTTAAATGATGGATTGATAGGTGCAGCAAACCACCATGGCACATGTATACCTATCTAACAAATCTGCACATTCTGCAGATACATCCTGGAACTTAAAAAAAAAAAAAAAAAAAAAAAAAGAAGAAGATTTCGTGAAACCCTGTCTCTACTAAAAACACAAAAGAAAAATTAGCCGGGCGTGATGGCGGACGCCTGTAGTCCCAGCTACTAGGGAGGCTGAGGGAGGAGAATGGCGCAAACCCAGGAGGCAGAGCTTGCAGTGGGCCGAGATGGCGCCACTGCACTGCAGCCTGGGTGACAGAGCAAGACTCCATCTCAAAAATAAATAAATAAATAAATAAATAAATAAATAAATAAATAAATAAATAATA
>NW_012103254.1:2348445-2361512 GCF_000951045.1 Mandrillus leucophaeus | reverse complement strand
TTTGGGCATCGTTTGACATGGACTGCCTAAAAGCATTAAATAAATAAATAAGTAGGTAACATATGAGGTAATAATAAGATTGCCACGACATATAAAACTAATATTTAAATATTGAAAGTCGATACCTAGGAGTTCATAAATTTAACACTGACATAATTATAGCTTCCCATTCACCCTTCATTCTTCTAATCACCTATAACCCCCTAAGATAGCACAAAACTGTGAATCTACATAGGACAGAGGTAATTTAGATAGATCTAGTAATAAAGGCAGATTCTAGAGCATGATTACCTTAGTAAAGTTGTGGAATGATAGTTCTGTATGGCACGGGAGAACACAATTTTCCCAGCTTTCCAACGAGTGCCCAACAGGTACAATCTTTCAATAGTACAGATTACTTTCTGTCTGGGCTTTGGAATTTTTACCACATAGTAACAGGATGATTTATTGCTAGACTAATCTTAATGGTATTCTGTGGTCCTTAGCAATTTGTTTGCCTACAGTCGTGGTCCCTTCTGCATACATTAGCCTAACACACTGTATAAAGCAATGCTTCTCACCGATACATTATCTTCTCTTTCATAAGGAATATTTCTAAATAATGTTTAAATGTATATAGTTACCTCTTTATATATTACAATGTAGAATTTCTTAATTAAAGACCCATATAGGTCACACTATTTAGGCAACACAATCTGATATTGAACATGTTTTAACATTCTGTATCAACGAATGAATCCATCTATTTATATTCAGTATTACACGTATATGTGGATGAATAATATTTTGAAATAGTATGGGTATGTGTTTATCAGTGTGTCTTTGCCTTTTTCTTCCATTGAAAATGATAGCTTTGTATTTAATTTCTCATTGTCAGTACATAGAGCATCAAAAAAAGAGACATAGTTAATAATACCTTTAGGCTATCAATTCCCAAATATTCAAGCCATAAGAAAACTTATGGGAAAGAACACTATTGGGTAAAGGTAGTAGTAGTTTTTAAAAGCTGAAGAGAAAAGTCCCTCTTAAGATTAACAAAATAATCCTTAAGCTGGATAAGGAGACAGAAATCACAGGTACTCAGTGCCTTGAGTCTATCTAGTGTCAAGCATCCTCGTAGTCCCAAAGAGACCCATGAGTGTCCTAGAGAATACTGACTGTGTGACGCATTGAGGCAGATACATGACTGTTCAGAGAGAGGATAGAGAGGGTACCACGAAGGTGCCGAGGATGACAATTATTTTTGCATGGTGATATGGGTAGGACTGAATGAGAAGATAATTTTTGAGCAAATTGTAGAAGGAATAGAAAAGCCAAGTATATTTCTGAGAGCAGATGTCCAAGTAAAAGTACACAGTCTAGATCAGCAAATCTCATCTCTGTGTATTAGGAACAAAAACTCACCAGACAATTCAATAGTGTGTTTAGGGTTGTGAAAAATTGGCTTAGATTATAGAGATAAGGAGAAAGGACACAGACACATTCACCTGGTCATTGACATTGAAGGAAGGAATACTCCTCTTTCTAGTCTTCCCCAAACAAATTGACGTGCTTAGGCTCCCCACTCCAAAGTTTAGGTCTCTGAAACGAGGTGGGGAGGTGGATAGGCCATTGGAACGATCTCTGAGTACTTGGCAAAAGTAGACTCTCATGAGGCAGCTTTAAGTCAAGACCGTTGCCTTCAGTGATAAAGAAACATTTCCTTTTGGCTGGAGGTTAGAAGAAAAATATAGAAAGATCATTATTCAAAAAGATACAAAGAAAGCCACACCAGGTTATTTGTAACAGGATCCTCAGAACTTCGATAAATGCTCAGACCAAAAACAAAGCAAAACGAAACAACACAGAAACAAAACCTATTTAGACTGGTAGCCAATATGCCTCTGTTTAGACTGATGGCCAACCTGTCTCTGAGAAACTGAAGAAGACTTTTTTTTCCATGTTTTCTCACAGTCAATAATAATGATTTTAATTGTGCTTACAGAAACGCAGAGGAAGTATATTAAGAGAATTCTGGTAAGTATGAAACTATGATCTTAGTGGCTGTAAAATAATAAAATAGCAATACGGGTGTAGAGATTGATCATCTGTGGGCAATCCAAAAAAATAGACTTATCCACAATGCTAGAACCACATCAAAGTTAAAACACTCAAATGGAGGTGTCCAGTACGTAAATGGAATGTTGAGGTCTGGAGCTCAAGAAAAAAAATCAGGATAGGTTGCAAGCATTTGGGAGTCATCATCACATAAAAAATTGATAATATAAAAATTGATTACATTGTTCATGTATGGCATGCACGCATTGTAAAGATAAATGGGGCAGAAAGAAATCCCAGGAAAACACTAATTTTAAAAGCCAGGAAGAAAGAGGTTCATGAAGAAGCATGGAAGGGAACATAGGTGGCTGGAGAGTTGCAAGAAATATCACCTGGCCCTTAATATGACCTGCAACATCATTTATCTGCACCCCAAGTACCTATCAGGAAGCATAAGTGCCAATTCCTTGGTGCTTTGCAGAAAATACAACCTTTTTGATGTAACCTTTGGGGCATGCAGTTTATCCATTCTACGTAATCTATCCCTAGATCACATCAGAACAGCTGAGGCTGCAAATATAAAGTACTTTATTTCAGCCTCCTTAGAATGGTTTTATTGAAATACCTTTGGCAACAGCCATTATGGGATGCTATAAGATGTAGTTTTATTAAACTTGTCCTCTATTTTTTGTAAAATTGAAGTGTTCAATAAATTGCAGTTTTCTGTGTGACGACTGACACTAGGAACATCTTCTTGGCCACTGTACTGGGAATAGTAATGCTGTACCTCAGTAAATTTTCTGTTCCTTTATAACATTACCATTCATTTAGCTGATCAAAATTTACTTGCCTGGAAGAGGCAAGTAAATGGTCCAACTTTATCATAGAGGAGTTTAAGTCACATATTTCATATTTAACCTCACCTGGCTTTTTTTTTTTTTTTTTGCCTATGCTACTCTATTTTTATTTGTTTTTTATTGTTTCATTACATTTTCTTCTACTGAATGTATGAAAGTCAACTTAAACTATGCTATTTTCCTTTTACCCATTCTGATCCAGCACCCATCCTCCTCCACTTTGAACTGTGTCTTTGGAAGCAGGACTTTGTGAATGGCATCAACCCAGCTCATTTTTCCTCAGGCTTCAGCATATCTTTGGCTAACAGGAGGTGTAGCCTAGAGATCTTGGGGACTGGAAGATGGTGAATGAGTTTGAGCTATCAATGTCTCCAGGGTTTTTTGTTTGTTTATTTGTTTTACTTTTTGTGCTGTGATTTGACAGCAGCCTTAACTCTTATCATGTTATTCCCACCTGTGACCTTTTCCATCTCAAACCTAGATATGACATTGGCTTCCTACTATTGCTCTCGGCCTGGTGTTTCGCCATTTTTGTTTGCTTAAACCTATGCAAAAGTTTATAAAAGTCACTCTTCTACCTGTCTTCTATTAATTCTTGCCATGTATCTTGTTTCCTGTTGAGATATTTTCTGATCAAGTCATCTTAATAATTGTTTGATTAAAGACATTTTCTATTTTATTGTGTGCATCCACACGAGTGTCCACTTACAGAGTCACGAACATGAGCTAAGTGAATTATTTTTATTTTTTTGAGTGAAGAGTCTAAAGCACAGAATGGAAAATAAAAATAACAAAATTTTCTCTTAATAGCTTTGTTTAACTAGTCTTCTTTCTCTTAGTGTTACCTACACAAGTTAAAATTAACTTGTGATGGTACTATAGAACTGAACTGGGGTCCACTTGCCCAGTGCAGTAAGACCAGATATCTACACCAACGTTTGCGGCCACACAAAGAAAGTTGATTATTTGCAGGGCATCAAGCAAGGAGGACCAGGCAGCTAACACCTAGCTCCTGACCTCTCCAATGGTGTGCATGCAAGTGTTTTTAAAGGAAGGGTAAATTTCAGGAAAACAGAAGTTACAGCAAAATTGTAAATCAACACATAGAAGTTAGACACTGGTTTTGGCCTAAAAGGAAGAGAGATTCTGAAGTGGGATCCCACAGTTCCTAGGTCGATTCAAATATTTTATGATTTGAATTTGGTTGAGGAGGCAAAGCTTTGCCTAAAAATTTGGAATTAACAGAATGTTAGTTCTGGCCTGGGGATGTGACCTCCCCCAGGTCCCTCAGGAAGACATTTTAAAAAAAGAATGGTGATCAGAGTTCAGTCCTCAGTTCCCCTTTGAGGTTTACATGCCAGTAGACCTATTTGGTGGAAGTCCCCGTTTCTGAGTAACAACCCAGAGATATATGTTAGGATGTTATCTTTAGTTTCTACAGGGAACCATATATTCACATGACTCTAAGTCTTTATACTATTGTTTTAAGTTACTATTATCTTCTTATTTATCAAGTTGCTTATTTACTTTTCAAGGCTAGTCAGCTCCCTGGAATTTCCCCTGAAGGAACTCAAGATTTTCCTTTATGTCCGTGCTTGGTGGAGCCCACAGGTCACTAAGAGGGGGTCACTGCTCTCCTCCCTGACTCCTGGTGTTAACACTCTTACATAGTCCCTTTTAATTATGTCCTAGAGTTGGTATGTGTGACCAAAAGCATGTGGAAAAAGTAATGGTGTGAGTGATTCACGCATAACATTGCAGTAGACAGCTCCAAGCTCATATTCCTCCCAAAGAAATATTGAAAAACATGCAGAAACAGTCAGAACCAGCTCTGGCAGAACTCTAGAAAGGTTTACAGTAACCAAGTAAATACTGAGTTGAGAAAAAGGCAATTTCAAAACTGTTGAAAATGTCTTTTTCCACGATGGTTGACTGGATGCAGCCAGAAAATGCTGCTCCCATAGACAGACCACAATTTCAACTACACCAACATAATTTGAACAGATCTTTAGGGAGACAATGCTGAATGTGGATGGAGAAACGATGCGGTCACTGAGGCTGAAGAGGGAGGCAGAGGAGAACTCTTTGCGGGGTGCCTGAATGTTACCTCTGGTTTCTGCCCCAGAATGGCACCTGGGAAAGAGGTGACTGACATGGATGGAAAACTGCTCACATTTGCCACAGATCTCTGGGATCCCAGCTGAAGAGGACCCCATACCCCCAACAAATGTGGGAGCTGGTAGAGGGGTCTCCCTTGATATAAGACAGAAACAGAGCTGGAGCAGGCACAGAGCTGGGAACGTTTGAGCATGGGGAAGCTCTGGTGGAGCTGGCTATAAGCACTCACTTCCCAGGGGCACCTGGCTCCCCCCGAGAGGCTCTGGAGCTAGCTAACTGCTAGGGAGGAAGCAGGGTCTGCTTCCCTGTGGGACTGGGGCATTTCTGTCCTGCAGGACGACTTGCCCACCAGTCCCTCCTGGGGCCCCTGCCTGGCCACTCTATAGGAGTGTGTACACAGTGCAGCCTCTGCTGCCCAGGCTGGGTGTTTTGCTCCACTCACATGTGTTCTGGCAGCCTGGGAACACCTCAGACCCCATACCACCCCCAGAACCCAACCCCAGGCATCCATAGGAGGGAGCTACAAGCAGATCCTGTGTCCCAGGGCTGTGGCCTGTGGCTCAGGAGTCTCAAGATGTAATTGGTGATTGACACTTGAATAGAGCAGGAGCCTACACTCTCAGAAAACTGAGAGGACTGGCATGGGACCTAGCCCTGCCTTTCTCCATAGGGTAGGTCTAGTAAGGGTATACCCTATTTCCTTACCAGATCTCTCCCCCAAGGGAGTCCTGTGGCCCAACAGACCTAACTACAACAACAACAAAATAGTGGACACAGTGACAGTGATGAGGGGTGGCTCCCCCAACGCCCACAAGCTGATCAAGTAATGGAGTCACCTCTCTTGCCCTCACACCAGAGAACACAATTGTAAACTCAAAGATACATGAAGGAACCACATGGCTCAGTAAAAGCCTATCTACTGCCCATTGCTCTCAAGAGCCATCTACTGGATCACAGCTGAAGCTACACCAGAGATCACTTTAGAATGTCCCCCCTGCAAAACCAATAGCAAACATTCTACAACAAAGCCCTATATAAGAACTCTGGCAATTCAAAAACCTAGAGTGTCGCCTTAAATCTAAACAAGCCCATGAGCTCCCCAACAACGGTTCTTAACCAGTCTGAACTGTCCGAAAGGACAGACATAGAATTTGGAATCTGGATGGCAAGGAAGCTCATTGAAATTGAAGAGAAAGCTAAAATTTAATCCAAGGAAACTAAGCAATCTAGTAAAATGATTCAAAGCTGAAAGATGAAATTCTCATTTTAAGAAAGCGCTAAACTGAAATTCTTGAGCTGAAAAATACATTATGAGAATTTCATAATACAACTGGAAGTACTAACAGCAGAATAGACCAAGCTAAGGAAAAAATAACAGAGCTCAAAGACCAGTTCTTCAAGTCAACTCAGTCATACAAAAATAAAGAAAAAAGAATGAAGAAACATAAACAAAACCTCTGAGAAATGTGGGATTATATAAAGAGACAAAATCTGTGACTCATTGGCATTCCTGAGAGAGAAGGAGAGAAAAAAACAACTGGGAAAATGTAACACATCTGACGCTATAGTCCGTGAAAATTTATCTAATTAAACTTGAGAAGTTCATACACAAATCCAAGAAATACAGACAGTCTTGACCAGATAATATACAACACAGTCATCCCCAAGGCACATAGTCATCATAATCACCAAGGTCAATCAACAAATCTTAAAAGTAGTTAGAGAGAACAGTCAAGTCACCTACAGAGGGAACCTCATCAGGCTAAAAGTATACTTCTCAGCAAGAACCTTACAAATCAGAAGAGACTGGGGGCCTATTTCTAGTGTTCTTAAACAAAGAAAATTCCAATCGATAATTTCATATCCTGCCAAATTTATCTTCATAAGTGAAGAAAAAATAAAATCCTTCTCTGGCAAGCAGATGTTGAAAAAACATATTTCAATTAGACGAGCCATACAGGAGGACTTTAAGAGAGTGATAAGAATGAAGTCAAAAGAACCACATCTGCTACCACAAAGCACGCTTAAGCACATAGCTCACAGGCACTATAGAAGAACTACACAATCAAGCCTACATAAATACCAGCTAACAACACTACAGGATTAATATCACACATATCAACACTAACTTTGAATAGAAAGGTGCTAAATCCCCCATTTAAAAGGCACAGAGTGGCAAGGCTGTATAAAAAGACAAAGACTCAACTATCTTTAGTCTTGCAGAGACCCATCACACATGTAACAAAACCCACAAGCAAAAAGTAAAAGGGTAGAGTGAGACCCTCCACGCAAATGTAAAACAAAATAAAACAGAAAGCATTATTTTTCTGTCAGATAAAATGCAACTTAAGTCAATAAAAATTAAGTACATTGAAGGGCATTACATGATGATAAAGAATGTAATCCAATAAGAAGCTTTACCCCCAATATATATGCACCCAACATTGGAGCACCCAGATTTATAAAACAACTTTTTCTTGGCATAAAAAAGGACTTAAGACAACCACAAATAATGTTGTGAGACTTCAACACCCTGCTGACAGCATTCAGCAGACCATCAAGTCAAAAAAAGAAAAAAAAAAAGATTCTCTGGACTTAAGCTCAACACTTGACCAATTGGACATAATAAAACTCCATCCAACAACCACAGAATAGACATTCTTCAAACCTGCACATGGAATATGTTTTAAGATCATCTATATGCTCAGTCATAAAGCAAACCTCCATAAATTAAAAAGCCTGAAATCACACCATGTACACTCTTGAACACAGCATAACAAAAATTGAAGTTAACAGCAAGAAGATTTCTCAAAACAACACAAATACATGGAAATTTAAAAACTTATGCCTGAATAATTCCTGGGTGAACATCAAAATTAAGGCAGAAATAAAAAATTCTTTGAAATTAATAAAACTAGAGACACAACTTACAAAAATATCTGAGATGTAGCTAAAGCAGTACCAAGGGGAAAGTTTATAGTCCTGAATGCTTTTATCAAGAAGTCAGAAATGTCTCAAATTAACAATCTAAGTTTGCACCTGAAGAATCTAGGAGGAAAAAAAAAAAATACCAAACCAACTTTGAAGCAAGAAAAAATAAATAACTAAAATTAGAGAACTTACTGAAATTGAGATGCAAAAATCCTCATAAAAGACCGATGAAAACAAGAGTTGGTGATTTGAAAAGATAAATAAGATTGATAGAGACCCCCTGGCTTGATTAACAAAGACAAAGAGAAGATCCAAGTAAGCACAATCAGTAATGACAAAGATGATATTACAACTAATCACTCAGAAACACAGAAGATCCTCAGATACCACTATGAACGACTGTATGCTCAAAAATTCAAAAATCTAGAGGATGAATAAATTCCTGGGAGCATACATTCTACCCAGATTGGATCAGGAAGAGTTTGAAACCCTGAATAGACCAATATCAACTTCTGAAACTGAATCAGTAATGAAGAATCTACCAACAAAAGGAAACCCTGGGTCAGATGGATTCATAGCCAAATTCCACCAGCCATACAAAGAAAAGCTAACACCAACTCTACAGCAGCTATTCCAAAAAATTGAGGACAAGGACCCCTTGCTAATTCATTCTATGAAGCCAACATCAGCTTTATGCAAAATTTGGCAGAGACACAACAAAAAAGAAAACATCAGACCAATATCTCCCATGATTATCTATGCAAAAGTCCTCAACAAAATATTAGCAAATTGAATCCATCAGCAAATCAAAAAGTTAACACACCACAATCAAAATGCCAAAAATAAGCATTTCGGCATTATTCCAAAATGCAAAGCTGATTCGACACACACAAATTAATAAATGTGATTTATCGCATAAACAGAACCAAAAACAAAAATCATATGATCATCTCAATAGATGCAGAAAAGGTATTTGATAGAATCCAATATCCCTTCATGACAAAATCCTCAAAAAGCTAGTCATCAAAGAAATACACTTCAAAATAATAAGAGCCATCTATGACAAACCCACAGTAAACATCCTACTGAATGGACAAAAGCTGGAAGCACTCCCCTTGAGAACTGGAGCAAGATAAAGATGCCCACTCACATCATTCTTACTCAATACAGTACTGAAATTCCTAGACAGAGCAGTCAGGCAAAAGAAAGATATAAAAGATATCTAAATAAGAAAAGAAGTCAAACTCTCTGTCTTAATTGATGATACGATTTTGGATCTAGAAAATCCTAGAGACTCTGACATAAGGTTACTAGTATTGATAAACAATTTGGATTCAGTAAAGTTTCCGGATACAAAACTAAGGAACAATAATTAGTAGCATTTCTACTCAACAACAACTGAGAGTGAAATCAGGAAAGCAATCCCACTTACAATAGCCACAAAGAAAATAAAACACCTAGGAATACGGCTAACCAACGAGTTGAACGATCTCCACATGGAGTACTATCAAACACTGCTGAGAAAAATCAGAGATGACACAAATAGATGGAAAAACATTTCATGCTCATGGATTGGAAGAATCAATATAATAAAAATGGCCATGTTGCCCACAGCAATTTACAGATTCAATGATATTACTATCGAAATAGCAATGTCATTCTTCACAGAATTAGAAAAAATAAGTATGCTAAAATTCATATGGAACCAAAAAAGAGCCTGAATTGTGAAAGCAATCCTAAGTAAACAGAACAAAGCCAGAGGCATTGCACTACCTTACTTTAAACTGCAGTATAAAGCCAGAGTAATCAAAACATTCTGTACCAGTACAAAAACAGGCACAGAGAAAAATGGAACAGAAGAGAAGACTGGAAAATAAAGTCACACACCTAGAATCATCTGATTTATAACAAGGCTGATGAAAATAAGCATTGGGGAAAGGACTCCCTATTCAATAAATGGTGCTGAGATAACTGGCTAGTCATATGCAGAAGATTGAAGCTGCACCCCTTCCTTTTGCCATATAAAAAATTAATTCAAAATGGATTAAAGATTTAAATGTAAAACCTCAAACCATAAAAATCCTGGAAGACAACCTAAGAAATACTTTTCTCGACATCAGTCTTGGCAAGGAATTTTTAACTAAGTCTCTGAAAGAAATTACAACAAAACCAAAAATAAAGTAGGACCTAATTAAGCTAAAAATCTTCTGAACAGAAAAATAAACTATCAACAGAGCAAACAGACAACTCAGAATGGGAGAAGATATTTGCAAACCATGCATGTGACAAAGGTATAATATCCTGATTGTGTAGGTTACTTAAACAAATTAATAAGTAAAAACCAAATAATCCCATTAAAAAACGGACAAAGGATACTAACAAACCCTTCTCAAAAAAAAGAAAAAAAAAAAAGACATATAAGGGGCCAACGAACATATGAAAATCTGCTTAGCATCACTAATCATTAGAAAAATGCAAACCGAAACCACAGATACCATCTCACACCAGTCAGAATGGCTATTATTAAAAGAACAACAGATGCCAGTGAGGCTTGGGAGAAAATGTAACACTATACTCTCTTGATGGGAATGAAAATTAGTACAGCCACTGTGAAAAGCAGTGTGAAGATTTCTCATGTAACTTAAAATAGAGCTACCATTTGATCCAGCAATCTCATATTCAATATATACCCAAAGAAAATAAACCATTTTACCAAAAAGACATATGTGCTTGTGTGTTCATTCCTGTGCTATTCACAATAGCAAAGACATGTAATCAACCCAGGTGCCCACCAATGATAGATTAGCTAAAGATGATGTGGTACATATACACCATGGAATACTATACAGCCATGAAAGAATGAAATCATGTCTTTTGCAGCAACATGAATGGGGCTGGAGGTCATAATTCTGTGCAAATTAATGCAGAAACGGAAAACCAAATACTACATGTTCTCACTTATAAGTGGTAGCTAAACATTGAATACACATGGACATAAATATGGGAACAGTAGTCATTCAGGACTACTATGGGGGATGGGGAGTGTGTGGATTCAAAGAAACTACCTATTGGGGACTACGCTCATGATCAGAGTGTCAGTATCTGTCCTCCCAACGTCAACATCATGCAATATTCCCATGTAACAAATCTGCATGTGTACCCTGTATCTAAAATAAATGTTAAGAAAAACGGATAATAATAATAATAAAATAAAAATAAAAACAAACAACAAATATAGAAAATATTTGTGATGTTTTTACTCTCCTTGTTTCAAATCCCTTGGGCATGGCAGCACTCTTGAAGAGAGATGTCCACATTACCAGAGTAAAACTCTGGTCTCTGGTTGTGGAGGAACCAGAACAGACTCTATTTGCAAATTATTGTGTGTGTGTTCTCACTTGTATGAAGGCCACTTGAGGGAGTGACGTAAGGCACTCACATCTGTTTCAACAAATTTAGAATCCAGGCCAGGAAGCAAGTACTGGACATTGCTCAAAAACACTGCAAGCCAACCCAATAACCTGCAGACTCTCGTGGCAAAGAGTACGCTGAAACATACAATAGACTACCTGGAGCTTGGGAGTAAAAGCTAGAAAGAGTTCCTTTGGGAAGCTAAGACATTCAAAAGCACGTTCATATGAGGAGAAATTTCGAAGACTGTGCTGAGACCCAGAGAAAGACAAAATGCTTAGAAAAATCTAGGAAGACACAAACCTATCATTTTTAGTTGATTCTTAAGCCTCAGTACAAGCCTGGTTAAGTGCTGAAGGAGCACCCCCTTCGGACTCGGACAAGTGTTTTTTTGGTTGGTTGGCTGGTTTTAGCTGCTGGCATTCTCTTTCAAAGGAAATCTCTGTTAAAACACTGGGTAGACACCAACTAAGGTACAGAGACTTTTATGACTGCATACAAGGGATAGAGCTTTTACAAAAATAGTTTGAAAAAGACACTAAGCAAATTGTCTACTATAGCTTTCCATTGAAACAACCACAAACAACAAAAATATAACAGCAAACTCTGGGGAAGGGAGAAAATCTAATTTCTAATATTATCTCATTATAATATTCAAATGTCCACTTTTTAACAAAAATATCACAAGGTGTACAAAGTAACAGAAAAATATGCTGATTCAAAGTAATGAAAAATGTTGATTTACTCTAATGAAGTCAAAATTTTGGACTTACAAAACAATAACTTGAAAATAACTCTTGCAATGGATCTGTTAATAAACCTGATATAGCCATTCTAAAATGTGTATATATATATGAAAGCATCATTTGGCACAGCATAAATGTATACAACCTTATTAGTCAGTTATAAATAATTAAATACATAAAATTTTTAAAACAAAAAACAACTGTTAATTTTGCTAAATTCTAAACATTAAAAGAAACATTAACAAATAATTAGGGAAATAGTATATATACAAAATAAGAATATTAAGAAATGTAAATTATAACAAAGAAGCAATCAGAAATTCTGGAGCTAAAAAGCACAATAATTAAGCAAAAAAAATCAGTGGACCTGAAGATAATACAAACGAAATGATTAATTCAGAGAAGAAGAAAGAAAAAAAGGGTGAAAAAATGAACAGAACGTGAGGGGATTATAGAGCACCACCAGGGCACCAACAAATGCATTATGGGAAGCCCAGAAGACAAAGGATGGGGGAAGAAATATGATGTCATAATGGCTGAAAACTCCCAAATTTAATAAAGACATGAGTCTACAACCAAGAAGACAAACAAACATAAATGGGATGATTTCAAGAGACTCACCAAATTTACAACCAAACTTGAAAGGAGCAAGAGAGGAGCAATTCATCACATACAAAAGATTCTCAATAAGATTAACAGCAATTTATCAGCAGAAACCTCGAAAGCAAGAAGACAATGTGGTGATATATGTAAGTTACTGAAACAATTTATCTACCAAAAATTTTAATTTGGGAAAACTGGATAAAATTAAGACATTTCAAAATAAACAAAAGCTGAGAGAATTCATTATCACTGGAACTGCCCCACAAGGGATGCCAAAGGGAGTCCTTCAGGTTAAAATGAAAGGGCACTGAGGCCGGGCGCGGTGGCTCACGCCTGTAATCCCGGCACTTTGGGAGGCCGAGGC
>NW_012103254.1:2344701-2346760 GCF_000951045.1 Mandrillus leucophaeus | reverse complement strand
ACTCAAACAGACACTTGTATGTTTATTACAGTACTATTCACAAAAGCTGAAAAGTGGAAACAACCCAAGGAGCCATCAACAGATGAATGGATAAATAAAGTGTGGTGTGTATGCACAATGGAATGGCATTCAACAATAAAAAAATATATTCTGATACATGTTGCAACATGGGTGATCTTCAAAAACATTATGCTAAGTGAAGCTAGACACAATAGGACAAATATAATTCTATTTAAATGAAATAGTTTAAATGGCCAGTTCATAGAAAGAAGTTTAGAGCTTACTAGAGTCTGGAGAGACAGGGAATGCAGAGTTAATGCTTAATGGCTGTAGTATTTCTGTTTGGAATAATGTAAACATTTTGTACATAGATAGTGGTGATGGTTGCACAACATCGTGAATATACTTAATAACACTGAACTGTACTTAAAAATAGTTAAATGGCAATTTTATGCCACATATATTTCACTCAAATAAAAACTATTTTAAAACACACTATTGAAGAAAGCAAGCCCACTTCACTAGCCAAGAAGATTTAGTAAATTAGTGCATTCCTGATAAATGTCACATTCAAACTGAGTCTATATTCTGTTATTATTTTTAGCTCAAGGTAAATAAATGGATTGCATGATACAAATAGACAAAGCAAATGGAGGCAAAGTGATATATTGCCAGGTGTTATGACCACATTTTTTCTCAATCATAGTTAAGTGTCTATTCTAAACATACTCTAATAAAACAGAGAGGTGGTCAATGTCACCTATCAGATTAGATTTTGAAGACTGAAGTTCCCATCTTGTTTTTCTATCTCCCTGTCTGTCTGTCTCTCTCTGTGTTGTTCTCTCTCTCATTATCACTTTAGGGAAAGCAACCACCATTTCTTCAGAACACTCAAGGCATCCCTATGGAGAGAGTCGACGGCAGGAAACTGAGGCATCAGCCACCAGGCCAGTAAGTAAATATGTCTTCAGAGGCAGTCCCAGCTGAAGCCATGTCTGCAACCTTATGATGACCTTGAGTCAGAAGCATCCAGCTGAGGTACACCTGGATTCCTAACACCCAAAATCTGAGGATAATAAATATTTGCTATTTTAAGTTAAATTTTGGGGTCTTTCATTTTGCAGCAATGGATAGCCAATTTATAACTTATTCTATATCCACAACTTAAGATTTAACACTTGCCTAATACTCAATATTTTGTTTCAGAAACATAAAATAACTTACAGACCAAAGTGAAAAAATAATAAAAAGGTTTCATTATAATAATTTATTTTATTATTTTTCAACAAGAACCTAAATGATATTTTTCATATATTTTCTGCTCATTGTTTCTCTGAATAGGGAACATTTAAAAAGTATTATTATATGTGATTTAAAATCTAATCAAGGAACACTAACTTTTCTTCTTTATTCACATTTTACACCTTTGTGAGGTTAATTGCAATGTAAAACACTGTAATAAATGGTCTACTGATTGTTTGCTTGGTGCAAAAGATCTGTAAAGAAATTATAGAAATTAGTTTAAAGTGATCATGTAAAATACTATCAGACACATACTTGAAATCTCCATTCATCAACAAGAAATTTTCACTGTAGTAAATGTTATACACTCTAATTTCCATGCAATTTATTATGATGGTTCACAAATTATAAAAAAGTTACTTTATTTTAGAATCAAATAATAGCTTAATATTAATTTGCTATAAAATTAATAGTGACGGAAGTAAGCAATAAATTTCCCATAAGGTGGAAGCTACTAATACAATACTTAAGGGAAATAAGATTCCCACATTAATTGAGCATTTATAAATGCATTAAATGAATTTCCATGTGATAGAATTTAACAAAAGTAGCATTTAGTTAAATAATTCAAACAATTCTCAGGTCAAAGTGCAAGTAAAATTATAAAACCCAAAGATGTGATTAATATGCTCTTGGATTTTCATAATAAAGATAGCAAATATATTTTGTATTTGGAAAAGATATATTATAAACATTATATTAAACCTTCATGTATGTGGAAACAGAGCATATACAATTTTATAAAACTCTTCAGTTC
>NW_012103254.1:2342385-2344481 GCF_000951045.1 Mandrillus leucophaeus | reverse complement strand
ATGTGCTTGTGTGTTCATTCCTGTGCTATTCACAATAGCAAAGACATGTAATCAACCCAGGTGCCCACCAATGATAGATTAGCTAAAGATGATGTGGTACATATACACCATGGAATACTATACAGCCATGAAAGAATGAAATCATGTCTTTTGCAGCAACATGAATGGGGCTGGAGGTCATAATTCTGTGCAAATTAATGCAGAAACGGAAAACCAAATACTACATGTTCTCACTTATAAGTGGTAGCTAAACATTGAATACACATGGACATAAATATGGGAACAGTAGTCATTCAGGACTACTATGGGGGATGGGGAGTGTGTGGATTCAAAGAAACTACCTATTGGGGACTACGCTCATGATCAGAGTGTCAGTATCTGTCCTCCCAACGTCAACATCATGCAATATTCCCATGTAACAAATCTGCATGTGTACCCTGTATCTAAAATAAATGTTAAGAAAAACGGCAAAAATAATAATAATAATAAAATAAAAATAAAAACAAACAACAAATATAGAAAATATTTGTGATGTTTTTACTCTCCTTGTTTCAAATCCCTTGGGCATGGCAGCACTCTTGAAGAGAGATGTCCACATTACCAGAGTAAAACTCTGGTCTCTGGTTGTGGAGGAACCAGAACAGACTCTATTTGCAAATTATTGTGTGTGTGTTCTCACTTGTATGAAGGCCACTTGAGGGAGTGACGTAAGGCACTCACATCTGTTCCAACAAATTTAGAATCCAGGCCAGGAAGCAAGTACTGGACATTGCTCAAAAACACTGCAAGCCAACCCAGTAACCTGCAGACTCTTGTGGCAAAGAGTACGCTGAAAAATACAATAGACTACCTGGAGCTTGGGAGTAAAAGCTAGAAAGAGTTCCTTTGGGAAGCTAAGACATTCAAAAGCACGTTCATATGAGGAGAAATTTTGAAGACTGTGCTGAGACCCAGAGAAAGACAAAATGCTTAGAAAAATCTAGGAAGACACAAACCTATCATTTTTAGTTGATTCTTAGTCTCAGTACAAGCCTGGTTAAGTGCTGAAGGAGCACCCCCTTCGGACTCGGAAAAGTGTTTTTTTGGTTGGTTGGCTGGTTTTAGCTGCTGGCATTCTCTTTCAAAGGAAATCTCTGTTAAAACACTGGGTAAACACCAACTAAGGTACAGAGACTTTTATGACTGCATACAAGGGATAGAGCATTTACAAAAATAGTTTGAAAAAGACACTAAGCAAATTGTCTACTATAGCTTTCCATTGAAACAACCACAAACAACAACAAAATAACAGCAAACTCTGGGGAAGGGAGAAAATCTAATTTCTAATATTACCTCATTATAATATTCAAATGTCCACTTTTTAACAAAAATATCACAAGTTGTACAAAGTAACAGAAAAATATGCTGATTCAAAGTAATGAAAAATGTTGATTTACTCTAATGAAGTCAAAATTTTGGACTTACAAAACAATAACTTGAAAATAACTCTCTTGCAATAGATCTGTTAATAAACCTGATTTAGCCATTCTAAAATGTGTATATATATATGAAAGCATCATATGGCACAGCATAAATGTATACAACCTTATTAGTCAGTTATAAATAATTAAACACATAAAATTTTTAAAACAAAAAACAACTGTTAATTTTGCTAAATTCTAAACATTAAAATAAACATTAACAAATAACTAGGGAAATAGGATATATACAAAATAAGAATATTAAGAAATATAAATTATAACAAAGAAGCAATCAGAAATTCTGGAGCTAAAAAGCACAATAATTAAGCAAAAAAAATCAGTGTACTTGAAGATAATACAAACGAAATGATTAATTCAGAGAAGAAGAAAGAAAAAAAGGGTGAAAAAATGAACAGAACGTAAGGGGATTATAGAGCACCACCAGGGCACAAACAAATGCATTATGGGAAGCCCAGAAGACAAAGGATGGGGGAAGAAATATGATGTGATAATGGCTGAAAACTCCCAAATTTAATAAAGACATGAGTCTACAACCAAGAAGACAAACAAACATAAATGGGATGATTTCAAGAGACTCACCAAATTTACAACCAAACTTGAAAGGAGCAAGAGAGG